>NC_044191.1:10307941-10613298 GCF_900880675.1 Sparus aurata
TTGCAGTGGGGAGACAGAGCGAGCTAAGAGATCAATGTGCATGTCATAATGCGTGGGTGATGGAGGAGATACTGCAGTTAGGAAAGGTTTTAAGCCTGTGATTGAGACAGCGGAGGGACACGAATGGCATGAAAACATGAGAGCGCGCCCTGCGATAGCATCTCTTCAGCCGGCTTCCTTTTGCTTTGGAACATTGCTGGCATTGCTAATGGTATATGTAGGCAGTAGACGAGCTTAGACCTGTTCCTCTGAATTTTAAAATAGAACAGCCAGGCCCTGTGTTTGGTAAGGCCGGTCGAGTACCAGCCCAAAAATGCAAACAGGACATCTCGTTGCTCAGGGGAAACCAATCCTCATTATGTGGGGAAAAAAAGAAAAACATGTCTGGAGAAACGTGCCTTGTTATCCCAAGTCATTAGAGATAGTGCCTTGCCACTGAGCCGGAATGCTGTAAATGCTGCCCTTTATAGAGAATCTGACAAAAAAATGCCCAACCCTCACTTTCTGCACTACAAGGAGCAGCGCTCACGTCAATAAACAGCTCACTAACACCAGACAGTATTGTACAGGGCTGTATTTTTTTATTCTCTGAGTGGATATCCTCCTTCCTTCTCTTTTAAAATTTGCCGCATGGATCTACAAGGCAAAGTGTTTGTGCAGCTCATGCTAGTCAAGCTGGCTTGATGCAAGCAGCATCAACAAGGTCCGCCAAAGGTTAGAGGAGTGGGAAATGCAACCGAGATAACAAAGTGTTGATTACAGTTTAGGACAGCAGGACAGATTTCTAATGGGATTACATGTCACTGAGACTTTGATTAGTTCTGTAAATTAGCAGCTTATCAGGAACTGGCGATGACGATGTGGTTAGGACGACCTCAGTTTCACTGGGGCTCTTTTGAAAAAATAGATCAGATACTAATGTATGATACAGGGTGAAGCAGAGATAGAAAATTGATCGCTTCCGATCTACAACAAGAATCACAACCTAGAGCCATTTTATTAATATGCCCAGAGCTCTGGACTTGAGACTTGAGACGGCACACAAGTTAGGTCTTAACTGTTCTGAGACTTGAAGTTTAAATCAAATAACTATCAAAAATAACTGATGTTAAAAAAAAAGTTTTAACTGATTTTTGACCTCTTGGGTGCAGTACAAAACAAGCTGTAACACAAAGCTGATATATTTTGATATTAACATAATGATACAGTTGCTATTGAAACATCCATCAGATACAGAGCGTCCAGCATTTCTGACCAACTGATGAATGTAATCCAAAAACTATGGAGGTAAATATCTGGTCCCAAATCCACCCGCCAGAATAATTGTTGGCAATGTGTTAAAAATGTATGTTTCTTTATGTTTCCACTTTGTGTTTCATTGTGTGACAATGTTGTGTTTATACTCTATTTAGGGTTAGGCACGAAAACCGTGGTTAGGCTTAGGAAGTGCTCAGGTTTTAGGTTTAAATACCTGTTTTCATCATTACAAACATGCCTGGAGATGTTCCGACTTCCTGTCAAAAATAAAATATATAATTTTTTAGAGATTTTTGTAAGAAAACAGCTGCATCTGGAAACAACACCACTGAGACAATTGATACTGAAGCCCAGCAGGCAAGTCTTGCACCACCAATCAAAGAATACGCTTAAAGATGTTAAAACGCTCTGTGGATTGTGGATCTAATAATAAAAAACTGAATACAGTGATACAGTGAAGCCCTGACCATTCCGATGAAAGCGGAACCCCCAAAAAGTTTGACTTCCCAGGTTTTCCATGTTGTGTTTGCACATGATGATGTAATTACACAGTTTTGCCACTATGACAGCTGGCTTCCAATCCTGGCGCAACACGCAACCCCTTCCACATACACATAGATATTCGATCAGGGGTTAATGATATGATAATAACAGTTTTCAAGACTGACTTACTGACTATCTTGCAACGTAAGACTTTATTAGCCCCAAAAGACGTAAGATCAGCTCTGTATGAGCCAAAATTTAAATAGGATGTCGATTCTTGTTGATGCAGAGGGTTAGTGGAATTATTTTATGCTCCGGAGAGGTTTTCAATGCAGAGTCTGTCACTGACAACAGCTTTCACCTTCGGCTCTAATCCTTTATGAATGTGTTTGTCTGTCGGCTGCAAAAGTCTCCACTTCCCATTACTCCTGCAGCCTGATGACGGCAGATTAGACCTGGACTTACCAGAAGATTTGTCCCCCTTTAAACTTATTTTAATGGCACTGTATAACAGAGCCAAGCCAAATGGGCACTTAATCGCCAAGGGGAAGTTGTTTGCTGAGATATGGAAGCAATTGCCTCTTGTTGTGACTCCTTATATGTATCTCATTCTTATCAGCTCTGTCAACAGTATCGTATCAGTGATCTATTACTCTTGTACTCTTACACATATCGGATTGAGGAGAGAAGTCAGTCCTGTCCTTCCTATGTTTACGCCTACAGCAGGTTCCCATTCATGTGATTTGAGCCTTGTCCTGTTTTCCTCGATTTGCTGTTGTTGTTGTTTTTGTTGCATGCCATGAGAAAATTGTTTTGGTTGTAGAATGGCCTTCGGAGGCCCACGTTCAATTAACCTAATTAGCGTTACTAAAGAAAAGTGTGTTTGAACAACTGCCTCCAACTTTCCCACAGCTCCATCGACTTCAGTTTTGGATTATTAAAAAAACAAATTTTTAGACAATATTTTTATAATTTATTAAAAGTTTGTTCTCTTTCAGAGTGGGTTGCCCCCTGAGTCCTGACGATGCAGGTTCATCCATCTCTCTACAACACCCTCTGGTCAAATATTAAGCTGAGCCACTGACCATGATCCCATGTGCATCCATGCACAGAAGTTTTATCCATTATGTATACCCTCTGCACATGCATGTGTTTGTACAATTTCTGACACGTTTTTCTATGTGTGCGTGTCTGATGTGCAGAGAAAACCATTTAGTAATGATGGTTTCCCCCCAGTGTGCCAAGTGAGACCATCTGCTAAATGAAGGATGCAAGCGGCCAAAGTGAAATATTTGTTTGTAGACCATGATAGCAGCTCTTCCGAGCGAGGAACCAGAGATGCGGACACACAGAGGAGGGAGGTCAAGCTCAGTAACTAATCATTGAAAGTGTGTGATTGTGCAGAGTGAACCTTCCCACCGAGAGACAAAGGTGCTGCCAAGAGTCTGCAGTTTAATTCAAATAAAGTTATCTGATTATCCTGTCTTTTGTCATGACCCACTTAGCTGTAATAGAGTGGTTGATAAAGCCGCTGCGCTAATGTTTTTGAGAGAGTGCACTGGAGGAGATGAGTTCAGCTTGTATTAACACCACAAGTAATGGTGCTTCAGTGACTTCCCAAGCACCGGCTCCTCTTCTTGTGTTGAGAGAGTTAATGAAGGCATTTACGGCGAGCCATGGGAAGCCGAGAGGTTTTCCTTCCTGAGTCCCTGGATTGAATTGGAATAGTTTTTCCTCAGTATGGCGGCTGAGAGAGCTCAACACACAGCATCGCTATGTAACTTTTCTCTTGATTCTCTGGTCTCAGCCCTAGCTTGACCAAAGCAGGCCTACAAATAATGTCCCACTGAAATTACGGAGTTGACAGTAAAAGTCAAACAACAGCATCTAATTAAAGCTGTAAAATATAAGATCTTAGATCACTACATATGAGCCTGTCTTAATAATTAATTTGAAAAAGATCAATATCATGCATACCTAATATCACCTATCTCCCTCCAGAATTCTACACATTGTTGCGTCAAGAAAAGTGCAAATGGAAAAAACAAGTAACGGTGAGCAAATCAGCAACACCGTCTGTCCGACAACACGTGCAGCATTTAGAAAACACGCTGCAAATACACACAAACCAACGTTAATAACTTCATGAGCCACAAAACCATGGCAACATGCGTTCACGAGCCACGTTCATCACCTTTTTCACTCTGGGAAAGCTTTGTTGTTCATGTTGCGTCGTTTTGTGTGGGTTTTTTTCACCTTTTTACTGGAGATTTCTCTACTTATATGTGTTTATTTATGTTGCAGTGCGTTGAGCTCTCGCGAACGCCACACCTCAGCCCAGTTTGGTCTGTTCTTCGGTTGAGTGCGCAAGCTGACTAGTAACCTCCAGCCGTTCAGTCAGA
Source organism: Sparus aurata (assembly GCF_900880675.1). NCBI lineage: Eukaryota > Metazoa > Chordata > Actinopteri > Spariformes > Sparidae > Sparus > Sparus aurata. Next base: position 10,312,084 of record NC_044191.1, read on the forward strand.
TTTAATTATGTAAGAGCAGTCTTGTGCCGTTTTTCCTGCATATTGAGTTTCTCACTGTGCCGCTTCTCACTCTTTTTCGGATTTATCTCACAGTGTCTTCTAATTGAATTCCGCGTTTATCTCAGAGTGAAATCATGCTTCCTTCTTGAGTTAGAGTTTCCTGCATTGCTGCCTGTTTGGTTGTCTCCAGCATTCCCCACTTTACCTCCCCCATCATGATGGATCCCTGATGCAGGGAGGGCAGGTCCAGACTTAGGCCAGAGACAATGTGATACTTGAGAGGCAGGCTGAAAGTTCAACAGTATCCTGCTTTTTGTGTTATTGGTAGCAAGCTGTTGTTTTGTTAGACGACGCGAGATAGCACGATTCCTGTCAACATAAGCATTGCAGCACCGGGTATGGTAAGTTGAAAATGTCAGCTCTAAAATGATCATCACTCAAACTGTTTCTGAAGTCGCCCTGAGCAGACGAGGTGACTGCCAGCCTCGTGTCACCTGCATTTTTCACATTCCTCAACAGGTTTGGGAGACATTTTATCTCACCGGAGATTAGACACTGTCTCCATCGCCACTTATCATCAGGGTTTGGTAGTAAAGATTACATGTAATGGGGATTATGTCATCAGACTGCAAAAACTAAGTCACTATTATCAGCCCAGATGTCATTAACCATGATAAGCATGTCTAACACACAGGGTTTAGTAGACAAGTGCTCCACTTTGTGGCGATTGTAGTAGAAATTCTCCTTTGTGAGGTAGAGAGTTGCTAAGTCTCCGAAGAACTTTAGACTTCAGCGTATGAATCAGATGTCATTTAATAACACGCAGCGTGGAGTAGAAGGCGTAAAAGCGTTCTCTCCTGAACTCTGAATTGTTACCCATTTAAGTACGGATCAGAGAGGAGGTTACATTCATTTACAACAGTCATAAAACATCTTCTTTACAAATAAATGACTCTTTGATATTTTGGTGTGTCCTGTCTTCCCAGGACAGTGACCCTTTGATGTAACAGATGGGACAGTAAATGTCATCTTATCTAAACTTTGTGTACATTCCAATGTGGGGATGTGCCCCCTCCTGTGGCTCATTGACACCTCAGGCAGTGTGACAATCTCCCTCCCCCTCCTGTCCTTAAAGCACATTTGATAATAAATGGGAAGACTATGTCATTTTCTCACACGATCTAGACAGGAGGAAAAAGAACACTGTTGAGTCGAAGCTTTAAGCAGCAATAGTCCCTCTGAAACAGAACCCTTCTGCTCTTGGCAATATTGTCATCATTTTGACTTCAAAAATGTGAAACATAAGAATGTCTCTGTGCAGTTTTGCTGGCAAGGAGGTCATCATCAAATAAAAATTGAAAAAATACTTTTTACTGTGCTGTAGTAGAATACACTCAGTACACTTGTAGTTTGTGCCAGTGCTGTTTTTGTAAGATGATTGGATTTTATAAAGTTCAAATGCTGCATACGCAAAATCCATTTTCTTGATTTTTAATGGAGAAAAAAAATTTGTTTTTGTGTACCTCAAATTTTTGTGGCGGCTTCCATTTTTTGTATTAGGTAATATGTTTTTTAGTGTTTGATTTGAAATTGCAAACTATTCAAATTAGATTACATCTGTTTGTAATTCAGTTGATTGAGTTGCACGTCACAAAAAATGCCAAGTTACATGTATCCAGTATCTCACAAAATGTCAAAGAAATTTGAGCTGAACTTGCAAATCACCCATATCCAGTAAGCAAACATTTTAAAGCTAAATGTTTAGCTTTAAATGTTATAACAGATACAGTATTTATCCCTTGAGAAATTAACAGAAATTACAAAAAAATGGCTCAATATGTTAAAGAGGAGAGAAAAGAGAAAAAAATCCTGGATCTTGTCCGGATCTGCACCAGAAGTTAATGGGGTCCATTCTGGGCTGAGCCATTCTCCATCCAAGATTCAATTGTTTTTGTGCAATTCTGCTGACAAACCATCCAACTAACAAACATACGGACATAGGCAAAAAGAAAATTATATCCTTGGCAGAAGTAATAAGCAATATACTCTTGAATTGTCTTTGAAATTGCAAATGAGTTGTCATTGGACACACACAACCCCTCTTTTTTTCTTTTTGGCCCTTTCAGGATGCTGTGAGTTAAAAACCTCAGTGCTGAGGGGAACACCGTGAACACTGACAGGATTTTCCTGCTGTGTCCATCTCCAAAAGGTTTACAACCGAAGAGCACGATTACATATGTGCGTGTTTTTCGGTCGTACCCTGAATATCACATCATGTTCGGTGCTGCTGCTACATGATAGTTGATAGCACACTACTGTGTGAACATACAGTGTATCAAACTATGTGTTTAATTCATAACAGGTGCACACTCTCAGGCTTGACAATTTCCAGAACCGCTGTGAATCAAGTTTCCCCGCTGAGCTTTTTTTAACCCTCAATGCGATCATGGCACAAAGGAAATTTCCAGGGCCTCATGTCTGCGTGTTGATTGAACGGTGTTGCTGTGTGTGCTGTGTAAACTTGACCTCCATCTGCGGTTCCTAAAGCAGGTAGAGCCCAGATGGCACGATTGCAAATGACCACGCTTTGACCCCTGAAGCCTTCCAAACAACAGCGTCGTGACTCAGAGAAAGAAAGTATTTCATTATGCATGGAAGCCACATTAAAGGGAAGAGTTCGACTTGTTTTGAATTGCTTATGTATCACCTTTCATGGCCATCCTGGTGACTGATGAGGCTGGCAGTCGGTTCAGCCTGGGACTCTCACGAACACTCTGAACACTTGGACCGGACATCATAACATATACACTGTGATTCAAGGCCAAATTTCCTACATGATGTCAGCTTGACTGAAAAACATTTGAATGTTAACTTTAGCCGCAGTAAAAAGATCCTCCTTGTCAAAGTGAGCAGAAATAGCAAAACAGCTGTAGTTGATAGTGTGTGGTCTGAGAACAAGCCTCTCTCTGCCACTCATTGTATTGTGTTTGCCCCCATGTGTCGTCTCCCCCGGGCTTTAGGGAGTGACCTGGGTCTGTGGGATGGTATGCTGCTTCAGTCAGGCGCCGTTTTTAAATCCAGACACATTACATCAGATGATCAGATTCCTTCAGGCTCGATCAGATAAGCCAGAATCTCACCTTTCAACCTCTTTCCCCACACCTCACATCCACCTGCAGCCTGTTTGTTCTCCAGTTTGAAGGACAGAAGCGAGAGAGCATTGATGAAACTGTGAGTTGATTGGACATCACGACATACTGCAGCGCTGCAAGCTTATCAGAACACGGGTTACACAACTTCAAAAAATATGACGAAACTCCGATGTTTGCGATTAAGACTCGAGCTGCAGTGGAAGGAGTGGCCTCAGATGGATTTCGAGGAGAGCAGATCTGTTTTTAGACTCGTGTAATAAGTTTCACTCTGATAGCGGCTGCAAAGCACTGAGCACTTTTTTTTGCCGAACTTAGTCCATAATGGCTGAACAAACAGTGTTGCATTTGCACGGCGAGCATTATCAGCAATCCAGGAGATTACATAGGCTGTTTTTACTGGAGGAGAAAAATGGGAAATGAGGACTTGGGATGGGGATTGTGGGAGTGAAGGGTGGGGGTACATGAGACCATTGTGAACTTGGAAATGTCTGGGTTTCTTTACGCCAGCATGATTAATCTCACACACACACTCACTCACTCACTCACACAGAGAGCCATGGCCTGTGGTAGTTTGTGGGAACTTTGCTCAGACCAATGGGAATCCTCAGTATAACTGCAAAATTCACATAATGTTCCCTTGAGCCACAAGGTATATGTTCTAAAGAGGAAAACAAGAGATAGTTGCATAAACCTTTATGTTTATTTATAGTGCCTCTGGGGTTTATTTTCAGCCAGCAGTGCCGTTTACAGTTGCTTGTGAATTGGTGTATTGACATTCCAGCCTTGTTCTCAGGCTGTCATGCTGGGCTCCACATGGCCATCCCCTGGGTCAGTCCCCGCCACATTGTAGCCACAGTTGAATTCAGTTCAAGTTTTCTTACTTAATTCAGAAGCACTGAGGGCTGAGAGACTTGTATTCTTCTATTGCTCCTAAATTTAAAAAAAAAAGGAAAGATATTGGACAGGAAATTACTCTACATTAAATTAGATTTTATCAACTTGCGTTGGGCAGCAACTTGCAGCTCAGCAGTGTTCTTGGTGAGGCCCATGGCAGTTATTTCATACTAACCCAGTAGGGTCTAAATGTATACACCATGTGTACGCACAAAAAATGTACTAACACCAGTTTCCACACAGGATTGAAAATGTTTAAAAATCCACAGAAGGAGAGAACGTGCGTACTGGTACACATCTAACGCACCATGCATGCAGTCTTTTTACTCTGATTAGTGTGATGGCAAAAAGTGATACGAAAATTGTGTACTCTTTGTGAAATTGGGAATCTTTGGTGATTTTATTTAAAGGAGTCATCACCTGGTTTTTTACATATCCAGTCCCTCTTGGATCGCTTTGGATCAATTCTTAAAACTTATTAGAACATTTTTTTTTAAAAAAATCAAACATAGAGCTTGTTCTGACACTTTTTCATACCGCGACTTTCTCACGCGAGATTATGCGCGAGGTTTTGACCGGTCCGGATGTGCATTGTATTAATATGTAATGAGGCGCGCGTTGATTGGCCGCAGGAAGGACAGAGCCGGAATGGGGGGCGAGCCTGCATGCACACACAGACTCCAAAACATAAGCAGCCCCCTGTCATGGCGCACACACTAAATGACGAACCTTACGGAATTCAGGCATTTATGTACGAGCCGGTGTCGGAAACCGAACGGGAGAGTGAAGAGGCAGAGACGGTGGAAGAGGCACATTTACAGCAGGATGTCTCTGAATGGTAAATTCTTTTTTTTTCCGTCTTACTTTTCACACTCGTGTTTTACATGTAACGGTGACGATGTATGGCGTGAAAATGACAGAGAAATAAGCAGTTTCGGCGTGCTCACTCTGGCTGAGGACGGCTGTGAGCTGATGCATTATGCAAGCAGCCTCCTGTGGTAACGTCACCACAGGAGCAGAGTCAAAATCTCGTGCTTTAGGAACGCACACTACTGTGCGCTATTCCTGTTCGGAAAAAGAGCCAAAGCGAAAAAAATAAGCCACTTTCAAACTCCAGCTTTTCAGGCAAGTTTCAACAGAGGTCCAACACCAATATGCATGATTTAACGAGAGAAATTGCGATTTCCGGGTGATGACTCCTTTAAAGCCGTTATATCCACAATCTGTAAATATGTTTGTCAGTAAGCATTAATATGATTAGAATGAGAATGACATTTATAAAAATGAAGATTATATTCCTGTATTATTGGGGAGCGAGAATACCTTCAGTCATGACCTATTATCTTTAGCTAATGCGAACAAATAAATCTCGTTTTCGTCTGTCAGTTTAATCAATCATTTCTTCAAGTTCACGTTCTGTAAAAATCTTGCTTCTTCTTCCACTGCTTCTCTGTGTCCTAAATTTAAATGCTAAATGCTGGCCCATTATATGCAAAGCAGGGAACTGGGGGCGTGTTTAAAGCCATTATCAGTAAATTGTGGGGATGGTCTGGTGGCTCGTGCACTCAGTTTCTGGATGATTGATATGTATTAGGAAAAGACGTGTGGGAACAGATGCACCTGGGATCTTATAAATCTGATGAAAAGACTGCGTATGCATGTTTCCTGTTTTGTGTGAACACGGATTTCTAGTTGTATACATTTGGCCATTATCTAATAGGGAGGACGCCATAACTTCACTGTCAATGGTCATACAGTACCACCAGTGAAATCTGATCAATCAAAAAAAAAAATCTGTTTGACTTTGGCCCAAAAAGAGTTATAAGGCACTTTTTAGCCCCACAGGTGAGCACTTTAACTAGAACAAATGCAACTTTAATATCTAATGTTTGAATAACCTCACCTTTTTTGTGAATCCTGTGTATTGGTGGGATATTCTCCTATTCCATGCCAGTGACAAGTTTGTCTCTAGCCACACCGAATCAGTTGAAACTGTTGTAAATTGCAACTGTCGCAGAATCGCAAATGAAATTTAATAATTACATTACAGCTAAAAATCCCAGTACGGCTCCATTACTTCAACAATTTGATTGCGAACTTCAGCAACTGATAAGCTGACATTCTGCTGACAAAGCTAGGTTTTGTGCAGGGTTGGGTGGTTTGTAAACAGTGCAGCTTCATTATACCACAGTTTTAAAAGATCCAGGGATGAAATTATAACCATGAGCTCCCACGTCAACATATCCACCTCTATGATGAGCTGTCTCCGTCAGCTGATGAAGAACATGTGGTACCGTTGAAAGCTTGGGGGAAAAATGCCGCAGAATGATGAAAGAGTTCAACCAGAACTCAGAAATTTTAAATCCACACTATTAATGAGGTAATAATACAAACTCAGAAATATACATTTTTTCCATAACTGAATAAACAAGCTGTCGACTGGTCCCCAGAACACAGTTTGAAGCTTGAAAGGTGGCATCTACATAGCGCACCTTTAAGTGAAAACTGACTTGTTGTTTGCTTAACTTTGCAGCAGCACAATTGTGACAACATATTGTTATCTAGTAATTGCTGTTACTGATAATACTTTATTCCAAAATATATCCGAATCATGAACTAAATAATCAAGAATGTTGTTACTTAGACTGCTAGATATCTAACTATTTAAATTTGATAATACATAAACTGTTCTACTGCCATAAAACGGAAGAGAAAGACACAGTAACTAACACTGTATGTGGATTCTTTGGCCACGACAATCATGCAGTGAAAATCTGATATTGTTACAGCCCTATAACAAACAATTTTCTCATCTTTATCTCCCATCTGAGAATCTTTGTTCCGGCCACTCTCCTAATGTGACCCTCCTGATCTCAGAAACAGGAACTCCTCACTGTGCCAATAATTTGAATCCCTTGAATGTCTTACTAGGAATGCATTACTTCATGATACCAATACCTAAGCTTTCAACCGCTGCCATAATATGACAATAAATGACCTCTGTTGCTCCGCAAACAGCTGTGCTGTCACAGGTTGTCTCTGCTTCATGTTCATAATAATCTGTTTTGACTATTAAACCATTACAGACTGCTGTGTTTGTGTTTAAGACTCCGGCTGACGCAAACATTTCTCTCCTCTATCCGTCTATCTGTCAAGTTGCAAATTACAGCAGTCCTCATGACACCATGATTCACATTTTCCTTTCAGTAAAAAAAAAAAAAAAAAAAAAAAAAAACACATTGGAAGGTAGAGAGTCATTTAGAGTGTGTATTATAGGCTATGTGTTAATGCATTAGACTTTGTGTGCTGCACCTTTGGACCTGTGATAATAGAAGTTTTTCAAGTATGATCAAATCCTTGGAGTTCTGTCTGATAGCTCCTTGGGATTAGATCACATTAATGGATGTGAGATGTTATCTGCAGTGACATATTGGCACACTGCCACGGTGAGGCTCGGTTCCAGCTCCTCCCTCATGATAACTGTTATGATAACAGGACACACTAGTCAGTGCTGATTTGATTGGGAAATGGGGTTCTATGCACACTCAGTTACTCTGTATAGGTGTCAGTGCAGAGCAGTTTTGGAAAAAGAAATGCTGACATACTCCTTGCTGTCAGGATCTGACGGCAGCCAATTATCTGTTGGAGCCTTGTACGTAACAATAATGATGTGGTGATGTGTTGTGTTGATCCCTCAGGTCAGAGGTCAGCAAATACAGTCGGATTAAATGAGTTGTTTTTGAGGTGAAGTGAATGTTCTGGTGCCTTCACTATTGTGGTAACTCCACTCAGTCAGGACACACAGCCCAATCTCATACTTCATTAATCCTTTCCCAGTGAGATGCTGCCTCCAACATATGACCTATCAGACGAGGGGTTACTTCAAATTGTCATCCGGTACTGTGATTTATAACCCACCGCAGCCGTGGAAAAAACAAAGAAAATTGCTTCTGTATGGTTTAGTTTGATGTCTATTAACTTCTAAAGGAAACGAACCCCTCCATCAAAAAGTAGTTAATAGCAGGAGGCAATGATTAATTGAATTGGGTCAACAGAGACAGAAACAAAATCCCTCCAGTTATTTCCAACTCCCTTTTCTCAAAGCCAGTGAGTATTCCTCCATATTTCCTCTGGATGGAGCTTATCAGTCAAGCTGATGAAAATCACTGGCACTGTCAAGCACTGACTTCCAGTGACTCAGGGTTACGCAGCAGAGCCAAGTGTTGAGGTAATCGGTTTCCAACAACAACAAATACCAAGTTATTATTTGAACGCAGTCAATTGCTTGTGTTTAGAACAATGATAAGACCTGATCTATGATCGAGGTCATTTTAAAATGACAGCTTTGTAAATGGGCACTTACCATAGTTTGTCTTTCATTGATGGGACTTCAAACAAAGTCTCACCACTCAGCAGTTATCTTGGCAACCCCTCCAGGCATTTATTTCTGGCTAACAAGCCAGACCCGACCGCTATCTAAATGGACGGGGAGAGAGCCATAACTGCGCTTTATATCGTTACCTTGACATAAAATCTGCATGTATAGAATCACCAGTCCAATCTGATTAATTGAAACGAGGAACAAGATAAATTAGTCATTATATAACACAGGGTTGCATAACAAAATAGAAATTCCTAAACCCCTTCAATGCTATATAAGTTACAGAACATACAGTCATTTATATACACTAGTGCAGTGCCCGTAGGAAGTATGTATTCCTATAGAAAAGTGGGAGGTTAAGTAGCTTTTTCATGGATGGCCAAATGACGCTGTGTTTGAAGGTCAGACATCAGGGATATTTAGGTTTGTTGTGAAATCCGATATTCCAGGGTATAATTGGCCGTTTTTGACTATTTTTGATTTTGCCATAATATTTCACCCTATTTACCTTGCTTGGTGTCATTATTTTCAGCACAACCTCACATAACACAATGGACCTTAAATCACAAAAAACATAAAATCCGAGTAGATAAAATTTAGGTTTTTTACTGTGAAAACCACAAATGTTTAAGGAACTATTTTCATTACTATGCAAATATATAAATTGCTGTTTGCTAAAAAGAATTTGAAATTTACAAAGTTATACGTAGTGATATGTTTCCCCCAGCTCCTTCCTGCCTGCTGAACATTCAGCAGTCTCCTCATTCTTTTGCCTCATTAAACAAAAAAAAACGATTCCACTATACACTAAACTAGACACTACATAACACACTAACAATACACTCCAAACAAGCTTAATGTCCCAACTCTCCAAACCTGCTGTCTCTATCACCGTCACTGTCCCTCTAAAAACTTCCCCCCCACTCCTAAGCAACCAAATCACGTAGTTTGCCGTTTAATTTTGTGATTGGTTGGTGAGGTGCCTTTTTCCACCAATAGGAAAAGGAGTAGCACAAAGCAAACACTTCCTTGCTTCATGAGGGAAGGGTTAGGGTTTCTTCCTGCACCAAACGCGCAGCAAACGTGACCTAAATGTTCGCGAAAAAGCGTGGCAGACTTTATTTATCTTAAGTCCGGTTTTACTTGGCCTATCAACACGATTTATAAACTGGTATACAGTTTGAACGGCGCACATATACACATACGTCGGACCCGAGACTCATGGAGGCTGCGTTTTGCTGCTACGTCATCTTAAATTGGTCATGTGACGCACTGGCACGTCCGTCGACTCAGGAGGTGGGGGTGGGCTAGCAGCTAGCTACACACGAACATCCACAGTTTGTTGTCCTTGCATGTCCGGATCTCCTCAGACCCGAACAGACTCGGCCCGGACTCGTTCAGTCTCATTAATCCACAACAGACAGTTTAGATGCACAGCACGGGACCAAACCGCCGGCAAAATCCTAATCTAGCTCGCGCCGCTGCAGCTATAAATCTGCTTGTTTCTTAAGGTGGGGAGTCACGGTGGGCTCTGCAGTGATTGGCTCTGGTGCGCACGTGACTATGGTGGCTATGGTGGCTATGGTTAGCAATGCTAGCGGAATTCGTATATTTCTGAAATAATTTATTAACTGTATCATTGTAGTCCAAACAGATGCGACGTTGCACACCCTTGAACCACGCAGCAGCCATGTGGAAACTCTCAGGTCAGTCTGATCCTGATCCGCAGAGATATTTGAGGCAAACACACAGACAGACAGACAGACAGACAGACAGAGATTCCTTGCTTTTATAGAGAGATATACACACAAACACGTAGTGCAGCTTTTCAATTTGTGTCAGGGTGTATGTGAACAGCTGCAATATGATGGTGATGACAATGTGTTCGGCGTCTTCAAATCAAACGTTTGAAATCTGGGAAATAATGTCCAGCCACTTTGACTATGTGCTGGGGACTACCATGCATCAATGTTGTAAACACAGAGCCCCCCTCTCCTCGTCCCAGTGGAGGCCTGCGCTCTGTTGGCCTAGAACTCCGTACGCTCATCGAGTGCAACAGCATGATCCAGGATGTTGTGCTGGAGACAGATCTCTGTGGGCACAGAAGTCTCAGTTGCATGGCTGTCCTGAGTCCCATTTGTCCATTTCATTTTAGGTAAGTGTAGCCGGGTGGCGAATCTATCAGATGTAATTTTCCGCTTAGGTTTGGAGTAGCTCTCAAAGTTGTTTAAATGTTAATGCACGTGTTCTTTGCTGGTTTCTTTTGAGTATAACATTGTTTAAGTCTGAGCAAAGTGACAAGCAGATTGTAAGTGGGCCACCACAGTCTTACTTGCTTTTATAGACTTTGGGAACAGGATGGAAGCATTGAGTAATATTATCAGTCCGCGACCAAATGCATCATGGTCTTTCTTCCTGTTTATATGCGAACAACCTGGAGAATTTGAATGCGGATGGTGCTGTGATCCCGTCGTGTAAAGCAGTAGACACTGCTGGAATTGCTGTCGCTGAGGTTTAGGCGACAAGCCTGCCAGCTTAAATGATGAAACCAGGGCTCAAAGGGTAATTGTTAACAGTGCACCCACCCAATTAATCTACCTTCCAAGAGAACGCCAGGTACAAGGATTTAGTGGGGAGTGTGGTACAGATAATAGATCTGTGGAAGAGTTCATTGAACAGGTGGAAAGGGTTTTAAGATCCAGAGAGCAGACAACAGAAGAACGGTGTGACTACATACTTTCTCTGTTACGTGGTCCTGCGTTAGAAGAGGCTGTGCATGAGGGGTCAGTGGGTGGGGCCTGGTGATTTATACTCTTACCTGAGAAATGCAAATGGGGAAAAACCCAGCACCACACAGCTTTTGCAGACCTTTTACAAGTGTAGAAAAGGTGATGGGGATGACCTTCGTGACTACTCCCATACACTGTCCCAGACCTTGAGCTCTGTTGTGAAGCAGTCCACAAACACAATACCTAATGAGGAAACTGCTCTCAGGCATTGAGGGTTTAAGGGATGTAGCCTTTTGACGTCAATTTCGAAAGATGGTTAGGGACCCTGCTAGATGTGAGGAATGAAGCCCTCCTGTGGGAGATGGAGGACAGCTGGTCCCATCAATCCAGACTTGTAAAGACCAACCAAGTTAATTCAGAGGTTTCAGATACCCAGTGCTTCATTTAAATAAACAATGGCCACTCTACTGTATTAGATGATGATCAAAGAGCAGTAGCCCATCAAGAAAAACAGCTAGCAGAGTTAGGCTCGTGCAGTGAGCAAACTGAGTATGCACAGCACTCAAGAGAGAGACATTTGAGGCCCAAGTCACAAGTTGGACCCAAGTTTACACCAGAGGGTCCGCCTATCTGTTTCAAGTGTGGTCACATTGCAAGAAACTGCCCGCAGGCCAAGAGGGTCCAAGATTGTGGAACACCTGGTCCTTCAGTAGAGCAAGAAAACCTACACCCTCTGTTGTCATGAGCCAAACAACTTAAAGGGAAGCAGCTGGCTCACCAGAAGAGACACCAAAGAGAAGTTGAATCTTAGCGCATGCAGTTGGAGAACGCAAGACTGGCGCTACCTGCTGCTGCATCTTCATGCACTGCATCGTCAAGAATAAAGTACAGTTTAATTATGAAAGAAAAATAAACCAAAAAATGTAAGCACCTTTATAGGATAGCCATTTGATAAAAATAAAACATGAAAAGTGATTTAAAAGAGGACACGAGTGTAGTCACACTGAGATCTGGGAACACGACAATAAAGACATCAGATGGGACATTGTACAGTCAGCTGTACAGGTTGAAAACAAACCATCAATTTAGTAAAATTAATACAACCGCTTCATTTGCAGGTAAACACTAAATGTTTAATCCACCATTTACCAGGAAAACTGTGTATGTGCATCCTGTGAAAAAAAAGCTCTGATATTTACCTTTTTCCTCTAACCTGGAGCTGTTATTAATGACGTTGTGCCCCCAGAGCCAAGCAAACCTGGTGCAATGTGATTTTGACTGAAAGACTTATACGTGCTATGAGTGATCCACCATGTGCAGATGATCGTTATTTAAAACTCTTTTTGATGAGATGGTATATAAGATGCACTATTGTAATATATTTCAAGCCACTTCTGTTTTCCACCTGAATTGGACAATTTAGGCCATGAAAATAAATAAATGGCAACTTCAAGGCAATAAAATAAACAAACATCAATGCTTCACAGCTGATTTTCTCGTTGCTGAGCGTTAGTGACACTAACGATTATACCAGTTTTATATCATGGGTAATGTTATCGATCAACATGATATATAGCTTTTTTCCACAGTGTTTTCTGGGTCAATATTTTTCCAAATCAATCTCATATAGCCTTTTCATTAAAGCAATCTATTTGTTCAGCACAAGTACGGATTAATACTTTGAAATGGTTAAAGCTAAATCATGCACATTATTTTCCAACTTATAGCTATTCTGACATAAAAAAATGTTTTTTAGAAATCCAGCTCTAACGAGAGAAAGAGTCGTTATCCTCCTGCTGCTGTTTAGTTTGTTATTTCAACTGGGAGGACAGTGCCTGCCAGAAAAACCTGCCAGTTATTTTGGAGACCAGCTATGAGATGTCAGGTGCAGGAAACATTGCTGATGCACATGACAGCCCCCTTTAGTGCCTGCTTCAATTCACACCATCCATCTCATTTTACACTGACTGATCATTTATCTTATGTTTGTCAACCTTTTCCCTCAGCCAAGCATTAAGTAGGCTTTGACTGAGCCTGGTTTTGGGGACACTCAGATCTGCACGCACACAAGAAGCAGTGACGGACTTGCCCCCATCTCATGACCTTTGAATGTCTTCATTCTCTTTGTTTTAGACCCGTTCTTAACTCTTAATTCTACATAAGGATAGAATAGTTATTCCAGGCTGAAAGTCCATGTCACCACTCGCATATTCGCCAGTTCTCTCTCATCTCCCAGGGCTTTTCATCTCAGAGGGTGAGGGCCACTCTAATTTTGACTTTGCGAATTTTTCTTTCCTTTTATAGCACTCTTGCCTCGCTGTAAATAATTGAAAAGGGTTTCATTGGATTTTCTTTTGTTGAGATGTTTATCATCCTTTCTGGTTACCGTCAGAATTGTGTCCCTTTCATTTCGTACAAGTTGTAGTTGCTGCAAGGACAGGGCAGTGAGTGACTGAAAAAGGATGTTTGTAACAATCACCTGTAGCAAATGACAAAGTGAGCTGAGCGATGACTACAGTGGAGTGTCTTCTCATGCTGTTGATATATTTTATCTACTACCATCGGCTGGCTAATCAGTGAGAGACAAATGTTAATGTGAAACTCTCGCCAAAATGCCACCTAGGCTTTTTTTGTGAATGTATATGAGTCAAACCTTCGTGTAAAAGCATAATTACAACAAAATAACCACTTTTAAGATTTACCATATTTTCATTTTCGGGTCAAACTCATTTTCAGTGGGAGTGCATGGGGCAAATTAGCCATAGCATCAAAATCGCTATTTTTAAAACACTAAGAAGGCTCGACACAACATGAAACTTTGCTCGTAGTATCACCAGGGTCTCTACACATGAACACGAGCACTGAGAACATTGTTTGTGCACACAGAGTTTACTAAAAAGAAGGTTTTTGGACAAATCACCTTAGCAGTAGCTTGTTCCGGTCACAGCCGTCCTGGCAGCCGAGGGGTATCGATCTCAGAATGCAATGAAACCTGGAGGAGAGTTAAGGTGTCTTGGTCTTCCAACAACAACTATCCACGCGATATCTTACGTGACTTTTCCGGCTTTTGATTTTAGTATTGTTTCTTATATGAGGCTCCTTTTTCAACTTCAAGGTCAGTATTGTTTTCCGCTAACGACAAAACAGTGAATTATCCGTACATTATATGGAACTAAGCTTTAGGAGCGGTCCACCTTAACTGTCCTCCATGTTACATCACAATCGGAGATCAACACTTCTCACTGGCAGGACGGCAGCGAGCGGAAGAAATATCTGCTAACGTGAGTTGTCCAAAAACTCTCTTTTTTAGTAAACTCTGTGTACGCAAACATTGTTTTCAATGCTCGTGTTCATGTGTAGAGACCCTGGTGATACTGCGAGCAAAGTGTCATGTTGTGTCGAGTGTTAAATAATAAATAATTTTAATGCTATCGCTAATTTGCCACAAGCACTCCCATTGAAAATGAGTTTGACCCGAAAACGAAAATAGGGTAAATCTTAAAAGTGCCTCTTTTGTCGTAATTCTGCTTTTACACAAAGGTTTGACTCACAATTCACAAAAAAAGCCTAGGTTGCATTTTGGCGAGAGTTTCAATTCAAAATTTAAAAGAATGCAGTAGACTCATCAACAGGGGATGCACCTTATTTTAACCTGATCAAGCTACATTGTTTGCAACAAATCTGCGTTGGAATCGGCTTGAGTAGGGCAAGTTCATTGTTAGCTAACTCCCTGTTCACTTTGCAGTTCGCAATCCCCTCCCTCCGCTCTACGTCAGCACATTTGCATGACATCTTTCTTTCTTATAAAAGTATTCTGTCAACACAGTATCCAGATATCGTATCGTGATTTACAACCTTTCATTTCATAGCAATATAACTGCACAACACACAGCAAACCTGACAAGCCAGCCATGTCACAGACGGAAATAATGAAAGCATCAGTGTGTTGTGACTGTGCCATCACATCTATTTCGCTTTTGTCGCTGCCGATCTGTCGCCTCCAGAGAGCTTGAGGTCAGGCCCGATGACTCCGCTGACTACTCATTACTATGATACTACAATCCACCAGGGGTTTGTTGTTCATTTGATGAATGCGGTCAGTGGTGCCAGGAGGTAGGATAAAAGTGGTAAGAATATCTGGTCCACTCAGTAGGAGGAACACGCTACTTTATTTTCATCTACAGAAAGTGATGTCTAAATGCAGTTCGAATCATCCACAAAAGAAAACAAAACCACATCTGAGCTTTGATCTTTCCAAGACATCTGTCATAATCAGTACAGCTGACTGCCTTTTTGTCATCACATAAAAATGATTATAGCATTGGCGTCATCTGTAAGAAATCACTGGAGTTGATTCGAACTGGTGAACTGATTTGAATAGAAAGGAAATTCAATCAGGGAGATGAAAAACAGGGACAAAGGCAATGTCAAAGTGCTCATTTTATTCCCTAAACCAATCAGGACATAGCAGGTGCTGAACTATTTTATGCTACGAATCACATAGCATTTTCCAACAGCACGCATTTGCTGTAATGACATTGGTTAGTAACGTAGTATTAGGCCATTTTCAGCGTATTTGCCGTAGTGAGTTCCTTGTGGATGCAGAGGTTTTTAATATGTGTGAGGAAGCTGTAGATTGAAATGGCATTTGCTTTGAGAGCTTCCCCATTGGGACAGTGATCTCAGGGTCATCTATTCACACTCTAAGAGAATCTGTTAGCACAGAGACGGTCAGCAGTAATCTCCTCTGATCAGACATTGAAAACCAAAACAAACATACGACAGTCCAGCGCCAGGGAATATACATGATTAAATTGTATTTTAAACTTTCATTCAGGGATGCACACATCTTTGAATCACATCTCTTTTCTACTGTTTTTTCAGTGTTGAACCTTTTCAACCAGTAACGGATACAGCTACAGTAATTTTGCTGTGACCAAGTCGACACAGGGTTCTGCTACCTGGAATTTAATTGTATTATTTTATTAATATTAATTAAGCCACAAATTAAACTCTAAAGCTGATATTCATACCATTTAAAATGTCACTGTAATCTTTTTTTTTAAATATATGAATATTGATATCAATAATAATAATAATAATAATAACGACAGTCCGATGGGAAAATATATTTAAAAAAGAATAAAGGGTTATGATAAAAAACAAACAAATTAAACAACTATAAAGATAGAAACCATGGAGTTGTATGACACTACAAAATAGCCAGACTGAATAGATATTGTGTGTCAGGTGTCAATATTTCCAGCCCGTCTCAGATCCTCCGGTAGGCTCTTCTAACAGCTCAGAGTGTAATGGCTGAAAGCAACATCACCACATTTTTTAGATCTGCTTTGTAGAACAGCTAAAAGGGAAACGCCGATGATCTGAGGGGCCTACCCGACTCATAAACCAAAAGTATCTTATGTGATGTACTCCGTTGCAAGGCCATGTTGTACCAGCATTTTAAAACCAATGCGAAAACTAAGAGGCAACCAGTTGATGAGGAGCACCAGTCCAGTCGTCTACACATCATAACCGGTTGCAGGTAAACGTAAAGGGTAAAAAGATGTGAAAATGTTGTAAATGGGGAATAATACAGGAGAATTGTTGCCTCGAAAGTAAAAACCTGGTGAGGGCAATGAAAATCAGGAGGACTTGCAACCATGCATACCAGTTACTGTAGGTAGAAGAAATATGAGGCTTCATAATCATGATTAACAGATAGAGCTCCTGAATATACATCTGTTGCTGCTCTAATGGGCCAAAAAACATTTTGAAATATTTAATGAAATACACATTTTCAAATGAAATGAGACATATAACATGGCAGCCAAGTGGTGAGTCTTTCCGTTCCACTCAAGGCATCACAAGGTAATTTCCTCGTTCCTTGGAAAAAAAGAAAAAAAAATTATCTTCTGTAATGACCATCTCTGTTTACAAACACGGGAAGGTTTTTTTTTTTTTTTTCGTGTACTCTGACCACAAATCTCTCATTGAAGAAACAGGGTAAAATGCTCCCCTCTTCTGTCTGGAAGAAGCACTCTACCCTTTGCTGGAGAAAAGAGGAACATTCCTCAGGAAGTTTACCCACCGCCTCTTCCCTTCATCCCTCACTCTTCCTGCCTCCGCTGATTTTCACTGATTACTGTTGGCTGGGTGGGCTGATAAGAGATGCTAATGAGGAGAGGAGACCCTGAAACATTTAGTGGTGTGAAACTTTGTCACACACAGATAAGTTGCAAAGATCTGCAAAGATAAACTATATATCATACTATATTACTTTATTATACTATATATTAACTATGTATTATTAGAATTAAAGATTAGAAATCTATGTCATTTGAAAAGTAAGTGTACACAGCATACATTGGTTTGAAAGCACAGACGGTTTACCAAGGCCATCACAGACACTACACATAAATGCTCCATCCAAGGCTCACAGATTTAATTCCATTTTCCCCCACAAAATCTACTGCTGTAGCAGCTGCCAGAAGTTCCATCAGATTGCGTGATTGTTCCAGCCAGGTCGGCAGTTTGTCATCACCGCCATCAACACCGTCCGCTCCCGGTCAGCACACCTGCTGCAACTGCAATCAGACGACTAACCCACAAGCTGCTGCTGCATTGTCTGTGGCTGACAGAATAGCTGCCTGTCACCACTGACCTGTGAAAAGCAGCACGTCTCAGTGCCACAAACGCTATTTGTGCATTCAGTACTTTTCTGCAGAGCAGGTGAATGTGTCTTTTATATTGCCGATGACATACACGCTGAGTTTAAGTCAGGAGAGTGCAGCCATCATCACAGTGGCTAATGGGGTACAAGGCCGTGTCCGCAAAGGTGTCATTTACAGCCGGGACGTGGTGGGCATGTCCAAACCACTTTTTCAGATTACAAATTTGGTGCCTATCACAAAATTACCTACTCTGACCTTAAATGAATCCCTCATTAACATAAAATCGGGTCTTAAATCACACATGTTGAAGATCATTTAAAACTGTTGTTTCTTTCTTTTTTTTTGCTGCCCAAATCTGGCGCGCCATAATGTCCAGATCAGCTGGAGGAGCCAGAGGAGAACATAAATATTCTGGTGGAATGCATACGGAAATGGACCCAGCCATACTGTGTCTTTACACTACCAACAGTTTTGGTTGTGTAAAGGCTGAAGGTGAAGGCTGAAGCAAGAAGGCAGGGACGGATGGTGCCCTGGTAAAAAAAAAATCCATATTGTATGATGTGAACCCTGACATGCACCAGGCTACCGTACAAAAGCAGTGATGATCTTTTTCCTCTAAAACTTTCCGTTTGATTCTCAAGATGCACTTCACTGCACAGCGTCAGTATTCTCTTGGAAGCCAGATTTCTTTCAAAGTGTGCCCGCTCAGCCTCCAGAATCTCTATAATGTCAGATTTTGGACCATACCGATGAAAATCATAGAACTTGGACATCTCCGATGCTGAATCCCGAGAAAATCAAGAGTGTTTGCTCAGGTATGTGATGATTGGCCTTCTCTTGCAGGGGGATGAGATCCAGATGTGTGGTGTGTGTCTGCTGCTAGACTGGAAGAGGGCACGTGGGTATATTAATGCCTCACACACTCCAAAAGTCTAATAATCAGCTACTCTAAAAAAGCAGTGAATGCCAAAACAAGCCAGCCGATAGGAAAGAATCTGACAGTCCCTCTTCTGACAATCGTGTGGGAATCTGTTTTTCAAAAATAAACTATCATCTGTCAGGAAGTTGGATCCGGCTGCTTTAATTGAGATTTAATATACAGTACATGACTTCTCTGTTCTGAATAGCCAGGCTTGCTGGAATATCTATTCATAATCTGGATGCTGGCTGGAGTGTCCTATACCTGCAGTAAGTATGAAGCCATATTTGTCTGAAGCTAAAACAACATAAAAAAATGAATTACCAGAGAGCAAGAGCTATGACCAAACTAAACTATCAATGAGTTAGTACATGAGTTCTTTGCGACACCCAGTTGTCACAGATTGACAGTGGACAGCGTAGTGTTTGACTTTACCCATTACGGAAAATGGAAAGATAACTAAAGGTCATTTAAGGCTGAAAAAGGCCATCATGATGAGAACAGCTAACTGCAATTGAGGAAAGATAAAGGTCAGGTCGTGTCAGCAAGACTGAGTGGTTTTGTTTTCATTTCAACCACAACTCGCAACGCTGGGGACCCCCAGATCAATTTTTCCATTTATTTCAGCAGGCATTAAGGTAAAGTTGAGGAAAATGCATCAAATGAACCCTTCTTTTTATTCTCGCAGTCAGAAAGGGAGGCGAAGAAGTGAAACATTAAAGCCAGTTTCGTTTCCCATTGATCCAAAGTAATTATAATGAAATACTGTTGAATCATTCAAAGGGTGATTTCAAGCATGAAGAAGAAAATCCTGCAGTTGGGAGGTTTTTCTAACCATTCATTAGAGGGATATTCCAGGCAAAATCTTGTGATTCTCATGGAAGCAGTGTAATTGGTCATATTTTGTATGTGCCTGCGCTGGTGACAGCTGTGGCTGTAGGCATTATGTTTTCAGCTAGTCCATCTGTTTATGAATCCTTCTCAAGGCTCATTTATGCTCTCTTTATGTATAACTTCATCTATATGTAATTTCTACCCAAAATATACGGCATTTTTGAAAGTTCTTCCTCTTGACCCGTGGTCGCGCTTTGTTTCAGCTATTGGCTACAGTGCCACACTGCCCCCCACGACTACTGGAGGTACTGCTCCGTTGATGCGTATTTGCAAGCTTTCAGAAAACATGCAGACATACGAGAAAGATGAAGCAAGAAGGTTCAGTCCATATCCATACATGTATCTATCGCTGGGCATAAATGTGCCTTTGCTCTTGTGAACACGATATCTCCAGATCAAAGATCAAAAGTCACCGTTACCTCACAAAACACATTTTTGGCCATTACCCAACATTTATTTCGATAATAATGACTAAATTGTACACAAATGTCAAATTGAATAAGATATTAAAGTTATGACATTTTATTTATCAAAAGTCAAAATGTCCTGGCCATACAGCAACACCACAGCAACTTGACTGGTGCATGGAGGCATACAACCATGAGTGGTAAATCTTTTTTTTTTCTTTTCATCTCAAAACAAGGACTGTTTGGAACACACTGAAGATAAAAATAGACCAAAGGTCAATTATGACACCGGAGTGGTTTAGAAGTTCCTGCTGGCATTTTGACAAAATAGAAAAAGGAAAAACCATCCACTAGCTTTTTCTTGGGAGTGCACTTAAAAATCTTGAATACGTCAGGAGTCAGAGGTTTGGTAATGTGGCCACAAATTACTTTGTGAGACCTTTTTAAAGTGACAGATCCACCTCTCTAATGATGTAAGCGTAGCACTGCTCAGCTCATAGACTCATTTCTAATACTTGCTGGTGTGCATATGTAAAGCTTGCTTATTTGACCCTGCCTTTTTCACATTATCATATCTAAATCCAGACACCAAATTGCAAAGATGTTTTGGTTCTCAGGGGACCACACAAATTGAGAACAAAGTATGTTTACCTTCAGCTTGTGGGTCAGCAGAGATCTAGCATATTGTAGATGAACACCGGCGAAAAGAATGCATGAAAGCTTTGTCATTTATCACCAGAGCACTAACAACTCTGCAGCTCGAATAACTTAATGGCCCAATTATTTCAGCAAAATTGTCACCACATGTTTAAAGGCATTAGCAGTGCCAGAACGAATGTCCTGTACTCTGTAGACAAATAATCGTGCGTAGACACATTGCCAAAGAGAGACATAAGAGCATAATATGAATAAACACCCATGTTTCTTTAACAGTGCCATTACACGTTAAGTATGTAAACCACTTCCGATAGAAACGTCAACCACATTTACAGGGAGCTTGATTTATCAGTGCTGCAAACACTGCAGGTGACACTGGTAGTCAGGAGTTTAGGAATGAGTAAGGGAAGTGGTTTATGTGGAATTTAACCGGGGGGAGACCCATAAAATGATTTTGTCAAACTTTGTCCAAAGCCTAATATGGTTAAAACACACAGAGAGACAAAAAGAACTCTCCCACTGAGATAAGGTATAAATATTGGTCGTATTATCCTTGCCTCGAGCTGAAAGTGGCAGTAAAAAAACAAAAAAAAAACATGGTCTGCACATTTATTTAGTGATGAACCAGTGACCCCTGCTGGCGGAATTGTCACACTGCTATAAATGTGCAGCCTTACATCAATTTCAAACATACTCAGAAAGTTTGTGTAATGTGTAATTTCATAAAGAAAATCAATCTTTGATCAATCAATCAAATTCGAGATTGAAGTTGACCTTTTATTTAAACCCAAAGTTTCTCAACACTAGGGGTTGGAACCTCATGCTGGCTCACGACACATCCACATGGGGCTATGTGGAGATCTGTTTAATTGATTTCCTGATTTTGTTCACTACATTCTTTAAAAAAAAAAAAAAAAAACACACACAAGGAAGCCAACAGAATCTGTGTTGAAAAATGTCTGCTTAAGACTGGAGAAACTTGTAGATAGTAGATATATTATAAGGAGTAGTGTACGAATCCAGTAAAGGGTGAATGTTTTGGGGCAGATTTTTGAATCGCAGACACTCGAAGGTCTAGTTTGTTGGACTATCTTGATTTGCATCTTTTAACATTTGTTATTGGAAATATTCAAAGGTTGCCCTTGAGGTTGACATGGCATGTGCTGAGTTCTTGTGCCGAGTGTTTCTCATCGAGTTACTCCGTGTTTATTATGGAAGAACAGAAGTTAAATCCCAGAGGGATTCTTTTGACTTCAAGCTGCTGTTGGAAATTCAAATGGAGTTGACAGCAGAATGACTCTGCTGTAAGACTGCAAATAGGCCTAGTGATATCAGTAGGCAGTTACTGAATGTCTCTTGTATTGACATACATTGACTTACATTTACTCAAGTATGGTACTTACGTACAACAGTGATGTTCTTGAACTTTACTTATTTACTTTTTTCAATACATTGATTTTATCAGCAGTTGGCTAAAAGAAAAAGAAACTAATTCCTGTTATCGGAAAAATACTGAAGATCAGATCTAATAGTTGGCCAGGCAGGTAATCAGTCAATCCATAGTACATAGTATACATGTATATTTATGGATAATTTATTTCTACTTGCACTTTTGATAATTAAGTACAATAATTGCAAGAAAATTACTTTTGATGCTTAAGAAAATTTGATATCAGATACTTAAAGACTCTTGCACAAGTTGTTTTTGTAGATAGATAGATAGATAGATAGATAGATAGATAGATAGATAGATATACTTTATTGATCCCAAGCTGGGAAATTACAGTGTAGCAGCAGCATTACACAGAGACAAAAACATCACAATGAAATAAGAGGAACAACCTAGACATATTAAATAGCAATAGAAACAAAAAGAAGTAATATATACAAAATAATGTACTTTCAATTTAACCAAAAAAGTTTTCAATGATTAATTAACATATCTTTACTTTTACTGATTTGGGACCTATGGGTACTTTTGACAACACTGTCAGTAGGTTTGACTTGAGAAATATTTATTTAAACATTTAGTACCCTTACCAGTGGATGGGAAAAGACTAAATGAAAGGTCATAAAACAGAAAAACACAGTAATAGAACATGGTACAGATCAGATGGCAGAAACTAATTTTGTCAGTACATCTTAGCATGGACAACCAGAAAGCAGAGGGAAAAAAGAGAGACAAAAAAAGACAATGTGTGCATTGTTTATATAACTTCACAGACAGCCAAAGTGAACCCGACCTCAGATCATATTTGACTCTGTGATGCTATAAAAACCATCTTCTGTTAAAATTGATTATTAGCCTCTACTCACTGTAATCATCGCTTCCCACCAAAGACAGTGGGGATCAGAATAACAGATTTTCATAAATGCAATTCTTGATACATGTAGCTGCACAAAATACTTTATACAACATACTTTATTTTACAATTAGTTACAATTAGTTATTGTTGTTTGTTTTTGTCTCTTTCTTCATTTTTATGCATTGGCCTTGTTATTTGACTTTTCTTTTCAATTTCTATAAACTTGTTTATCATTTTGGATGTATTGTTTGTGCTGGGCTTGGTTTTTAGCACCATACTTTAAAGCACTTTTATGAGTGGCAGGTGCTATATCAGTAACGTTACT
This sequence comes from Sparus aurata, assembly GCF_900880675.1. NCBI lineage: Eukaryota > Metazoa > Chordata > Actinopteri > Spariformes > Sparidae > Sparus > Sparus aurata. Next base: position 10,335,422 of record NC_044191.1, read on the forward strand.
TTTATTTTATTAAGTATACAGAGCTAAATCTAATCCCACATACCAACTGAAATGGTTTAGGCACAAATATGCTCCTGACTAGGACACACAATGCATAAACCTGAACAGGCAGGTACTGAGCTGACCAGGTAGTTACTCTTGAAGAGTTGGGGGCCGTTTGTTTTTGGGACCGCGGAGCCTGTGCTGACAGGAAGTGGCTGTTCATCATTTGACCAATCACAACAAGAGCAGTCCGGGATGACGGAGTCCGCAGAGAGGAGCTGGAGAGGACTCTCCACTAGCATCGACTCTGTTTGTAGCGACGTTAGCTCTGTCATTAAGTTAGTTGTCCAGCCTTCTTACGGCCAGCTGGACGCACAAAACCAGCGAAGGTCTGACATTCTTTTCTACGATACAGAGCAGTAGAGCAGCACGTATACCACGTAACATTTTGGCTGGGAGATATCGGTGGAGATGTGTAATAAGCTGCATTGGACACTAAGGACTTACCTGGCTGCCAGTCTATCAACTGACAGCTGTCACCGCACCTAGCTGCTTAAGCTAGCTGGCTAGGTGAGATAACGGCTAACAAGTGTTTTTTTCGGGCTCGTAGCCTGGCTAATTTAGCCAGCCAGTGCTGCTCTCGGTTCTCGGTGGAAAGCGGCGACTTCCGCATGAACGTTATATCTTATTATTTTCGCCACAATATTTGACTCCGCCTGCTGTTCAAACTATGAGTTAGCCGAAGAGCGTTGGACAGCGGTGTTGAATATTTTGAGGTCCAGCTAGTTAGCTAGCATTTAGCTCGAAGCTAGCTCAGCTTTCATTCAATTTTTGAAAAAACTGCTAACGCGGTATCACCAGCACCTCAGCGAACAGGGACTGGTTATATCCGACCATAGTTGTTGCTACCTTGCTAATACATTTTGGACTTGAACGTGTTTTGGATACCTCGGAGGAGAAATGAAGAAATTTTTTGATTCTCGTCGGGAGTTGGTGAGCTCCGGGCCTGGCTCCGGAGTCGGTGGAGGAGGCGCTGGTTCCGGCGGCGGTGGCAGCTTCATCGGACGGGTCTTTACCATTGGACGTTATCAAGTGACCGTCGAGGAAATTGTCGCAGAAGGTGAATTATGTGACTTTTCTGTAGTGTGGGTTGCACAAATGTCACACAAACACGTTTAACTAGACCCACAATCTCAACTGAACCACATCGTGGTGAGGATGAATAGACAGGTAACATAAGTTAGATGAATGAGTGGGCCTGTTGTTTTTGTTTGGCTGTGGCCCAGCTAAAGCACCAACGTCATGATACACCATCTTTACGATATGCTGTATGGTGGTCGTGCTTATTGGCACAAGGCTATCACTGTTTCAGTATGAGTTGTGATCACCCCTGCTGCTCTTTTGATGATCACTTACTTGCCAGATGGCCTTGTTCCAATTAGACTTTTCCTCTGGTGCCTGAGCTTTCTTATATGTGTGAAATGACCACAAACGTTGGGGAAAAGAGATGATTTTATGTAGCTGACAGCTGTTCAAACTCACTTCTCTTAGCATAATTACACTCCTTACCTCAAGGCTGGGCGTAACACTGAGTAACTGGCTTTTCTACTTTGTTTAAAAGGACCAATGCCATGCTGAGTCATCTGTCTTGATATGTACAGAGGGAGTGACACATCACAACTGGAAATTTAAGAAGTTTGGATAACAATGTTGTGTTAGTTAGAATGAGGGTAAAGGTTATTAGGCTGTGCAGCATCATAAAACACGACCTCTTGACAAGGTGGGCAGATTGCACACAGGTGACAGGCACTTTTCTATGTTAATAACAAACTTGCATGTCAGTTAGCAGGAGGTGAATCCAAATCATTGACGTCAGGGGTGAGAAATGTTTTTTGAAAACAAGTCTTAACTTTTAAGCTAGTTAATTGCCAGAGCATAGTTAAACAGGCTTGTTGATACAGGTTTAATGGTTTCCCATGGTTATTTGTTTTTCCAATGAGAGTCTGCCATGCTCTGTTAGCTAGGAGTGCCTGTTACTAAATAATAGATGAAAGAAGACTGATTAATTCATCAGTACCATAGACGGGGCCCCATCTGTTTGGCCACACCACAGTTTTATGAATGGTTTTAGACCTCTAAACTCAGTCCTACCCTGCACTGAGATGTCAGGTGGGACATTTGGTGGTATTTGTGCTGTTGGTGATAAAATATTGTAGGTTTCTTTAGGGATCAACCAACACTTTCTTTTCAGGGCCAGTACCAGCTCAAAGCCAAAGCACTGTGTTTTTTAGTATCTAATAGCTGACAAAATCAATTATTTTAAAAATGCAAAGATACTGTAAAACAGAAGTGCTGAATATCAGCCTTGCTTACCCCTAGTTTTCTTTTTTGTCCTGGAAATACTTTGGATTTGATGCAGACATTCGCCTGAAAGAGGCCCCCTTGAAGTTGGTAATTGTTAGGCCTCATAAACAGGACTGTTCATGGAAGATGAACCACAAGAATTTCCCCAATATTATTAATCTTTCACGAAATGCTAGTTGGAATGTTTTCCTGCATATCATATTTTTTCTTGCTCTGGCAGTGGACCTACTGTTTGCAGTGTGACTCCCCCCAGTGTCACTAGACCTATTTATTCAGATGTTATTGGTTGTATTTTGGGATATTACTTTCTGTTTGCAGTTAGCTGGCTGCTGTATTTGATAATGTGCCTTTATGTACCTCTTGCTGCTCCCTTTGTTGTCAATGTGGAAATCTGTTGCCTTCAGCTGCAATAAACAAACTTTTCACAACATACAAACAAAAGCAGTCAGAGGAGAGGGACATGCTGGCTTTTGTAGTTTTTCAGCCCTAAGATACATGCTTGAAATCATGTCATTAGTCTAGTTTTTAGTTTAGACATTTTGGCTTCAGGTGGTGTCTGTGATTTGTTCTCAGCTTGTTTTTCTAGGATTTTCCAAGAAACAGCTTTTCTTTCTTTCTGTCTTTCAACAAGTTTTTTATGTGTCTATATAGAGCTACTGCTGCTATCATTAGACCTGTTCTCGAGATGTGTATATAACATGATTTATTCAGTTTTGTATGCATCAGCTTTCTTTGGTCCATGGTAATATTGTTCCAATAGGTGAGACTGCTGCTGCTAGTATTTCTTGCTCTTATTGTGATGTCATGTAACCGTGCAGCATTGTAAACAGCATTGTAGTCATGAGGACATGTGAAGTAGTCCTCAGCCTAGATGGTAGTTATGTAAGTTCCATTAAACTGATGACAAACTGTGGCTGAACACCATTCACTATGCTTTTCATGGTAATGCCCAAAGGTGTATTTTTGTGTGCATTTGCTTGAGCGTGTATCCATAAGCTAGAGTGGTATAATCCTGACAGTCAGGACAATCAGTTACGTCATGAGGCAGTGGCTATTTGTAGGTGTACTTACAATTATTTGCTCACACTGTCTACTGAGATTGTAGACCACTGCTAAATGTTGCTTAAGAAGGCTGCTAATCCCTCTCATTTCTTAAAGGCATCTCAGATTAGACTGTGCGAGGCAGCGGGGGGGGGGGGTGACTGTCTGAACTCTCACATACCGCACACACACAAACACACTTAAAGCCTGTTTTTTCACATGCTCCTGAAGTGTTATTCCCTTTCAGTATTCTGATTCAGGATAGTGTTAGCAGTTGTTTTAATTGAAACCCACTTTGCAAGCACTGCTCTGCTCTGTATTACTAACACTAATTAATGTTAGTGTGTCAGCCCAGTGCTCTGCCAGTACCATGTCTGTACTGTGGTGCAGATTTTAGCACTTCATTGTGAAATTTCCAGTATTGAATTAAAGCTGATGATGTCAGAAAAATGTGATGAGTTATCATTCATGGTGACTTTTCCCTGTTGCATACAGGAAAGAGCACTGAAACAGACATGATTTCATCTGTGAGGGTTATGGTCTTTATTGTGCCATTTAGGAATCCTGTCGAAAAATAATTCAATTTTTTGGAGTCTCGTCACCTTTTGTACTCCTTAAATAGTATGACTCACAGTGATGATGCCCAAGGCTAAATGACACCCAGACCAGTCACGTGGAGCTGTCCCTGGCTTAGTGATGCCAGCTGGATGAGTCAGCCCAGTGCATGGCATTAACACAAGCTGTGAGAGAAAAAAAAACTGTGAACAGTAGAGCGGCAAAAACAACAAAATTCAGACCTTTACATTGAAAGCTGTAAAGAGAGAACCAAATGCACGCTGAGGCCAGTTTCTATCTAGCAATCAGTGAAGACAATAGACTATCCCACAGTCCACAGTTCAGTGCGGTGCAACTACAAATTTTGATTGAATTTTTATGGCACTTACAGAAATGGGAAAAGCTTGCAATGTGAGCTTCATGTATAAACGATATCCCACTATGTCTTTAGTTTTCAGACGTATAAATTGATATCTAATGACAGAAAAATGTGTTTAATATATCTGTGTAGTTGTTCCTGGTTTGAGTTGCTATGGATGGATACAGCCATCTTGTGGTTTTTCTCATATGTCAGCATCACTGTGACTGAAGGTGGTGTGATGAATTCTCTCACTTCCTGTATCCTGTGACAGTGTTCTCTACTTCTTGCATCCTTCCCCTCAGCACAACTGCTGACTCGCACAGTGGTGTTTCAGTCAGCAAGCCATGCACTCATCTTATTCAATAATCCCTTTAAGCTGCCCTTTTCTTACCTCATTACTAAGATATCATCATCAATACATACATACACTTGAGTTTAGCAGAGGCCAATTCCATTATTTCATCTGTGTCATTAGCTGCCAGGATTGAGAGATGTCTGTCAGGGTCAGAGTAAATCTAATGGATGTTGAACTTGGGAGACTCAGAAAAGACAAATTGTGGTATCATATTGCTGTCACGAACACTTCATTTGACATACTCGGTGTTTAACCCAGGTCTTTGGAAGACTCGGCTATGGGCAGATTTGGTGGTCTTTTATTCGTGATTAACCTCTAATCAATTGTTGAGACTTTCATTTAAAGATATTGCTTAAAGTTTGCATCCCTGCTTACATTGGAAGAACAACCTTGTAGCCTACTTCGAATATTTCGTGGTTACACTGGTAGAGAACTACAGAATATGAGCACCTGACAGTTATTGTTATGAAAAAGTGAAATTAACCTAGTTTTAATATTAGCTTATGTTACACAAAATAACGTGTCAACATGTATGGTGTTGCTGTAGTTGAATGTCTAAAATTGCAGTTGAGCATGATATTTTGAGATAGTTATACTGTTAAAATTTGGATGTGCTCATTAATTTTTCTCCCTCTCTCATTTGCAGGAGGATTTGCCATAGTTTTTTTGGTGCGAACTCATCAAGGAGTACGTTGTGCACTTAAAAGAATGTATGTCAACAACGAGCATGATCTGCAAATCTGCAACCTTGAGATACAGATTATGGTGAGTAAGACTGTCCTGTAACTGACTGCTGGGTGCAGCAGATAACAGTTTTGTTCTGATACTACTGTATGGTCTTGTAAGAGCGGGCTGGGTTATTGTGCTTTATTAATGTAAACCTGTTTGCAGTCTGAGAGGGATGGGATTAATGACATCAATCTTGTGTAACATAACACATAGAGAATTGACGGTTAAATACTTGCTTTAATTTTCTGAGCCTTGTGGTGTGACCGTGACTAACCACTGAATGCTTGAAATCCTGAAAAATATCTGAAGAAATATCTTTGACCCAGAAATAATTTCAATAACAGAGGGGAGTTCAAGGTTTGAATTGGAATTGTAAGTAATGGAATTCTTCCTAAACTGTTGAATTACCATCTGAGCTTCCTCTCTCATCCATTTCCTTACTACAGTCATTACTGTAAGTGAAACCAAGCAGTTCCTGTAGCCACACCCTGGTTGGCATGATTGTTGCTGGATGGTTATCGTCATTATTCTAGACTTTGGGTAGAGAATCAGAATTTCTCATCGGATAAAGATAGACTGAATAGTTACAAACTATTGTTTCTGTACTGTAAAAGCTATAAAATATGTGTCTGTTGTTTTTCATTGTTGCTCTCTCTGTGTTTGTTTACACAGAGGGACCTAGTTGGCAACAAAAACATAGTTGGTTTCCTGGACTCCAGCATAACAGCAGTTGGAGCTGGCGATGTGTGGGAAGTCCTAATCTTAATGGACTTCTGTCGAGGTAAATCAGCCCACCCCCATCCCATTCTGTCTCTGTTAAATTCAAAGCTCCATTACCCTCAGCTCCTCACAGCATCCTGTTCTGTTCGAAGGCAAATGTTCGACTGATAGCTGTCGTGGTCAATAAAACTTCTGTTTCAGTCGATGCACCACTGAGTGGTGGTATTTATAGAAAGTTAACATTTTTACACTACTGTGTAGCTGTTAAAGTGTCTGTAGACCTGAATTGGCAGAATACAACCATGCCACTTTTGAGGCGAAGAAAGACAATGTAATGCATCAATGCAAATGCAGAGTTAAAGGAATCAATTACAGTAACAAACCAAATCATTTTTAATTTTTTTCTTTCTTTTTTAATAAGTCAGGATGGATCTGTTGGTAGTTGTTGTGTTATCCTGCCAAAAAAACCAACAAACAAACCAACTTATAAACATTCAAAGAAACGGAAATGGGTCCAAACATAACCTCCTTGGCAGAGGTAAATATGTATTCCGATGGGCATAGCTCGGGACAGTGTTAAAACTGACTCTTTGTTGATTTTTTTGTGTTATGCAGGTGGGCAGGTGGTTAACCTAATGAACCAGCGGTTACAGACAGGCTTCACCGAAGCTGAGGTCTTACAGATCTTTTGTGATACGTGCGAGGCGGTCACTCGTCTCCACCAGTGCAAGACTCCAATCATTCATCGAGATCTCAAGGCAAGTCTAATTTATTTTCCAATACACACATACTAACTCACTGCATACCCCTTTTTAATTAATGGCCACACTAATTATTTGGAAGTCATTTATTGTGACATTGTTGTTTACCTTGTGTACTATCAGTTCTGACAGGCCTAATCTTGTATCCCTCATGTAGGTGGAAAATATTCTTCTGCACGACAGGGGACACTACGTGCTGTGTGATTTTGGAAGTGCCACTAACCGCTTCCAAAACCCTCAGACAGAGGGGGTGCCAGTGGTGGAGGAGGAAATCAAAAAGTGAGTTTTTCTGGGCTCCATACACCTCCATAGCTCTGTATACTGATTATAAGACATAATGTCATAAGAAAATAACTCTATTGTGTAAATTTGCTTGTATAAGGTATTGAATTCTGAAGTATTAGTGTAATTAGTTATTTCGTTTTTCCCCCCAAGCTATAACAAATTCTTCAGGAAATCATGTTTTGTGAAACCATGATATTTTCTGAGATGGTTATTGTACCATAATGTAGCAACGGTAAAACGGTAATACTTTTGTAACTGCTTATTTTATCTAAATCTAACTCTGTTGGGCACTTCTACATGGTCAGTAAATTATATATAGGATTACATCTGTATTTCACTGAAAAACATGTCGGATAATATTAAGATGTTTGACTATAACCTGTTTAAGAGAGGTCAGATGACACAAAACTTTGGGTGAAAGTCTAATCAGTGTACATCTGTTATATATTCTGATTAAAAATATATATATAAAAAAAAAGAACTTCCTGCAGTCTGAACTCTAAGTCAATAGAAAAACAACACATTTTGAAGTTTCTGTTTGTTTGTTTTAAAGCCCTTGTTAATCAAATGATGGGGTAGGAAAAACCAAATAAACACAGGAGGTCAGGAACCCCAAACAATTTTTTAGGTCTGTAAGTGTTAAAATTCAGAAGCTCATTTGGTGGCTGTGACTCGGGGGTAGAGCCAGCGTCCTGTTATCAGAAATTCTCTGGTTCGATTCCCCTGGTCTGCATGTCGGAGTGTCCTTGGGCATGATATTGAACCCCAAACTGCTCTTGATGTTCTGGTCAGCACCTTGCATGGGAGGCACCGCCCTCAGTGAATAAATGTATATATGAATTAACTGCAAGTCGCAATGGACAAAAGTGCCTGCTAAATGCCCTAAAATGAAAAATCTCATTGCTCTGCTCTTGAAACCAGGTACACAACATTGTCATACCGGGCCCCAGAGATGGTCAACCTCTACGGTGGAAAGATAATCACAACAAAGGCAGACATTTGGGTCAGGACTGTCATTACCACTATGCTACATAACTTTGCCTGAATGATCACATTAGTTCACCATGATAATCTACTAAATACTGACATGCTAGACATAGTCTGAGTATATTTATTCTCTTGTCTGTACAGGCAATGGGTTGTCTGCTCTATAAGCTGTGTTACTTCACACTCCCTTTTGGGGAGAGTCAAGTGGCGATCTGTGATGGAAGTTTCACCATCCCAGACAACTCCCGCTACTCCCAGGACATGCACTGTCTAATCAGTGAGTAACCCTGTTCCTCAGAATATACACACTGCCCTACATACATCATGTGCAACCCTGATTCCAAAAGAGTTCCCTTGCTGTGTAAAAAGTCAATAAAAACAGAATGCATTGATTTGCAAATCCATTTGCCCTAATATCCCACTGAATATACTATAAAGACAGGATATGATATGTTAAAACTGAGTTTTTTATATTTAGATATACACTCAATCTGACTTTAAATCCTTCAGCACGCAAGGTGTGAAGCACCACAGTATCCCTACTGTTTTAGAATCGAGGTTGTTCATCCTATGTGCGTGTGCAGTTACTGAAAGTGTGGAAATATAAATTTTCATGTGTCTCACACCAAACGTCCGTTGTTCATTGATTTCTCAGGATACATGCTGGAACCTGACCCAGATAAGAGACCAGACATCTACCAAATATCCTACTTTGCCTTTAAACTGGCTCGACGGGAGTGTCCAGTCCCAAATGTACATGTAAGTCGCTATGACAAGATGAATGGCAGGGATTTGAGATGGAAATGTGCTGTAGGGTTAGTGTTGAATATTTGCAGCGAGGTCAGATTTTTTTCTAAGCCTTTTATGCATCTCATCAACAGTGGTTCAGTTGTCTTGTTGCTTTCTAGGAAATTAATCTGTGACGTAATGATATTGGAGAGCAGCTATGCCTTTTAGCCTTTGCCACGTGACTGCCTTCCATCCATCATGTCCTTTTCTAATGCAATTACAAAGTAGTTGAGCACTTGGTCCCCTGATTCAACCAGAAGTCTACCCCCCCTCAATGTTTTCTTTACATCTCCCTGATAAAGACATACTAAGTTAAAATAAATCTTCTTACTGTTGTAGAATTCGCCTATTCCTGCAAAACTTCCTGAGCCTATCAGAGCCAGTGAAGCAGTGGCCAAAAAGAGTCAAACCAAAGCCAGGTGAGTGAAAGCAAAGCAATTTGAACGTTGTAATCATTGTAGGAAACTTCAATCTCCTCCCCAGTTTTTTCTCTTTGCTTCCATCAGGCTCACAGACCCCATTCCTACCATGGAAACCTCAATTGCACCTCGGCAACGGCCCAAGGCTGGCCAGGCTCAGCCCCAGCAGATATCAGGAATTCTTCCAATCCAGCCAGCTCTCACCCCACGCAAGAGACCCAATGTGGCTGCCGGAGCACCCCAGGCCATAGGTATAAGTAATTCTGTACATCTGTATGTCAGGGTTAAGACCGTTCTTACTTTATAATATGGTGATGGGTTTATGGTGACGATCGTCCTGGTAACACTATATTCACAATATACTATATTCTTGTATTGATTTTGGTGTAGTGAATTGCTCAAGTGGTTGTCAAAGACTTGTATTCCCAGTAGTTCAATTAGCTATAAAAAAAGTCTCCATAAAAGTCTCTTAATTGTCTCTTTATGAGCTGTTTGGCATCAACACGTGACAAGGCAATCAATCCGTCACCAAAAATAGGCAGGCAAGAATAGATGGTGGCGTGATGTCATATTAATTACAGCAGCCTACTCTCCAGTTTTTAATGTGCAGTTCTAATGTACTCATTTGCTGGGTCTCCAAATAACTCATGCTTATGAATTAAAATGTTTAATGCGTTAGAAAAAGGGAGAAACACTATAGAGAAAAGGTCAAACTTTTATTTTATTCATCTAGCTATATTTAATGCATTATGGTCAATAAATGCATTCATTGTTGCCGGAAAATATGGTGTAATATTTGTTTTTGTCTTCAGATGAAAGTGAAGATTAGGCCCAAATATTGTTACTGAAATTGTCCTTTTGACATTCATTGAGGCCTACAATTAAACAAATCCAAACACTTAATTCAACTGTCAAGATGTTGTATATCTGAAATGTGGTTGAATTTTTCTAAGATAATTTCATGTGGTCCATGTTTTTCCTCGTTCTTCTCATGTTCTCCCTTCCAGGTGTTGGTATCAATGTCCCACCTGCAGCTGCTGTCCAACCTGCTCAACAGGCTCCTGCTGGCCAGGCTGCACCACAGCCAGCTCACACCGCCAACATGCAGCCACAGGCTACACCACAGCATCAGCAGCTCCTCATGAAGCAGCAGCAAGCTGCAGCCTTCTTAAGCCCACAGAGTAACCAGCAGGTAGGCATCCTCACAGAACATGAATGGAAATACTTTTTGGTCACATTGAGTAAATCTCACTCAAGGACTTGGAAAGATAATATGTGACAATGCTGAGGACACATGGTGACATACTCTCCAACCAAAGATCTGAGCTTATTCAGCAAATGTTCCAGGAGAAATGTTTGGAATAACTTGGGCAATAAGTCTTCCTTTATTCACAGAATATTCCTACTTTCTTTAGCACCCCCATTTGTGATTTTCCACCAAATTACCCCAATAACTTATTAAAAAACAGTGGTAAGTTCGAGATGTAATCTTTGCAGGTAGCATACATGAGTACCACAATACAGTCACAGTTTGTATCAGTTTGTTCAGCTTCTCATGCTTCAATTCACAGCATAATTATCCATTTAATGACACACGCAATACATTGCCAATACACAAAATGCTATACTGAGCTGGTAATTGGTAATACAAACACATGCTGTAGGTCGGCTTGACCTTACTTGTTTGGCCATGGTAACTGGTAATGGTAATCTTCAGTCTGAGAATTCAGTTACTAGGGTTAGTGATGGTTTCCATGACGTGACACTTTGAATAATCCCTCTCTTAGTGTTTTTCACCTCAGTTGTCTGGTTGTCATTGTCCTAAAAGTTGTAATTCAGTGTAAAATGTTTTGTTCATACAATGCTATTGATAACTGGTGTATTCTGAAGATAGAATATGTGCTTTTAGTGACAAAAGTCTTGATTATAACTTTAAAATGTTGTGAATAGTTCCCCCTCTAAGTGTCTCTGTGTCTGCCTCGTCCATTGTGTGCTTTCAGAAAGACAGAAAATAAACCCTGAAAAGTATGCTATAAAAGACTATTGCACCCGTCAAAGAGCTATAAATCATGTCAAACTGGGCCTTCCTCATGCTTGGCTGTGTGGTATTTTTATGTAGCATCAACTGGTACAGAGTCTCCACCAGCAGCAACAACAGCAAACATCATCTCAGGCGTTTTCCCTGCTGCAGTCCAAAGCTATGCCTGTTCCTCCAGTTATTACCCTGCAACGGCAACACCTGCAGCAGCAGCAGCAACAGCAGCATGTAGCTCATGTCCATGAAACGGCAGCTTATCATCTGATCCCCATCCCTGAGTTTGCGGTTGTTGATCCTGCCGATGACCCAGAGAATTTGGTAACATCCTACTCCTGCTGTCGTCTGCTGCTCTTTTGGGCCAGGGAGTTGATTACCAGCTTTTCTCTACCCAATCACATTTTAAAGCTTTTCTTCCTCGTCAAGGGAAAAGGGAAGGCAGGACTGCTCTTACTAACGTGAATGGGACAATGTGATTTCCATGTAGCTAGAAGTGCTTCCTTTCCTGCCATTTTTATTAGACCCTGTAGTAAATTACTGTAAAAAATCCTGTTTAACCAAATCAAATATCAGTTCTTTGTTTCAGACTTTGTTGACCTCACTCCATTTTCCTGGGAATACGTTCTTCCCTTTCCATAACAGTTTTTCTCTCTCTTTGTTGTGGTTTTCAGGGAATTTATAATCCGTCGTCTCGAGCAAATTCTCTTTTCCAATTGATCTTTCTTGCTTTGTTTATTTTTTATCCACTAAACTGGAACTGCAATTCTCTTGTTTCTCCTCATAATTCCCTCTGTTTCTTCCTCGTAAAGACTGCTGGCAGAGTGATTCACAAAGTCGGCTCATTGACGCCCCCCTCGTCGCCAAAGATGGCCCCCAAGAGCGGCCACAGACGCATCCTGAGCGATGTTACTCACAGTGCTGTGTTTGGGGTCCCGGTCAGCAAATCCACCCAGCTACTCCAGGCAGCCGCAGCTGAAGCCAGCCTCAACAAGTCCAAGTGGGTAGAATTAACTCCCTTCAGTGATCTGGGGATGAACTGTCCTTTCATGGCACTGAGTGTGCTGAGAGGGGCATGAGACAGTCCATTCATATGACAGAACCCCAAAGGAGGATAAACAACTCTTTTACATAGCAGAGAATCCGTCCATTCAGTCTTTAAATAACTCTGTTCAGTCACTCGTATTTGCATACATCAGTGAGCCAGTGTCCACAGACTAAACACCCTTGATCAGATTTCAGTGTACACTGTTATTCTTCCTTATGTTTACACTGCAGATCAGCCAGCACTACTCCGTCTGGTTCCCCTTGCTCATCCCAGCAGAGTGTGTATCATCCAGCTGATGGTGACGCCCAAACAGCCTTTACTGCACCTACCACTCAACCCAGCTGGAACCCCTTTGGTGATGATAACTTCTCCAAGCTAACAGCAGAGGAGCTGCTTAACAAAGACTTTGCAAAGCTAGCTGAGAGTAAGTTGTTAATTACATACTTATGTGTGCAGCTTTGGTAAAATGTTGTGTGTTAAATAATGTTTTGCTACTTTCTTATGCACAGCTGCTGCACCAGGAGAGATGGTCATGGGATCCAGTGAAAATCTCATTCCAGGGCTCAGTGCTTTTCCAGGTAATGGTAATTCTTCTCAGTATGCAAAGTCATTTTGAGTGATATATCAGTCATCAAGTGGACATTTCCCTCTCATCTATTTGCCCTATTGAGAGAAGTCGAATTCAACAATTTTGTGCTGCCCTATTGATGTAATCATCATAAAGGTTATTATATGTCCTACACATTCTTTTCTTTTGTTGGTCATCCTCTCACCTCCCTTTATTTCTTCTCTTCCACCTTCATTCCCTGTGCAATGTTAAACTGAAAGATCTGCAGGCTTTATGAGTGCAGCTTCAGTGTTATTGATTGTCCAGGAACCTTTTAATAGCCTCTCTTACACCACAGGTAATTTTCTTTGAACGAGCCCTGCCTTTGATCCTCTTCGTCCTCTAGTCACTTGAACAAATACATTCTTAAAGCTTATGAGTCACTCTTTTTATTTATTGAAGAGGTTTCCTGGATATCACACTTCCCAGAGGTTAGTTTATGAGAGCTAGTTTTGTGGTTTGGATTTGTACACGGTCCTATCTTGTTGACATAGCAAGCGGCTTCACAGTGACTCCTTGTCAGCTACCTCTTCAGCTTCCATGAATAGAGGCCGTAGCTACAGCTAGAGCGCATCTCATTTGCAGATCTTTGCTTTTGCTGTTGCCTGGCAACGCAAAGGACAAATTCTCCTTTGTTAATTGGATTGCCTTACTGCTGGAAGAGCCTGCTTACCAGTTAGCCTAAGAGCAAGAGAAAGTTGAGCGTGTTGCTGCCTCGTTAAAAATGATGACCAAGCCTTTGATGTTCTTCTCAGTCTAGCCTTTTGGACTTTTGGAGGTGCCTGCTTCTAAGCTGTGTCACCTCCTTTGTGTAGTTGCTGTTTAAAGCTTGAACTGACTGGATAAAAATGTTGAGGCTATTACATAATCAGGATGTGGTTAAGCTTCTCCACCCAGCCTAAGCTGTCTCTCTTACACGATGTCGCTCACTCGGAGAGGATGCACACAAGCAACAGTCTTTTGCTGGTGGAGCAGAGAGCGCCACCTAAGCAGCACTTGGACAAGGGCTGAATCGTTGAAATTAAGAAATAATTTTAGCATACTCTCTGCTGACTAGTACAAGAATAAGCTTTGTGACATTTAGGATTTGTAAAAAGCTTTTTGATCAGTGTTGGCCTCTTTCCTATAGTGAAGGGGGCAAAAGGTCACATCTGCTGTGCCATTTTCTGACATTCCGTGTATAAGACCTCACCCACCCACCATTTTGCCCTATAACAGTTTCCTGTAAGTATGAGCTGCAATGAAAAGTAATTTGTCGTCTCATGCATGAACTGTATTCCATTTTAACCAAATTTATATTTGTTATAATAACAGAGTAGCACAATAATGTGCACTGCAGTGGTTTTAAAGATGAATAGAAAGGGTTGACATGTGAAGTGTCAAGCCTCATCGGGGCAATCTATGGTAACTGTGAGGGAACTCACTGGTTGCTGCAGCTTATTTTGTACAATTAAATGTTTGGTGTTGACGTTTGTCCTTTACTTTAAGAACATGAAAAATTAGGAAAGGATTTAGAGTTTTTTGTCCTTGCATGAGATTTCACCATTTTAACTGGACCCGAGTGTGTGGCTGTGGTGGGCTGAGCTAGATAACCTAATAAACAAATCAAACAATAATTTAGTTGTTGCTTTATGCTTTCATTAATGTTGCAAGCAACCACATGTCGAGCCTTGTGAATGTAAAATGACCATGAAATATGGACATGATGTGGGCCGTTTCGACTAACACTTTTGGCCATGGCAGGTCAAGCTGTTTTCATTTTTTCATCATTTTATTTTTCATTTCCATTCCCTCTTACATCACATTGCCTATATGCTACTATATTAGAGATGTAACTAAACTGTAATATTTGTAAATATTAAATATTCTCCCACATTTATAGATTTTTATATCTCTTTAGTTTTTCTGCTTCTTTTTCTTTGTATGCAAACTCTTCCCTCATCGCCTTCTTCTCTGCCATCTGTTGCCGCCAACCTCTCTCCATCTTATCTCTCTGGCTCACTCGCAGAGAAGCTGATTGAGGGACTGAAGTCCCCTGAAACTTCTCTGCTGCTCCCTGACCTTTTAACCCTGGCTGACCCCTTCAATAGTTCTGCAGAGAGCTCCACCAATGGTACTAGCTCTGTTCTTGTCCCATGCCTTGCCCTTTCCCTAAATTCCCCATCTGCTCTACATGTGTCTTCTTTGTCTTCCTACTCCTCTGTCACTCACATGTTCACAAAGTCCCACTGGGGGAAGGAGTAAAGAAGATCTTCATCAATTTAATCCATACTTAGGCGATCTATTTCCTTTTAAATTACTACTTGTGTCTTTTTTCCACTTGCTGTCCTGTTGTAGCCAAGGCAGAGGTGTGTGTGGATTCACTGATTCCTGGTCTGGAAGCCCCCCAGGCCCAAAGACATTCAGGCCAGCCAGAGCTCATCCCCACCAGCATGCCAGGTTAGCATCCTGGCCCACAGAATAGGAAATTCCAGATAATTCTTTGCAGCATTTTCACCAGGGAAGAATTGTTTCCAGTTGTGGTCATGATCCCCTTGTCACTTGTTCAAATCATCATGACTGGAGGTTTTTATTGGGGGATTTTTACTACTGCAGGCACTGTCCGGGCAAGAATGTGTCATTGTGTCCTGTCACTCTCTCAAAATGGCAGTGACTGGAACAGTTGCTTTAGTGTGGCACAGTGAGAACAGATTTTATATTATCAATGTTGATCTTCCAAACATGTCTATATTCTTCTGTTATTCTGTTATGCTTTCAAAGATAAAACTGTTTTTACTAACAAACATTTTTCTTTCTTTTCTTTTTCTTTCTGGCTTTGCTTCATTCTAACTCAGACTCTCTCACCGGGGAGGACTCTTTGCTGGGCTGTGATCTGTTATCACATACTGCACCTCATGGAAACCAGTCTGTTTCTGCTCTCCCCTCCTCCTGCTCCTCTGCTCCTCCTGGCTCCGGCTCGGGATCCTGTCTGGAGGAGCTGCCGCCTGGTCAGACAGCTTCCGGTAAGACCTCCCCCCCTCAGCTAGCCTTGCGTCTGCTGGGTGTTTCAGCCCATGAAGCCATCACAAGAGGGCCTGCTCAAACAGCGAAAACAAAAACGTGAATTTAACACATTCGGTGTGAGCCTCACAGACCCTTGACTCATTTGTAGAAGAGCCAAAAGCCACCTAAGATGCATGGCTTGTAAATACTGTGACTGCCCTGGCTCCATCTATTTTTAATCTACTTGCATCCTTCTTTCTTTATTGGCTCTTTTCTTTGGCTGAGTTAACTTCTTTGCCCCCTCCATCATTCCTTCACTTCCTCTTCCTTCAACGCAGACTCTGCTTTCCTCATGTCGTGTGGGGAGAAGGGCAATGACGACGAGTTTGACCCTATTCCTGTGCTCATCTCCAAAAACTCTAATCAAGGTAAGGTTAACAGAATCCCGAGATGAGCACTCACACCTGCTGAAGCCCAGAACATGAGCCTCAAAGATGATTGACTTAGCGCCCAAATTCAGTCAGAC
Organism: Sparus aurata; assembly: GCF_900880675.1. Classification (NCBI taxonomy): domain Eukaryota; kingdom Metazoa; phylum Chordata; class Actinopteri; order Spariformes; family Sparidae; genus Sparus; species Sparus aurata. Next base: position 10,351,965 of record NC_044191.1, read on the forward strand.
TGTGACTGCTGAATTGAAATGGCTTGTATGGGTGTGCTTGTCACATTGAGGCTTTTTTTTATTTATTTTTTTTTATCCCATCAAGCTCTCACATTAGTCATCTTTCTCTCTTTTGTTATTATTGTTACACTGCCAGTGGTTCTCCAACTTGCAGGTGTTTGGCTCTGTAGTTTATCTTAAAAGTCCCCTCATGTTAGAAAGGCATTCCCATACTCTCCCCCCTGTAATGATGCAGCTGTATAAAGATGATCCCAGCTCACTCTCTGCCTGTTTCTCTTTCTCTTTCTGCCCCCATTCATGCATCTCTCCGCTCTGCCATCATTTTACCCTCATCTCCATCAACTCCTCGCTCCTTTCTCCATACAATCTCTGTTAATATTACTTATTCTTTTGCTTGTTTTTCACTTATCTCCCTCGGCTCTTCCATGTCCATCTCTGTCTCTCTCTCTCTTTCTTTCTGGCACGTTTCAGGTGGTCACTCGCGCAGCAACAGTGGCAGTTCAGAGTCCAGCATCCCCAACTTGGCCCGCTCCCTTCTGCTGGTGGATCAGCTCATCGACCTCTAGAGGGGGTGGGAGAGGTCGAAGGGGCAGTGTGCAATCCTAACAAAGGGAGGGAGGGTGGGGATAGAGATGGAGAAGCCGAGGCACTTAATGTAGCACGTTATAAAGTGAAACACAGGAGCCAGCACAGATCGGTTCAGTGGAACCTTTCTTTTGATGTGCATCCTTGGCCTCAGCTCCATCTCTAGTTGCCTGATATGCTGGTTTCATATATCTCTGCTGGCTGTTGACATTCCCACGCTGGACAAAGCCTTCTCATTAATGCCTGAGCATATCGTCTGCTTCTGTCCTGGCTACACCAGTCCTCCTCATGCTTTCCTCATACTTGCATTAATATCCCTCATTGAGTGCACTGCCATGGTGATCGACTGTCATCACCTGCTCTTGTTAAACCGCTTGATCACAGCTGCATTGTGTTTTCACTTTGTGTACTCGTTCAGGGTTGAAGCTTTATTTAAACAAGCCACATACAGGCATGCTAATTTGTGTTGGGTCTGACTAAAGAGTGAGGAGTCAGAATGCTATAAAGACCTCCAGGATAATGATGCACTTTCCTGTGAAAGCTTTGTACTATGAACTATTGATCAAACAAAGATGCACCCTGAGGGAACCACTGGGCTGTTTACACTGATTGAACCAGTCTGTAAAGAGAAAATGCTCGCTCTGTGCTGTATTTACAGATTCCTCTAACTGTTGTGGTTTGCTTTTGTGCAAAAGAATTAGTAGAATTAGGCCTCGTTCAGACCAAATCAGATGTTGCAGCAAAGACATGCCAGTCCTCCCATTCATTTTGGGTGTTGGCAGTGCATTCAGGCTGCAGTGGTATGGACTGCAGGTTTTGCTGTTTTGAAAATTAAAAGGTGTTACAAAATGGAGAAAAGAAAAACAATGTCATGCTATGATGGCAAATCACACATGCAGTCGATCAGACTAGCTGGTCAACAGTATTGTTGTTCAAGATGTTTACTCTGAATTTGTAAAATTAAACTATAAATATAGCCTAGTATAGTGTTGACAAAGATATCGAAATATCGATACTTACTATTTGAGACAGTTTCAATACTCATTTTCCACAGTATCAATACTGTAATGAATATCAATATATTTTTTAAGATGTATCAAAGCTAATAATTCCGTTATCATGACAGTAGCCTAGTACAAACTGAGGCACACATAACATACAAATGCGATCCAGGAGCTCAGAGACAGTTTGCCAACCTTTGGCCGATATCTGATGGATATTAAGCGAGCTAAATATCTGGTTGAGTCACTGACGGGGCCAGGGAGCCAGGAACAAGCTACAGCAATGAGACATGAACCCAGTTTTATCATGCATCTGTGTATATGGAGCGGGCTCAATAATAGCTTACAGTTTCTGTCAGAATACATGGACACAAGTGTTTCAGTATTTGTAATGGTATCGTCTTATTCGAGATGGCAGTCATACTTTTTCAGTGAAGAATAATCCTCGCTGCCCGCACCTCTAAATCCATCCTCTCACCCATAGTCTTTTCCTTTCCTTGATGTTGTTTCGCTGCAAATCAGTGCTAAAACAACATTCCGCCTTTGTTCCGTAGTGTGTTAAACCATCGACAGCTAGACTCCAGATTACAAGTCAGAAAGTTGTATATTGTGAACAGCACAGACCTTAAAAGTCGTTCAGTTTGTCTGAGGCATAAGTTGCTTGTTGCCTCTGACAACATGCTGCTCTGCAAACTTGTTCATGTTCACAGACCATATTTTGTCCTCTGACATTTCCACACAAATGTGCTTATCACTGCAACACCTAATTTGGTCTGAATAAAACCTTTGGCTGTCTTTTTCTAAAATTTTGCACCACCTAAGGAAGTCAGATCTGGTCATTTCTGTGCCACCATTTCCACAGACAGTATCCATTTATTTAACAGTCAATTATCTAAATAACAGTAAATACGAGCTGCAGCTTCAGCTTAATTGTACATAGGTCTTTCTGGATGTTAAGCAGGGTGTTATTTCTCCTCAAACTCATCAGTCCTGGTGATGTGTTGAAAGCCTGAAACTGGTGATGTCAGTGTTAACACAGCTGATTCATTTGGCTCCATTGCCACAGCAGATGGCTTTCACTGTCAGCGTTATTTCCAACAGTTTGAAATGGTATGAACTCACAAGCTCACCATCATATCTTTGACCCACTGGTAACACAGGCACTGCAGAAACAAAAGGGAATCAAATTATTAGATGTTTAGCCATGCCAAAGTTAAAAGAAAATGATTATGGTATGTTCACAATGTGTCAGTCTCCTCTCAGGGTGAGGTGAAGATGAGCAGATTTTTAGCAGCTGTAAGAGAGAGGATGTAGATTTCAATGTAGATAATGTGCTAATAAGCTTTACATGAAAATCTCCTTTTTCTTTTTTTGTCATCCCCATTGTTTAATCTCTCCAGTCTATTCCTCTCACACATGTTGAGGTCACATTAATCTCAGCCAGAGGAGAGAATGAAAAAAAACTTCTTTATTTGTACATAAAATCACTATGATTCTGTTTTTATTTTGCTTGTCAGCACTGTTGAATCTAGATTTGTTTTTCTAGTGTGTAATATTTAAAAGCATTTCATCTATCATGGTATGAATAAATGTGACTATTACTGTATGGATAGTGCTCTAGAATGAATGTATGAAAAATGTAAAAATTTACAAGGATATATAGTGAAAAAAAAATATTTGTGTATGAAGCTGTATTTAAGAGTGTCGACCCAAGTCCCTCTGTCTTTTCTCTTCATTCATTGTCAGTCATTCAGCTAGTACTTCTCATCATCGATTCATGAAACAAAGTGCTTATGACTTACCTGACTGGGTAGTGTTTTTATCTCTCCACGGCAGTTCTTTACATAATTCTGATAAGTGTGTCAGAACATATATATACCTGTGTCTGTATATATTACTGAGATAAATTTAATCCAATGGGCAGCGAAACAGAGCTAATGACGGATGTTATTTCCCGATACCTCTAGCACCTTTCACCTCTGACACCTGTTCACTCTCACTGATCATGGGGCTTGTATGACTTGAAACAACTGCATAAATTATGTATGACTTCGCATTGTCAAAAATCCCGCCAACTTTCATTCTGGCTTTCTCTAGCCAACAAAGACTTAAATCCCTTTTTATGGTCAGTGTCACCTCGGATATTAGACTGTACATTTTAAAGTTAGAACATACATGGGTTTCTCCTCCTCCTTCCAGAGTGACATATTGTAAAAGTTAGTCATAGAAATCGACGTTCTATAAGAACTGGCATGGGTAAATAAAACTATGCTTTATTTCTTTCCATCTGATGTTGTTCAGTTAAGTCATTTGCAATTTTGTGGCTAATCTATGCAATCCTACAGTAACGCTTCATGTTCTTATCAGACACTACAGTGCTGTAGAGTTCTCGCCTTGGCTGTAGAGTTTGACTTGTGTTGCCGTGTGAAACCGATGTACTTGTTGTGCTGGTTGGGTTGATGTGGTGGCAGGTGTAAAAGAATGACTTTGATTATATCAAAATGTTTGACATGATTTGTCAAAGCAGGACCATTATGGATTGTGTACTTCTATTTTTATGGATTGAGGTTCAAAAAAGAGAGACACAGAATAAAAACTCATCAATGTGAATGTAAATTAAGTCTGCGGGGTCACTTTATTTGATTTGTGCTCGGGAGAACAGAGCCGGCTGGTTTTATTGACAGTCTGAAGATTTATTCTTCCATTTTCATTGTTTTAATTAGCAGATGGATCATTTTTCCTTCTGGAAACCAAATTAGATTGTGGATACTCTAATCTAACTTGGTTTACCACTGAGGCCTCCTCTGCTCAGATTTCAGTGTCGAACCATTATTTAGTGTGTGTCTTGCACTGTGGGGATATTTTTGCACCGCTTAGTACGAGCATCATCAGAAACTTGTCCGACAGCTAACACTGTTGTACTTTTGAGCTGTAGCTGATAAAATCACCAAGGAATGAATATTCCTACAGTATCTACTCACCCCTATTCCAAATGAAAGTCATAGTTCACATTTCTGGAGCTTCACAACAAAACAGCGTTGCAGCATTCACCTTAATAAATATAAATTAGATGGGGACTTGATTTAAAACTTAAAAAACATATCCGCCATACAACTCAAACAGCTTAATCCAGGTCTCTGGAAGCTCTGAGTTCATTTTCATCCTTGACATGCAGTCCAGCTTTTGGACCCAGGGTTAGACTCCAGACGGGGTGCACTTTACTTTTAGCTTTGAAGCTAAAGTAAAGATTTTGACTTGAACGTCTGAAGTAATGTCCTTTCAAATCAATTTGGGATGTCAGGGCTTCTGAAGGCTTGGAAGACGCTGGCTAAGCTGTATGGAGCCATTTTATGTTTGTTCATTCATTTAATGTACACTTCAATTGAGTTCTCGTCTTCTATAGCTGTTCAGGAGAATGCTGCAACACTGTTTTGCTGCAGAAATAGTGTCCAGAAATAGTTCTGTGATCTACGAAAGTTCTCCTGACTCTCCATCTGCATGAGGATGTAGTAGATGGTGAATAAACATTCATTTTTGGGTGAGCGTATACTTTAAAAAAAGGACCTTTTCCAGATTTTCCTTCCTACTTCTTCTCTTTCTTTCCGAACCCTTCATATCTCTGGTGTTCTTGGTAGTGCTGTATTTTAAAAGGACAGTGAGTCTCAGCTTTAGTGTTCCTGTTTGTTAAATTATACCATAGATGGACTGTAAGAGTCTGTGAGCTGTATTGTGCAGCTTCCGTTACACCAGCAGTCTCACAGGTTGTTCTTGTTCTGGTCGGGACATGGTCCATAGCTTCATTTTGTTTGGTTAAATTAACTGCGGCTCGAAATCATGTAGAAATGTGTGTACTGTGTGTAATGGGCAGAAAACAAAACAAAGCAAAGCAAAACAAAACCCGGCGTTTCCCTTTTAATGGCTGCAACTAACATCTTCCCAAGAGCTGCCAGTTAACAGCTGCCGCCGACGCTGCTGAGGTAAGACTGATCTGTCTCTGCTCCTCTGTGCAAACCTGTCTGTCCCTAACTGCCTCTCCTTTTGCTGTGAAGGCCCTTGTTTCCACAGACCTTCTGACTCCCTCTGAGCTCCTTCTACCTCAAAATAAATCAGCTCCAAACGAACATAACACTGACGAGAGGCACTGTTTTGTTTTTTGTTTTTTGGAGGTTGAGGACGCTGCTGCAGCTGTGGAAATGATTTGTGGAATCATTTGTGGAAACAAGGTTTTATTCGATGTTGTAATGGTAGAGCCGGCTAGTCTTGTCTGTCTCACGTGACCTGTTCACAGTAGAGTGTGTCTGTATTGTCGTAGTCCCGTGCTGGTTTTTTCACTGTTGGGTCGTTGTCATTGATTCTTCAGTAGTGACAGATGTTGCAGGTGATCCATCGGTTCATACAGTGTATGTGTGCCTGAGGTTTGATGGTCTAGTAGGTGCGTAGGCAGCTGGACCTCAGATGGTAAAGTTTCTTGTTAAATTAAGACTGACTGACGTTTTTTGTTCACCTCCTGAAACGTTCTTTTCTTTCTGCTCTCTGATACAGATGTGCAAGGGGAGACCAACGGCTACTCCGTGCTTGGTGAGGAACGAGAGGCTGAAGCTCCGGTAGAAGAATCTCAAGCAACCCAGGAATGTGTGCACTCCAGCGATGAAGATGACGAGAAAGAAGCTCACAAGGAGGAGCAGCCGGATGAAGGCGCCGTTGAGAGTCACGCAGCAGCTCATGACTGCAGCGGCTCCAGACCTCTGCTGATGGACTCTGAGGATGAAGACGAAGCTCAGCTGGCCACGCAACCACCCGCTACCTTCCACCAACCTACTCCAAACGCCTTTGCCCAGAATCATTCCCAGCATGCACACGAGCCGGCACAGGGGGCAGAAGTCCCCGCAGATGTTTTCTCAAAAGCTCCCTTTCGTAGCGGGCAAGAAGAGGCGTGCGACGTGTTCGCGAACGCGCCGTTCCCGCGCACCCTGCTTTCGGCTCAGCAGCAGCTCGACGTGTTCTCTCAGGCGCCCTTCGGGAAAAAAAAGGAGGCTACAGGAGCTAAGACCTCGCATCCTCAAGCAGCTGGAAGCCCTGATCAGGGGGTGTTGGGACAAGTCGCCCAACAACCCTTCCGCCCGCAAGCTCTGGCCAAATATTCCCGACACTATGAGGGACCCGTGCCCCAGCAGCCAGTAGCAGCTCACAGGGTCGTGTCCAACGTGAGCAGGCAAGCCGCTGTGGCATCCGTCCCCGTTGGACCTCTTCACTCATGGACCTCAGAAGTGAGCGCTGTGGACCCTTTCGTCTCTGCACCCTTTCACCTCAAGGCCCCGCAAGAAAAGCCCTGATGGCACACTCAGAGGTCAGGGCGGTGGGTCTATCAGCGCCACTGAATTATGCAAACTATACCAGGCGTTCTGCATGCTGTCACCAGCGCTGCAGCTGGACTGCAGGCCTGCATGGATCTCATTCTGGCTCCGGCTCCAATTAGTTCTGATAGTGCAAGGTCGTCTCTACACTTGAATGCTCCATTAGAGTAAGAAAACTGACATCATTCCCCGACTCCTTGTCATTTTTTTTTTCATTTTTTTTTTTTTTTATTTCTCCTGTCTCATCCTTTTACCCTTTGAATTTCCTTTTTGGTACGTACATCTACACAAAGACAAATGTGGTGGTCAAGCATTTGATTGTTTTCTTGCCTACCTCAGTTACTTTTTGTGTCAGCACTAAAATACAACACAGGGAGGGAGTCGATCGATTGTAGCTTTGGCAGTTTCATTTCCTGTGCGTTTTGAGCTTTACTTTGAAGCTGTGATCCGAACACGCCTCACTCCTCCACTTTACAAGTTCACGGACAGGACCGATTCAGCTCGAATCACAAGTTCATAACTTCACAGAAGCTTGGAAGGGGAAAAGACACTGTTTCGCACTGTATGAGTGCCGTCTCTCAACGCTATTGTGAGATTGTTGTGACAAGATGTTTCAGAGGAATTGATCTGTAATTACATCACGCAAAACATTTTGAAAGGCCTTATTATGCCCCTCAAGGTTTAATAGCTTTGGGCCTTTTGATGCTGGATAATGATGCATAGACATTTCAAGGATAACATTTGCTGACATGTTTGCATTATTGTTACGTGTTTTATGTTTGTGGTCACTGTCCTGTCTGATGAAAATGGAATATCAGTGTTTGTTCCACACAAAGTACGAACCGTATATAAATGTTAGGCCTAGAAAATACATTATAGTAGTTCCTTCGTTATGTAAATGTAAACCATTCACTTTCCTCTGTCTCTTCTTACTTTACAAGAAGATTTCTCTGAAGCCTTACACTCTCACAGTACTTCCCTCCGACCACATGAGACAGCACAAATCACTTTTGCCTTTTGTGCCCTCCTTAGAAGAACTGCTGCATTTACATCGTTTTATTGCACTTGCATTCACCACCAAATAAATACTGGTGTGCTGTCATATTCAACTTCCGTTTGCTGTCTGCCATATACCAACGCTCCGAGATGTTCATTCAACTCTTGCACGCATCTCTATGGTAGTCGGCTCCAACTGTGACTCTCACTTATGAACAACTGAAGCGAAACCTTGAACCTGCAACTTTAAACAAACGCTTTGCTGCAGTCACACAAATATCTACAGCACTTATGCTTCGCAGTTCCAGTCAGGGATTGTAACAGTCTTGGAAGCGAGATCTTTAATGGTGACTGATTGATGACATTCCTTTTTGAATTTATTTCCATCGCCATTTTTGGGTAATATTTTATTGTCTTTGTGCTTTTTGTAAAATCATGGAACATTTTTTGGTTCCCACCATGGCACTTTTAAGAAAGGGGATCCAAAACAGTTGAAACCCAAAGTTAAATTCATGTATTTCTCCGTTGCAATGTAAAATCCTTCTTTTTTCTGTTTTTTTCATTCTGAAGTGTACAATCTCTTTTATAAATGCTCACTTTTGTCACCCGACTTGTATACATGAAGGTTGCACATAGTCACTGACACAGAGTCAGGGTTCCCTACGAATGTGTTTTGATTGTAACACAGCTGTAAAATGTATTTCGAACAGTGTTGTCAAGGACGTCTTTGGAGGATTTAACTTGTTGGACAGAAAAAAAGCACTCGGAATACTTGTTATGCTGCACAGCCTGCCTTTGAAAACTATGTTGTAAATCATAAAAAAAAAACTATTAAATGAATGTAAATTGAACTTTGCAAAGTCGTGGGGTTATTTCTAATCATTGAAACACAGTTATGAATGCAGCATTTGCATAAATACAGTTTGAGGCTCTTTTAATTGGACAGTCTCTCATTTGCATACAGTAAAACCTGAACTACATTTGAGTTTGATGTATCATACTTCTTCCTCCCATACATGTATCTGAAAGCTAGTGACCGTGCTTTGCAGATTTTACATAAAACCTGTTCACAAGGATGTTAATCGCTTCACCTCTGCCAACATTAAGCTGCTTATATGTTAAAGGTTGAGTTCACTCAAACATGAAAACTGAAGTAGATGGGGACTTGTTTTGAAAAGTGATTTTAAAAAAAACAACTCGTCCTGCTTAATCCACGTCATCTTCAGCCCCGAGATCTCAGATTGATTTGAAAACATGTTATGTACCCCCACAATGTCACTGGCCCGTGTTGTCACAAATGTTGGGTATCTCTGGTTTAAGAGAATGCTGTTTTTGCGGTGACTCCCCAGAAATAATGTGTGGGCTGGGTTGAATAGATAATAGCCCTATTCACACTTTAGTGTGAGTTTTCATTTTAGGGGGAGCTCATCCTTTAGTATTACAAGAGCAATAAGCCAATATTAAAACAACATAAGCACCAACAGGGAGCTTCTTTTTCATTATGAGTGGAAATTGTCATACATAACATTCTACTGCTGGTATGTGCTTTTTAATGCATGTCTTCTATCACTTAAAACTGCCCTAAAAACTGTATTGGCAGTGGCTTATGCATTGATTAATGGTAGACTTGACTTATTGAAACTGCATCTAAAAATGCAGATGACTCCTCGCAGGTATTGGATATAACATCTACCCTTTCGTACTGTGAAAACGACGCCTGTGTGTTATGGTGTAGGGCCAGTGATTCTCCGCTAGAGGGCGATCACACGCAGAAACACCGGATGTGAGCCGCCATTTACCACCAAGAAGAAGACGAGGAACCTCCGGCGTAGTGGCGCCTGCTCTGCACGTTAACGTCATTGTTTACAAAGTATGCTATAGGACGTAAGTGTTGAACATTACAGAACATATTAAAAATATATTTTTGCAGTAATACAGATATTAGAATCACGCCAGACGGGCCTCTTTCACTTCCTTTTCTTTGGAAATGAACACGCGACTTTCTTTCCATGCTAGCTAGCTGCTCGCTCCTGAATCACAGTCACGTTTTGTTTTCTGTGTTTTTTGCGATAAACTTCATCCGCTGACTGGGTGTGTGTGTGTGTGGATTTAATGTGGACAGGTAACGTGGGCTGCGTTGCCTATTCCCGAGCACGATGGCCACACAGAGAGTCCTCCCTCAGAGCAAAGAGAGTCTGCTGCAGAACTACAACAAGAGGCTGAAGGATGACATCAGGTCCATCCTGGACAACTTCACAGAAATCGTTAAGACAGCAAAGGTATATTTATACACCTTCATCTCCTTTCTGCTGTCTGTTTTTGTACCACTTTCTCTCTCTCTCTGCTCCTTTCTATGGGTTGTGTGTGTTTATTATTTTCGATGAAGGACATATTAGTGTCAGGATCTCTCACTTCCTGCCATGTCCTGTCTCGTGACATTTTGTCTCTTTGCTCTAAATATTTGAGTAAGTGTGCATTATTCTCTGTTCACTGTTTTCTTTCTCCAGATAGAGGATGAGACACAGGTGTCCCGAGCAACCCAGGCAGAGCAGGACCATTATGAGATGCACGTCAGAGCAGCCAACATTGTGAGTATAAGCTCAGTTTTCCAGAATAAACTACGTGCACAGATGTTTTAATTGTTCCTGTTGTGTAGGTAGGAACCCAGTTAGGATATGTGTTAGTTGGGAGGGGGAGAGGTGAGAGATGGGCACAGGAAGAGCCAGTTACATTTGCTACAGGAGCAGCTTAACAAAGCATTCTGACTGGTAATGTGAATTATCTCGTTGCTGTAAATAAATGACACTGAGAGAGAGGGCATACGCAGAGTCTGCTGTTTTACATACAACAAGGAACCTTTAACTGGTTATGAAGTCAGTGTCAGTTTAATAGTGATGCCTCTTTATGACCTACGAAAGCAAACAAGAGAAACATGTGCTATTTCTGTATAACCATTAAATTGTTACTCTTAAATTCTCCCAACTTTTTTAAGTTGGATAAAGGGATGCAAATTTTAAGTAATTTGTTCAATCAATAGTCAGCCGCCTTAACAATCAATTATCGATGAATTATTAATGATATATGGAATATGTTGAAAATAACATAATAACACAAAAATAATGACTTCATTTTAATTACGGAGCTGCTGGCTTGTACTGTTTAAATATATTTGATCATACCAGTACTTTTTATTTATGTATTTGAAAAGCAAATGTCTTTAATCTGTTCATCATTTAAACAAAGATTTCATCCTCATCTTTTGTTCAAAGGGGCTCCCGAGAGTCAACAGAAAGAAAAATCTGCATGATATGTTTCGCAGAATGTCTTCAGTCCAGAGATAAGACACACAAATCATAATTCTTTTCTAAACCCATTTCCCTGGTCTGTGCTGTCGTCTCAGGTACGAGCCGGTGAGTCCCTGATGAAGCTGGTGTCGGATCTGAAGCAGTTCCTGATTCTGAACGACTTCCCGTCGGTGAACGACGCCATCAGCCTCCAGAACCAGCAGCTCCGCTCGCTGCAGGACGAGTGCGACAAGAAGCTCACCTCGCTCCGTGACGAGATCGCCATCGACCTGTTTGAGCTAGAGGAAGAATATTACTCCTCCAGGTACAAGTAGGCTCATACATGCCCCCATCCCACCGCCCCTCTGTTGTCCCATGCCCAGCACCATGTACTGTCTCTCCTTTATCATTCACTGCTGAGCCTGAGGAAGGGTTTATTTCTGCCAGCATCTAAATGTGACACCTTCTGGTAACTTTCATCAACACAAAGCTTTGCTGCGAGTCGTTGTGATGGAGCTCATCATTGATATTAATTGATAGCAAGTGCCTTGAATCTCTTCTGCTCTATGATTTACCCCGTTTTTGGTCATTATGGAAAAAAAACGTCAGCATTAAAGGGGTATACAACTGAAGATGAGCAGTGTCAATGTATGCAGCTCTTGGGCTCTGGCAGTTCAAGTGTATTTTGGGGCATTCGGAGCAGTTTACTGATGCAGTATGAAAGCCAGAAGGCATTTCTGATCACAAAGATCAATTTTACCATTCAGAACAGACAGCATCAGACCCTCAGGTTTAGCAATGTTGTCCGGCAAATAGGAGAGATGTGTGGTTCAGTGGAATGTTATAAGCTCCTAGTTCAATGTTTGAAATTAATGACCAGAGTTCGTTAAAAGAACTCGTGTTTGAAGACCTGGATGAGCTGTTAGATGGTTGTTAAAAAATATCTGGTTATGGCAACAAAAATCTTTGTGGAGAAAGTGAACTCCCTTTAGAAGACGTACTCATGAAAGAACTTAAACCATATCAGAATAGATTTTTTATAATCATTTGTAGATTATTTATATATAATATTTAAACCATAAACAAAACGGTGGTGACCTATATGGTAGATTTGAATGATGACTGTGGATGGATGTTTGATATAGACTGTAAAATTAGTCACGACTGTTTATTTATTCCAGGTCAAATCTAAAGCTACCAAGAGTTTGTCAAATAGAGATTTTCTGTAAAAGCCATTGGGTATTTTTAATTGATCCGTCCTTAAGACAACCAAGGACTCAAGCTGTAACCATGCATACCATCACACATGGTGTGGTTGTACATGTGTACCAGTTTGTGCCAACTGTTCCAGTAGACCCAGAATGATTTAAGAAATAAAATAGAGACAAAACACTGCAGTACTTTGTCTTGTTTTCTGTGAGAACATCCATTTATAAGTGTCTCTTAGTCCTGTTTGGAGCATGCTTGGTGTGGGCCTTCCTTCCTCACTGCACACGCTCTGCTTTCTCCTCCATCAGCAACTAATTGCACCTTTTTGCTGGACTTAAAATCAACCGTGGATTAAATCACCTCTTAATGCAGCGTCTCGCTAATGCACACGCGTCGATCCAGTTTCCAGTGCTTCTGCATAACCTCCATGCTTCTATCGTATGTGTGCCTCTCTGTGTATGAATGTGCTTATTCTGACCTGCTGCTGACGCTCTTGTCTGCTCCTCTCTTTCTGTGCTGCGCTGATTCTTTGCCTCCTACCGGTTTCCGCTCCACAAAGCTACAGTCAGTGGGACAGCACTGATCTGCCGCTGTGCGAGGCCTACCGTAGACGAGACAGTTGGGCCTCCCCGGGCAGCAGCTGCAGCTCCACCCAGGGAGACCGAGAGGACGTGGAGGGACCTCCTTCACAGGAGACAAACTCCCAACACCACCTCAACGGACATGGGACGTCCTCTATAGAGAAACCATGAGGAAACAAGTGGACACTGTGGTTTGGCTCATTTAGGTTCCATCGCAGTGTGAATAGTGTCTGATTAGGTTTTCCATTGTAATGTGTTTTGGACTCAAATGAGGATTTCTTTTGCATAGAAAAGATTAAAATAAAGACACTGCACTAAACAGGAAGTACCATAAAAGCTTATTGGAATCAGAAGAATGATGGCCTCTGAAACATTTTGGATGTCCGTTTGACTTTTTCAGAATACAATTTAAAAATATACACACTGTATATATATTACTGAATTTAAAAAAATGCAGACAACTTTATGAATGTTCAGTGTATCTTTTGCAGCATTTAAATACTGTACATTTTTATATTCTTATGTTGGACCTGGTATTGTGTATTTCAGTTATTTAGAATGTTTTTGTAATGTTTTATTTCTTTTTTTTTTTACTTCAAGCACTGGTCGCATTAAAGAACAAATTTAAAACTTGTGGTTTTTATGTTTTTAATCAAAACATGTTGAAAGTCCTGATCAAGAAATTCTACAGCTGAAAGTCTAATAAAGTGAGCTAATAAAGCAACATTTCTGATGTAAGATCCTGGTCTAATTTGACTGATTGCTTGGTCATCAGGCAATCCTGAACCACACGACAACTTGGATGATGTGGACTTGTTTTTTTTTACATGCACATCACAAAGCAAATGTACTGTATACAGATAAACACAGGGAGCTATTTACAATCTTTAAAAAGACAACTGTCTTTGGAATCCAGTATGCTAATCTCAAGGAGTCAGTCTTTATAAAGATGGGCATCATGTTGGGCCATTCTTCCTTTAAAAAAAAAAAAAAAATCCAGCTACTCAATATCGTCGGTTCATCTTCTTGAACTTCTCGTAATGGTAGTCGTCTGTGGCCTTTTCGTTGTTTGGACGTTTGCGGTAGTTGGGTGGTGACGTGGCTGTAGAGTAAAGAGAAGATAGAAGAGCAGTGAGCAGCTGTGATACTATTAGATAAACAATGTTCCACAGTTTCTGCAGGGTGTAACAGGTTGGATTGAACACTTTTTAAAGGCCATTATGGCTGCAAATAAACATCTATTTCACATCCATACTGGCAACAGAAATCCTACACTGCTGTCTCTCTGTTTTTTCCTTTGTCGTTACTACAAGTGAATCACATCAGGCTTCACAAGTGACTCTAATGCCTTGTTACCCAAAGTTCCTAATTTGACCTTTTTCTTGCAGAGGGTGCTGCGTTATTTTCAACCGGCTCAAACTAAAGTGCTGTTCTCGTTTTGTAGTGCTGTTATATTGTAATCACAAAAAATAATTCATAAGCGAGACTGAACTTAATGCGACTTTATAAGGGTAACATTAACTTTAAAGGCCTAAATTTGGGATTATTGGATTTTAGACCTTTGAAGAACTCAGAATACCTGAAACAGTTTATACAGTTTACACAGTTTATAGGAACAAGCTCAAAGTTATGTTCTCCTCGGTTTTAGTGTACTTGAACTCATAACAGTATTTCTGCAGTCTAGTGGTGCTGAACAACTTATAAATAATAAAACAACTAATAATTTGGTCCTACAGCGTCTTACCTTCTGGTCCTGGTTTCTCAGTGTCTCCCACACGCAGCGGCCTTGCTTTGGGCTCTTCTCTGTGTCTGTGGTGCCTCTGCGGTGCATTCACATCCTCATGGTAGACTGAAAAGAAGACATTTAGCATTAAACCAGCCTTTCACGTGTCATTGCCCGTCATTATTTAACCTCATCTTTGAATGATCACAGTACTCACAGCGGTTGTGTTGGACATAATTGACAGCGATGTTGGTGGGTACAAATGATGTGCCATTGTCTTTTTTCTTGTTCCTCTGTTCTGCCAGAAGTTTGGCTTTCGCCTCCTCTGTAAAGATGATGTTCTTTATCTTGGCACTGGGGGGAGAAATTACAGACACAAGTGATGAGTAACAGAGTTGCATCCTTTCTGTCAGCTGGTCACTGTACAAGATTCTAAAAAAAAAAAAGACATCGACAGGATCACTTTGAGAATCTTCTTTACATACTCAATGCCAAGATCGACTTCAGGGATTCCACTCAGCATCTGATTGGACAACATCTCCTCCGTCTTCTTGGCTGAATTGACGCGGATGTTCTCGGGCAGCTCATACAGGTGGTCCTCTGCATTCTTCTGCTTAACCTTCTGTTCCTCTGCCTCAACCAATCCCTTCTTCTTTTTCAGCTCTGTCTCAATATATTTCATCCTGAAAAGATTCATAAGAAAGGTTTTTAAACATCGGTGAGTGAGAAACCACAATTGTTTTAGGGATTGCAATCTTCGGTTTTATTTAGACTATTGCAGGAAATTCACTTGTGACCAGTGCGAACCAAGCATGTTGGCCCTCCACATTAGATAAAGCATGTGGGGATATTGCTGGTGCTCCAGTTTAAGTACAAGATTGGGAAGAACTAGTTAATTCTGAATGCCAAAGAGAGAGAGGGTATGTGTGTGAAGAAGTAGCAAACATACATGTCTGCATCTTCGTCTCTTCGGTTAGTTTCAGCAGAAAAAGAGGTGCCAAGGTTGAGGTCCGTCTCCTCTTCTGTCCTGGATGTGGGAAAGAGGTCATTTTAGGTCAGATTAGCTTCATCTGTGGTTACACACATTGTTCCTTTTTGTAATGACTTATACAACATTTGAACACCACTGCAGTCATTAAAGCAGTCACAGATTCACTTACATGTCCCTATTTCTGTCTTTGACTTTCTTCATGTCCACAACTCCTCCAGTCTTCATTTTAAAAGGGTCGTTCTGTGAGAAAGGTTTATTTTAATGACCAAACACTCAAATAGCCAGTTTAAAAACACACATGCTGGTTAATCCATATACAGTAATGTTTCAAAATAAGTCACTTACATCAATTTCAGCCTCTGGTGGCAGTTTTTCTCCAACCAATAGTGCGGTCACACTAAACAAAACAGAATTTGGATATCATTTTATTTGTCATGTCATTTACAAGATTTTTGAAACGTCTTCATTATTTGTCAAACAGCATCACGTTACCTGACTCCAGTCTGCCGTTTCCTCAAACTCTGAAGCTCTTTAGCTTCTTCTACTTTCGACCTACACGGACAACAAATACACAGAATTTAAACGAAATTTGCTCAAAATACAATACAGTCCAAATACATGAAGTTCATACTGTTGGAACTGAGTGTTTTTAACTTTGATGGAGCGGATATCTACCTTGGCGAACAGCGTTACTCTAACGTTAGCAGCTAGCTAGCATTTTTGTTCATGCCGAGGAGTTTAAATGTAGTACTTTACCTGACTTCTCGAGTTGTCTCATCCTCCTCCTCCTCATCCGACGACTCCTTTCTCCTTCTGAAGTTTTTGCCACTCGGCATTTTCACGGCAGCTTAATGTTATATCAGAGCTTTCACAGAATTGCGTTTAGTGATAGCAGATGGCTGGGTGTCTTGCGGGGAGTTTTACCAAACGTACAATAATATTGCGTCACTTCCGCAAATAGGTCCGATCCCTTCCGTTTCTTTAGATAATCACAACAAACATGGCGACTTACAGACAGGTCGGCAGGTTGTTGGGTATTTCAGCAAGACTTTCGCGTCCGTAAGTTTACCTGTTTGTCAGTTGTGACAATGTGATGTACTCCTATTTTGCATTTGTTACACCTGTATGCATGCAGGGACCTCTTAGCTGCCTGAGTACAGCTGACGTTAAACATTAGTGGCTAGCTAGCCAGCTAAGTTGCAGAGTGACGCAGACTGATTATCACTTCTCAGAGCAGCGTGATGTGATGAATGTTATGGAAGCTTGCTTGACACTGTCGAACAAAATTGACTCTCTAATGTCCTGCTAAAATAATTTCTTCTATATTTAAATTAATTTAAGTACACAAATAAATCCCTTCGAGTCTAAAATTTGCTGGAACACTTTTAGCAGTTATCTAACATTACTGGCGCAAATCTTAACATTGTAATGTTTCATCAGATACGATTTTTATGCAAGGTCTGGTAAATGAAGGCTAGCCCTGCTATGTGTTGTGCTGCTATTGATGAGGGTGAGGTCTTTGTTCTCCTCTCTAACTTTGATCTTGTGTTTGGAGTTGTCTGGTTGGAAAATAAACTTTACTTCGAGTAACAATACTCTCTCCAGTTATGTGTGAAAGAGACTTTTTGTAGTTCTTGATCGGAATGACATTTAGTGTCCCGGAAACACATTTTTAGGCCATTTCCATAACTGACTGAAGCATTTGTTTGGCGAATGCGTTTACTTCCACTGAGTAGGTTTTGACTAGAGATTGACCAACTAGGAGCTTCCAGAGTGAGGTATATTTAACCTACAACGATCAGTAACACCTCAGTTTAGCGATATATATCTATGTTTTATGTGTGCCTACTACTTTTTTACATTGTCATGTAGATATCTGGTTTCATTTTGATATTTAAGCGTTTGTCAGTAGATGTGTTAGAACATTGAAATTAATCCATTGTGGTTCAAAGTAAGTAAATAATTCAAGGAGGTGTTTATATATTTATTTTGCACTTAAGTTTACCAGATATTTGTCTATATGTGAACATCATTCAATTAGCCAATGCCCACATGACATGAACTGTGCCATTGTCCTTGCCATGGACAAGATAAATGAAGCTGCTGGGTTTTTAGTTTGTGCTGCATGAGTTTGTCCCATTGCCCCGTGCAACAATATTACTTGTGCGACCAAGGAATATTGTGCTGTGCATAAAAGGGCTTTAAGTAGATTAGTTTTACTCAACTTGCTCATTTCTTAACCTCAGGCATTCACAAGTAGGGGGGACCAAAAGATTCAAGCTTGCATGAAAATTGAATATTCAGATTTTAAGCAGCATATATTTGTTAATGAAGGGTGATTATTTGCTGTTACAATCAGTTGTGGAGAGTTACTCAATAGAGTTACTCGAGAACTGATTTGAGGTGCTTGAATATTTCAATTTTCTGCTTCCTTACACCTTTACTCCACTTCAGTTCTGAGCCAATATTGTACTCTCAGTTACTTAGTTAGTTTGCAGTGTCAGATTAATAATATAACATAAAGTCAACAAATGTATTTAGATGTATTTTACAGGTTAATATAAAACTTCATTAATCCCTGGAGGTAACTTCACAAGATATCAGCTATATATAAGGCTGTTATAATTAGCCTCATGCAGCTGCAGTGTTAAAGTGATGTGCATATTAATGTATTAATATTTCATCAATAATACCCACACCATAGGTAATAACCTTCTGAATCTCTCTTATGTGTTTGCAGTCTTGTTGGCAGTGGATATCAGAGTGCTGGATTTCACTGGCCTTCACATAACACAGGAGTCTCTGACAGATGGCCACAAAACCCCCATTGGGTTGTCCCTGGTGTGTATACTGCAGCATGCTTGTAGCTCTATGACTTGGAGAAAAACATGACTAAAACAACGACCGATGTTACATTCTTCCTCTTTGTGTTTTGTCTCTTTCCAGGAAGGACCATGTTTGTGCAGACACAGGACACACCAAATCCAAACAGCCTAAAGTTTCTGCCCGGTCGTGCAGTTCTTGAATCGGGAACGATGAACTTTGACAGCCCTCGTGACGCACACTGCTCACCCTTAGTCAGGTATATGACTGCTTGAATACAAGTTTACTGAATGAGGAGAAATAAATCGCTTTCATAGCCTATACTTTGATATGGTGTAGTAGTTTACTTCTAAAAAGAATGCAGATATTGTTATTAATTACACTTCTCTCTGGCAATTCCCCTGTGAAGTTTTATTCAACTGCCTTACCCGTGGCTTGTGAACCAAGGCAATGAATGTACCTATAAAAAAAGTTTTAATTCTTGTTGAGCACAGAATTAGCAGTAGAAAGAGTGTTTTCTCAGGTTGTCCTTGAGTCTGCAGCCAGTGTCCTGAGGAGACAGTGTGTCCTCCACTGCTTGATTAGATTCTGTTACTGTGGATGCTTGTCTGAGCTTTTGAGCTTTCAATCTTTCAGTGTTACAGATCTCACCTGAAACCCCTGTATGTGTCGTAAAAAACAATAGATCAAAAGTGTGATATAAATTTTTATGCACATATGTGCCTAGGCACTTTATTAGTACAACTGTGTTTCTATTTTAAAGCATTATATCTGTTATTGGTTTGATTTATATAGCCTAGCCTAGATTTTAAAAAAAAACATTTCTAACTTTACTTTGTGTCTCCCAAAACATAACAAAACAGAGCTCAATGTTGTTTTTTGTTTCCTCAGACAGCTGTTCAGGATTGATGGAGTCAAGGGTGTGCTCCTGGGCCCAGACTTTATCACCATATCAAAGGTACAACTAGGTCTATATCATGTATACCTCATAGTGTGGCATGTTGCACTGTCATTGCCTGGAATAACTTCTGTCCTTTCTCTCATTTAGTCTGATGCAAATATGGAATGGAAAGTAATTAAGCCCGATGTATTCGCTACTATTATGGACTTTTTCACCTCCGGACTTCCTGTTGTCAATGAGGACAGCCAACCTAGTGTGGATACAGGTAAAGATTTCAAATGGCTGCGCAGTGCGTAATACAGAAACTGGTAGGGCAAGCTGTTTGTGAATGCCAAGGAATCTCCACTTGTCTTTTCAGCTCCATCAGATGACGATGATGAAGTGGTTGCGATGATCAAAGAACTGCTGGATACTCGAATAAGGTAGCTGCACCCTGATATCAGCACCTGTCTCCTGTACATGGCTTTGTGTTCTTTTTGCCAAGCATGTATTATTATTCTTCCCCAGGCCAACAGTGCAGGAGGATGGAGGTGATGTTCTGTATAGGGGTTTTGAAGACGGCATTGTTAAACTGAAGCTGCAGGGATCTTGCACCAGTTGTCCAAGTTCCATTGTTACTTTGAAGAGTGGAATCCAAAACATGCTGCAGTTTTACGTCCCTGAAGTTGAATCAGTGGAGCAGGTTTGTGTCTCCTGCGTTGCACACATGCTAGTAAATTTAGCTTAGGGTTAGGGTTAGGGATTAATACTTGCTTCTTCTTTCTGACTTCCTCTTTAGTATTTTTAATTCTGCCATGTTTTCGTTCATTTTAAAGGCTGGGACAGTAATTGATGTGTGAATAATAACTACATACCTTGACAGTAAAGAGTCATCACGATTATTAACTGTATAATTACAGTGCAAAATATTTTTGTGTTTGTTTTAAAATGGACTTAAATACCTTTTTTTAGTGCTGAATAAATTGCAAGGCTGTAGTAATTTGTTGTAAACTTAGAGTGGCTGAGGCTTTGAAAGCAGGTGTTTTAGATTTATTTTTATTTTGTATCGTATAAGTACTGTGTTTTTATGTTCTTTTTTTATGACCGCACACATAAAGTTGCATTAAAGAAAATAAGTGTTGGAAAATATCTGTGCTACTTGAAAATAACTAAACTTGTCCTGTTTTCCCTCAGGTGAAGGATGAGGAGGAGGAGGTGGCTCAAGCGTGAACCACACAAAACCAGCCACATTTTCACATTCCTCCCTCCTCTGGCCATAGTCACAATAGCTGATGTATAGCTTTGCAGTGTGAGAGAACTCAACATCATCATTATTGCATAATTATTCATCCAGATGTTATTATTGACTTTGTTTAGCTTGTTCTGTGCTATGACAGTATTTTAAAAAATTGGGACAGAAGAGCTCAGTCATAGAAACTGTGGACTACAGAGCTGAAATAAATGGTATTTATTATTTCATATTGTTACATCTTTTCAGAATCATAGACTTGTCAACACTGCCCTTAGGGCTAAACTACATATACTGTATGTATATAAATAAAGTTTATTGAAACATTTTATGACTGCTGTGCCTCCAAATCCATCAGTGTATTGTTACGTGCAGTGAATAATTTATGTCTTTAATGATGTTGTACTTTTTTACAACCCTCCTTCAGTTCAAACAAGATTACAGTTGCTAAATATGACTTTGTAGAAGGGCTGTAACGAAGATCATTTACCCTATTTTGAAAAGGTGTTTATAGGCTATGATAACCAGTGTTGTGAAAAGAACCCAAATGTAATTCTTGACTTAAAGATACAGTGTGAACATAACTTTGGTAAAAGTGAAAGTCACCCGTACAAGTAGTACTTGAGTCTTGAGGTATCTGATATTTAATTTACCTAAATATCAAAAGTAATTGTCTGCTGATAAATGTACTTAAGTATTAAGAGCATAAATAAAAATAGGTTATAGGTGTATTTACATGTATGTAAATACTGTATAGTCAGCATTTGTATGATTATTGAAATCAGTGTTTTTTTTAATCCTGATTGCAACAAAATAAATTATTTAAAAAATGCACCTCTTTGGTCCTGATGCAGCATGCAATTTGCAAAGTACAGAGTAACTAAAGTTATCAAATGAATGTAGTGGAGTAAAGGTACATTTTGTACCTCAAAATTGTACTTGAGTTAATGTACCATGTTACATTCCATCTTTGATGATAACACACAAATGTCATATAGGACTGATTGGGATTTTTGTCCTTGACCAGCTTTATATTTGATCAAATACATTTGTATGAACAACCTGCCAGTGATTCTTTTACTAAACTAGTCCAGAGTCTTAAAAAAAAAATGTACACAAAATATAGTTTAAAGTCATGTAATAGATTATGACTTGTGTTTTTTCGCTACACATTTACAGCGTTTACTGGAGTGTCGAAGAGGTAAGATTTGGGTGCTGAAGTACCCAAGACCACAGCTGGTTCTTCTTCAGTCCTGGTTATGACCGTCTACTGAAGGTTTTAATTGCGCTCTTCATTTGACATTTCATTGACAAATTACACTCATAGTGCTTCATTGTGTCACCAGGTTTTACATTCATCTGCAGTTGGCAGGGAGCACAGGCCCGTCGTTGTGCGCTGATGTTGATTTTAGATGTGCAGAGCAGCTCCAGCTGGGTCAGCTGGGTCTGATGTCTGTACTGCTCACGGATCCGCATCCTGGTGCCACGTCAGAACTGCTTGCGTCAGTAGGCGCAACCTGACTGACAGGCCGCTCGACCAATCAGACGGCGCCATGGAAGAGGGCGGTTGGCTCTGATTCAGTGAATCCAGAAGGGGGCGAAGCTAACTGACAGGCGTTCCCAGCTACCCGAGTAGCTGCAATTGGCATCCAAACTGTAGACATGTGTGGTGAGTACTGAATGTATTTTACATTTATACTTATAAAAATGAATTGTATCTTATTCACCAATTTTCAGAGTAGCGAAGAAACAAGCTATGCAACACTGCTAGCATCGTTAGTGTAGGCTAAAGGTACAATTCAGATAAAATTAGCGAGGGGGTGGCTAAGCGGAGTTAGCGAACATGAGCTGCTGAGGCTGTTAGCTAGTTAAACGTAAACCAACCAATGTTTCATTTTACTGAACATCTTATCTGTGTGATTTGAAGTAAGCGATGTCGTACATCCCCGAATAACGTTAAAATGACGTCCTACTGTCTTCCTGCGAACGCCAGGCAGCTTACGTGCTTTGCGGGGACATTAATACGTCCATAGCGTAACTTTCCAATAATAGTTAAACCGTTGTCACCCTAGTTTGATGATGTGTCGTTAAACACTTGGGCCGAAGACTAGTGAGTGTTGACATTATCGTTAAAGTGGATTCTTTATATTCTAATGTGCTTAAAAATTAAAGCCTGTTTTGACGAGCCCATTGGTTAGATGGAACACGCTGTCACTAACATCAAAGTTTTACTGAGAAATTACCCGGAAATGGTCCATTTCGAAATGTACCGCTAGCTGATACTGATATTTCATTTATCTGACACTAACGTTACCCCATATTCTCCCCCTTTAACACATTGGCTGATAACCACAGCCTCTCTGTTTCCCATCACGCTTACACCAATCTCAGTTCACCAATCAGACCAGATGGACGAGTTGTTCCTCTTGGGATACCAAAACAGATGCGTTTCTAATAATATTTACCGAGAAAGCAATGCGTCACCGTGCTCTGGCTAATTTTTACTCTTGTTAAACCTGTTTCTTAAGTCAAGGTTGGTCTTTTTGCCTTCCTATCCTTCACTGATTTGTTCCTTCACGGCCCTCCTCAATCACCTGCGGGTCTGAATGAATGCTCTGTTGAACCAGGGAGCCTTGTCGCTCTACATTTGCATTTTTCTGTCAGTGCTCAGCTGTATACAAGGGCAGTATTTTATGCCTCCCCCTTTTGGCCGAGTACGTTGAAGGTCCTGTCACCGTGAGTTACTAGCTGGATAAATATTGGTTTGGCTGGGAATGCAAAATATCTGCAAGAAAGATGTGCTGATTGTTGCTGATGTGTTTCTGGGACAGTCCCCTCCCTTTCCCCCTCTTTCCTCGGCATGAGATATCAGCTTGCCAAAAGCGAGGTCTTTAGATGCCCTCCATTGTATCTGTTTTAAACTGCGGTTACCTCTCCTGTAAGACCTGTTACTCAGGCGTCTACTCACCATAGAGTTACAAAATAAAGAGGTGTGGAGCTGTAAGAGAACAAATCATTAAAAAAATAAACAGCTTGCATTCTGCAGGGCTCCAGTATTCAGTTTTTTAGTACAACAAGGTGACTATGACTGCAACGTTGAGTATTTACTTGGTTATTTGATTAGTTGTTTGATCTATAAAATGTCAGAAAATTGTGAAAAAGTTTGATAAGTTCTAGGTATATTGTTATATTGTGGCCAACTAAACTTGTTTCAGTTCCTCTAAGATGTTTCACCTCTGAGGGGTGAAATGCCTTCTGAAGATTTTTATAGTCATTCAGCCCCTCATCACCATCTTTGAAAGAGCACACATTTTATCGTAAAAACTAATTTCACATCAAAGATCATTATCTACATAAGAATTTTTCAGTATAACCTTACGCAGGAATGTCACAAACCAGTGGCTCATGAATGAGCCAGCGCTAAATTGATGTGATAGAACAGATAAACATCAGCCTCTGCCATCTGTGAATGTCATCTTGTTTGCAGATGGGCCGATAGGAGGGAACATCAGTTGATTTCTCGGTGCATCCCTTATTTGTTCCACTAGAGTTTTGACATGGAGTCCTAGATAGTAGAGGCTGACATCACTAAGTATTGCCTGTCCTACTTCTATAATGAATTATTAACGTCTTTAGTCTTGTCTTTAGTAAGTAGGACAGGAATTTAACATTTCCATATATCAGCTTCTGTTAAAATTGTACCGTGACAGTATGATTTCAGAATGTTTTTGTGAACATTTTACATGTTACAGTTTCTTACTTGATTTGTCTGATGAATAACAGTTTAAACAGGTTATTCTTTATGATTTTGCATAATGATGTGTAGTGTATATTAATGTATCAAAACATATGTTTATTAATATTGTGATATTGATTTTAGCTTTATCACTCAGCACAGCCATTCTTAATTGGTTACTCTGCCAATTTTTACACTAAAAAGTGTGTTTACAGGTCTTGGGGAGTACTACTGTATATGTGAAAAAAGTAGTTTAAATCCTGCTGGCGCGCACTCCAGAGGAAGCTGCATCTGATAAATTGCCTCTAGTGATGACAATCAGTGGCTAGGTTGCATTGTGGGTAATATGCAGCTTCCTCTCGAGCCGCAAAAGGTTATATGCTACTTTATTTACATAAGCAGTAGCTCTTCCTGAGACCTATAAACACACTTTGATTTGTAAAATTGGTGAAGGTGCCCTTTTTAAATCCACATATTGTGGCACGCACTCATTTGGGTGGTACTATGGCTGCACTGCTGCAAACATTGAGAGTCAGCTGCAGAACAGTGCTGAGTTAGCAGCTAATTAACACTGCCACATAGATTTTCCAGTCTAGCAGACATTTCAATCTGTGCTTTTCAGCTGCACTTCTAAGTTGACTTTTAAAGGACAAACATATCTGTGAATCTTGACATTTCGCTTCTCTCCCAGGAATCTTTGCCTATCTTAACTACCATGTGCCAAGGACTCGGCGCGAGATCCTTGAGATCCTCATCAAAGGTCTGCAGCGCCTGGAGTACAGAGGTTACGACTCAGCCGGTAAGAAACAAACTTATTTTTAATTAGCGGTCTTATCTCCAGTGTACCCTCATTGTCCGCCTGCAGGAAAGTTATTCTGCTACCAGCAAGTTGCTTAAAGTAGTAACACTTTGTCCAGTGTAATGTTAATGCAGCATAAGAATAGTATTATCCGTCATATTCAATGTTTTGTTTGTTTGGTCTGTAATGAGGTAGGAAAACAAAGCAGAACTGATGGTTGCTGTGAATTATTGAACAGCCATTATCACCCTGCAAAGTTAGACTTGCTGCACCATTAGTGAAGCTATTTACTTTGTTACATCTTTATGTATTGCACACAGGTCTTAAAGGGTTGTTGCAAGCATTAGTTGAGTATAGCAGTATGTTATGTTGGACTTCTGTTCTGATAGCAGACAAAACCCTAAAAATTACTTGCAAAGTGGTAAAAGCACTATTATGACTTTTAACCTGTTGATACGGGGGGAATTGTGAATCCTGCAGATCTCATGATATTTATATTTTGTCTTGTTAGGTGTGGGAATTGATGGCGGCAACGGCAAGGATTGGGAGTCAAATGCCAAGTCAATCCAACTGATCAAACAACGTGGAAAAGTGAAGGCTCTCGATGAGGAGATCAACAGTAAACTGAGATTAATTTGTTCATTTGACAAGAATCAATCATTAACAAATGGGGCCTTGATTTCTCATGTTGTATGTATACTCTGGTACAGCTGGGATACCTAATATTGTCTGTGTGTTTGTTTGACCTTTAGAACAGCAGGATCTCGACCTGGATGTGGAGTTTGATGTTCACCTCGGCATCGCTCACACCCGCTGGGCCACTCATGGTGTTCCAAGCCCAGTTAACAGCCATCCACACAGATCTGACAAGACAAATGGTCAGTTTGTTTTAATGAAAGTAGGCTTATTCGCTCCAGGCAGCTAAACGTTTGACCATGTCATTTTCCACAAAGCTGGTTTGTTTTCACCGGTGTAAAGGTTGCTTGTTATCTTAGGTTATGTTCAGAGTGCCAGTCTGTTTTTTTTTGGCATGTTCAGATTAGAGCCTGATTGATACTAGATTTTTGGGGCTGATGCAGATACTGATATTAAGGAGTAAAAAAATTCAGATATTGATGTATCTGCTCCTCAAATCTAGTGAGAAGGATATGTAACAGAGGCAGGATATTTTACATTTAACTGTAAATGTTATTGTGTAAAATAACATCAGTGTACATAAAGGGGAAAAGCCTTCCAATCAGATTTCCACTGACGTTCTCTTGAATTTCCAAGTGTCTGTTGTGTCAATTGCAACATGACGCACAACAACGACATCATATCTAGAGTAATGGAAAGGGTGAGTGAGCAGAAGCTGTGCTGCTACTAACAGAGTGGTATGTAGGACAACAGTCCATGGACAGGCAAATTAAAATATATTGTCTGTCCGTGACTTGACAGCGCACTTTGTTGGTGACAACTGCGTTGTTACCACAGTCACCTGTGCAGATAGGTTAGTGATGTCTGGACACAAAGATCTGGTCTGATTACTTGCAAATAACAGTCGGACAGTCTGACCTGATTCGCCTGCAGTCTGAACAAAGCCTTAAAGTTAAAAGATGTTCTTTCTTGTCTGCAGAGTTTATCGTCATTCACAATGGAATCATCACCAACTACAAAGACCTGAGGAAATTTTTGGTGAGCAAATATCTTTCATCAACTATTCTATACACCTTTTCACCCTTATGACAGTAGACAGGATTAACTCTCCCTTTTTCCACAGGAGAGCAAAGGTTACGAGTTTGAGTCAGAGACTGACACAGAGACCATTGCCAAGCTGGTGAAATACATGTACGACAACCGGGAGAATGATGACATTAGTTTCGCTACACTGGTGGAGCGGGTGACCCAGCAGCTGGTAAGAACCTTTTCATGCACATGGCTGCTTCTAAATTGATCACCCAACAAAAGAGTCCGTCTGACGTGTCTGTTCTTCCACCTGCCAGGAGGGAGCTTTCGCCCTGGTCTTTAAGAGCGTCCACTACCCCGGAGAGGCCGTTGGCACCAGGTACACCGACACTGATGCTGTCAAACTGTTGTTCCTTAATGCAGATTAAGGTGTTGTTGACTCATATGAATATTGCTGTGCAGGAGGGGAAGTCCTCTGCTGATGGGAGTGAGGAGTGATCACAAACTATCCACAGATCATATTCCTGTCCTCTACCGCTCTTGTAGGTTGAGATTTCTTTTTATAGTTTAATTTGTTTTCATGTGATTGCATAACAGTAACTGAGGCTTAATATTCTTTATTTTTTTCTTTCCTTTTTTTATTCTCAGCCGGTAAAGAAAAGAAGTCCTGCAGTGCCCTGCCCAGGGCAGACCAGGACACTTGCCTGTTCCCTGTGGATGAGAAGGCTGTGGAGTACTACTTTGCCTCTGACGCAAGGTGAGCGGATATCTATGTCTCTCCATCCAGAGCATCCAAACACTTTTTTTAAACAGCTTTATCTGTGGAATGTGAATCCAATGGTTTGATGTTCTTTCGTCACAACAGTGCGGTGATCGAGCACACAAACCGTGTCATCTTCCTGGAGGATGACGATGTGGCTGCCGTGTCGGAAGGCCGGCTGTCCATCCACAGGATGAAGCGGAAGACGGGAGACTATCCAGCCCGTGCCATCCAGACCCTGCAGATGGAGCTACAGCAAATCATGAAGGGTGAGTGGAGGGTCGGCCTTTGTTCTCTTCATTTTCTCCCTATCATTCAGTCCCTCTGGGTCTATATGCAAGTAAATCATCTGCGCACTGCCTTGTAATTGTATCCTGAAGCCTGTTATTATTGACTAAGTCACAATGGAGGACTGGCTGCTTATATAGTTGAACTGGCCTTTAACGACCAGCCCTGAAGCTATCCTTGTTATCACCCAAATAGTTACAACTCTGCTGGATCATTTGCATCCCCCAGGGAAGCCATTAAAATGAGCCCTGAGTTCCAGGACTTCATCACCCTCACCTTCCCTCCTTTGTGCCTTAGTTAACATATAGGGCAGTCAGTTTGTAGTAGGACAATGAAGCACTTTTCTAGTGTTGTTTTTAGCTTTGTTTTCCAGCACACAGGATTTGACATTAAACATTAACAAAGCATGAAGAGTCCTCAGTGTAACTTTGAGCTTTAATTTAATAGTATTTACATTTGCAACAGGTGAACAGTGTCCAACATTCTGAGAAATGTGTCTTATTGTTTCCTTGTTGAGAGGTGGATCAGAACATTGACTAGCATTTCCAAATCTGCTTTAACATGTTATGCCTATATAACAAAAACATGTTTAAAAAGAACAATTAGCTTTTTAAGGGGTGCTGTGTGCCAGAGTATTTCTTGGCTGGTGCTAGTGGTCAGGCTACTAGTGGAGACTCTAGGAAGAAATGAACAGGCACATAACCCCCATCAAACAATGAATTGTTGATTTTACACGTTCAGATTAAAAAAAACAAGATATAATGTGGAAATAAGTGAGCTTTAGAGGTGCTGGAAGGTGAGAGAGCCAGGTTGGTGGTTACACCCCTGTTTACAGTCTTTATTCTAAGCTAAGCTAGCTGGCTGTTGGCCTGTTGCCTAATAGACATTAGAGAGGTATCAATCCTGTCATTTAACTCTCATCAAAAAAGCAGAAAGAGTTATGCATGCATGTTAATGAATGATTAATCACCCCAATATTTCCTCAATTAATCATTTAATCTATTAAACATGTTGTGGAATATCCTCTTCAAAGCACTCAAATCACAATTGGATAAAAACACAAATCATTAAAGGGTTGACGATTAAGTGTAATGTATAACAATACCTTCACAAACACTGAAAAGTAGTGAAAAAGAAAACCGCTCCCCAGAGGCCAAAGGGACGTCTTTTAAATTGGTTGTTTATCCGACCAACAACTCATGAGAAAAAAATATTATCATATATGACAAACAAGAAGGGAATCTTATTTGAGAATCTGGAACATGCAAATATTTGGCATTTTGCTCAAACAATGTGACTAATTGTTGTAACTCTATGGGGACCAAATGAAGAGTATAAGTCTAATTTAAAATCCTTCTGCTATGACCTTAAGTAAGGGGACTCGGCACACTTAAAGCTAAAAGACAACACTTAAACTTGAATTTCATAATTCTTTGCTGCAACAACTTGTATTCTTTTATTCTGTACATTTTTGTATTTCCTACCTCTCCACTGACTCTTCCTCGGTAATCCAGCAGAGGGCAGAGGTAAACTGATGTTGGCTGGTTTCTACATTCCTTTGTGGTCCTGTCATTACTCAGCCTCTCTCCTCCGTTTTAGTTTCTGGAGCCTTTCTGCTGAATAACCTAATTTGCCTGACCCAAATTGCTGTCAGAGGCAGTCCGACAAATGCTCACATATTTCACCGTCACAGTTTATTGTTGATGGAAAAACACTATCTCCCCTGATGTCTCATTTGTGTTTTTCCTTCATTTATAGGGGCAGCCTACCCTGTGGCTTTAAATCTGTTAATAAAGCAACAAAAACACAGTAACTCCCATTTCCAGGAAGACCTGATTATCAGTAAAGCATTGTAAAGAGTTTTCTTACTCCTCCAGGAGGCTGTGGTTTTCATTTTCAGGTACTTACTTTGTGTCAGCAAGACCCTTCTCAGACGGTCTCAAGTGGGCTCACACTTCATAAAAAGTCCATCACGTGTTCTTAAGAGGCATTGTTTTTATTTTTTTCAATTAGCGTTGGAAATGTTCCCTGATTTCTGATCTTCCCACCACAGGCAACTACAGCTCTTTTATGCAGAAGGAGATCTTTGAGCAACCAGAGTCTGTGGTCAACACCATGAGAGGAAGAGTCAACTTTGAAAACAACACAGGTCTGATTAGTTTTTCCCAGTAGAGCATTAATGTAATAACACACCTTTTTTAAAAAGCACAATTTTGCACTGCTTCTTCATGCATTTTGCTCAAAAACAAGTCCATAGTTCCCAGTTGCTTAAAAGGAAGGCAAATAAGAACACATTGATTGTTATGTATGTATGTATGTATGTATTCATGTATGTATATATAATCTTAGTTTTATAACATTTAAAATTCTCAATTTCTCATTGTGCTTGAATTTATTTAACAGAATTGCAATAATGTAAAAAAGCACGATATGTGTATGCATATATAAGAAACTTGTCAGTGATAACTAGTAATAGTTGGTAGTTGGTTAAAGCATTCTTTCTCACCCCTCTCATGAGCTGTTTGTGGCCTTTTTTTAATGAGGTGGAACAGTAATGAGGCAGAATGATTTATTAGCTGTTCGGTTTATTTTCAGTGATTCTTGGTGGACTAAAGGACCACATCAAAGAGATCCAGAGGTGTCGGCGACTTATTCTCATTGCCTGCGGCACCAGCTACCATGCTGGGGTGGCGGTGAGTAGCCACCGACTAAATGCTTTTTCTTTCTTTGGTGTAAATGCACAAAATGGAAACACATCTGTATTGCTATCCACATTGAATCCATCAGCCTAGTTGGAAATGTCTGCGTTGTGGACACAGGTGTGAGGACTGTGTGCTGGCACGTTCTCTGCTCTGAGCTCGACTGGCTTGTTTTAACAGAATGATGCTGAGCAGTGCTCTGTTGCTTTCCCAGACCCGCCAGGTCCTGGAGGAGCTGACCGAGCTGCCTGTCATGGTGGAGCTGGCCAGCGACTTTCTGGACAGGAACACTCCTGTCTTCAGAGACGACGTCTGCTTCTTCATCAGTCAGTCAGGTGGGGACGCCGGTGCCATCTGGACTTGATTGAGTTGCACATTCCCTATTTGTCCTCCACTTTCCATCCCTGGGAGCCACTCTGGTTCTTCCTGATTTATCTCTTCTTGCACTCAGCTTGAGTCCTAACAAATTGTAAAGACTTGTGCAGTTGAGTTTTCTGTATCTTTACTGCTGTGCTGCAGTCTTGTGACTGTGTGTGGGTTTTTTTTTTCAGTGGGTGATATTTATTTTTTGCAACTGTGTGGTATTTCTGTGGTGGTCTTTCTCTGAAACTGTTTCAAATCCACACCCTGTGCGATTCAAAAGCTGTTTCCTAACAAACTAATAAATCTGAATCATTTTATTGTCACAACTGTTACATTGCGTCAACTGTTATGTTTTTCCATTCCTGCCAATCCTCCAGGGGAGACTGCTGACAGCCTCATGGCCCTGCGCTACTGTAAGGAGAGGGGAGCTCTGACTGTGGGCATCACCAACACAGTGGGCAGCTCCATCTCCAGGGAGACCGACTGCGGAGTCCACATCAATGCCGGGCCTGAGGTTGGAGTAGCCAGTACCAAGGTGAGTCGTAACTGTTTTTACCACAAGACACATTTATTGTCTAATAGACGCTCAGGGAATAAAACGTGACACATGTGAACTGTTTCTGTGTCAGGAGAAAATGTATGTTAGTTGTTAAGGGTTGGGCCAGAAAAAAAAATGCAGCATAGCTTATTTTCCTCCTTTCCAGGCTGCTGCTCTAAAATACATTTCATAACTCTTGTGCCTGAAAATGGAACAGTGAATTACAATAATCCTAACCTTCTGATTTGATTAAAACAAAAGTCATTAGTTCATCCACAGAAAATGAATTGTGTTCAAGACGGTTTTTAATGCGAAAATGCCCGGAATTCACTTCATCCAGCTTCTCTAATGATTAATTTTCTGGATTTGTCAGTCTGGCCTCCGGAGCTCATCACGGTCGTTCTAGACAATGCACATGGTTCCACCAGGCCACGCCACGGCAAGTTTTAGAAGTGTCCCAGAAGCAGCTCTCCTCTCCACAGGGAATTTGCTGCAAGTCTATTTTTGACAGAAATGGACAGACTGTTGGAAAGAACAGATTGAGCAGACAGGCCATGATGCTCTGCCTCCGAAACACTCTCAGTGCAGTATGAATCCATGTTCAGGAGAGAATAAAACAGCATTGCACTTGTGAAGTAACAGATGCCCAGTGTAATCAATGTGTTAGGCTCTTAGAAATTGTGATTGACAATATTTATAAGACAATTCAAGACAAGAGGCGTCCTTGACCTTAATTTTTCACCAAAGGATGGTTTCCAATACTTTCTAACAAAACAGACCAGTTGATGACACCCACCAGGATGTAAACAGCCAGCATAGTTTAATATGTACTTACTATGCTGCTAAATTTCTGCATTTTTTAGACCAAATAACTAATCAGTTAATCAAAGTAACTGATAATAGAATTGCTAGTTGCAGCCTAGACGTTCCTGAGTTGGAAGAAACACAGGTTTTTTTATATTTTGGGTGTACTGACCCTTTATAAACTGAGCTCAAAGAATCTGTACATAAACGTGTTGCATCATCGCATAAATGAACCCGACGCCCACTGACAGTGAATGAAACCCAGATGAAATCTCCATTGTGAGTCCGGCCCCACCTCTTGGAAACTGACATTTTCCTCCGGGAGGTGAAGAAGCCTGATATTCTCATCTCAACTCATGTAAAGCTAGGATCATTTGGTTTTGCGATTCTCCCCCCACCTCCCTTTGCCAGTTTGGACTTGGAGCAGAGGAGTAGTAGAGCCTCAGCTAGTGAGGAGCAGGTCCCTCCATGGCCCAGCCCTTGGGCTTGGCTCAGTGACTCTCGAGCTGCTCCAAAGCTCCAGAGCACGCCTCAGAGACGCCATCATTTACTGCTTGGCTGGCTGGGCCACATCCCCACACCCAGCTCAACCAAATGCTGCACAACCTAGCTCATCAAATCACTGGAGAACGTGTATTGCACCCAACTGCTAAACGACTCCAAATTCATTGACATGGCAATTTCTCTGTTTCATGCTAATTTGAGGGTTTTTTTGGAGCACTGGAAAAGAGGAAAACAGCTTTTTTTTTTTATTGTTTCTCTCATCGTAACCAAGATTTATGGAATGAATTGGGACTTGAGACAAAATAGTTTGCTGCTATCAAAAGGCAAATATTTCTGGCAGGTCAGCTGACAGTAAATTGAAGAAGACTGCCTTTATAAATTATCTAACAGTATCCAATCAGACTTCATAGTGTTGTAAAGTTTGTTTTCTACTCCACAAGACAATTCTGTTCATGCTTGAGCTGTATGTAGATTTGCAGGCACAAAACAGTGGATGACGGGAACACTAAAAAACACCACAGTTTACTATGTGGTATCAATATATTGCCACAGCAATGACTGTCAGAGTTCTGATGAGCTGTGGTTAGCGTGCTGTCAGGGGGGAAAAAAAGCAGTGTTAAGGTTTTACAGCTATTTTCTTGGCCCAGACACTGGCATTTCTGAGTCTGCAGGGTCCTGTGAAATGACTTGGCTTCCCCCCGAACCCTGATTAAATCTCCCGAATGGGCATGGAAGGCCTCCAAACGTGCGCAGAGATGAAGGAATGGGGAGGGAGTGGGCAGCGATGACGGCAGGCATCGAGTCTCAGATGTGCTGTGGTTGCGAGCAGTGACATTTCCAGAGCGGTCAGAGAGCGTGCTCTCCGTTGTGATGTTGTGTGTTCACAAAGTTTTCCAGGGTGAGCAGTGCTGACTTTACTGAGCTCAGCTGCATGCATTTTAATGCTGCTTGGCGTGTGCTAAAACCCACCTCTCCTTCCATTTATCATCTGGTGCATATTATTAGCTGGAGCTCACTCTTAAAACAGGGAGACAAGAAGCACAGACGCAGGACTTGACTGAACGAGAGGCTCAAGTCAGGATCTTGGAAAACTTGAAAAATGCATTTAATAAACAGCTCACTAGAACAATATTGCAATGTCCAGTGGTAGTTTCGTGACAGTGTTCTAGGCCCATGCATACTTCTTCAGAGAGCTTTTTCTCTATAAATCTGTGGATAAGAAGAAGAATTTGATCTTGATATGGCAAAGTTGTCTTTTCCTGGTTTTAAAGGCTGCATTACAGTAAAGTGATGTCATTTTCTGAATTCTCCAGACTGTTCCATTTGTTCTAATACTTGCCTTATGGGCCCAAACACACGAAACCAACATGAAAGACACATTTGTGACTTAGAAAAACTTTGTCAGTCGTGTCTCAGCCAAAAAGCTGCACTTTGAACACACTACAAAGACTACAGCCTACGACTAAATGCATGAGAGGAAATACCTCACCATACCACCGGGTAGTTGTCATCTGTATTCCTCAATCAAAAAGGGAAAACCGGAGGATTCTAGACTGTGGAAAGACAAATTGTTGTTATGATAAAGTGTCTTTATTTGACAGCACTCACAGTTTAACCACTTGTCATCGAGAAAGTTGCAAATGGCACTTGGGCGAGGAGGCAGATGCAAAAAATAGAGAGAGTGCTAAGTGGGTGAAAACATGGATACTACAGTGACGGGCTGTTTCGACAGCCTTACACCGACAGCCCTGAACACTGGCCAATGTTGGGGCCACTTAGTGTTTATGTCCACATTACTGATTGTTCATCAAAAGGGTTGGAGCCAATATTCCTACAATATTCTCACAATCAAGGAATTTGGTATATTTGATTTTATAACACAGTCCTCATACTTATGAAGTTCTCTTTAGAAGATATATATTGTGTATGGCAATATTATTTGATGGTCATACCACCTAGACCTTAATTGAAAAAAAATAAAAAAAAAGAATCACGTAACATAATTAACACATACATTTGTTTTTGTCCCTTGCAGGCATACACCAGCCAGTTTGTGGCCCTGATCATGTTTGCGCTTCTGATGTGTGACGACAGGATCTCCATGCAGCCCAGGCGTCGTGAGATAATCCAGGGCCTGAGAGTGCTTCCAGGTAAATCAAGTCATCAGTGTGCAGGTTCAGTCAGGGAGATTCTTATCACACATGAGATTAAAATGTATAGGGATGGAAAACCAGCTCTCAGGGCAGAGATCATGAACATCCAAAGCCTGTTTTGGTTTGGTTCAAACGATCCTCTTGGAAGAGGAAGCAAAGTGATGAGAGAGAGAGGAGGGGGCAGCCAAGCCATTGGCTGTAGGCCTTCACACGCTTCTTTCAATCTAAAGCATATGATGGCATGTCCCTGATGCTAAACTAATGAGTATAGTCTGGCTACTCTGCCCCTCCCTACCCTACATTATGAGTCCATGTGACAGCTGCAGTGTGTTGTTTTTCAACACTATGCATGTTATTACATTGTACTGCTCTAGCTTTCCAGAAAATCCTCTGTCATATCTGATTTTCTGTTCTGTCTGTTTTGTGTTAGATCTGATTAAGGAGGTCCTCAGTTTGGATGATGAGATCCAGAAGCTGGCGACCGAGCTGTACCAGCAGAAGAGTGTGCTGATCATGGGCAGAGGCTACCACTATGCTACATGCTTAGAGGGAGCACTTGTGAGCAATTACAACTTGTTCTTTTTTACCAACTGTGTCTGAATTTTTGTGTCATGACGAATGACTAAAACGGCTCTTATTTTATACACCAATAATGAGCCGAGTGTCTCTGGAGAGGTTCACAGAGGTGAAACCAACTGCTGAAAATATTTTACTGTTTTTCTCTGCAGAACCAAAAAGGTTTCTGCAGTGATCTTTATCATAGCAATTGTCTCTGACCATTCATCTCACTCCTTATTTGAATAATAAAATACTGTATCGAGCAACTATAAAAATGGAATGACTGCAACATAAACTTTGATTTTCATCCCCTGTAGAAAATCAAGGAAATCACGTACATGCATTCAGAGGGCATCCTGGCTGGAGAGCTAAAGCACGGCCCGCTGGCCCTGGTGGATAAACTGATGCCAGTAATCATGATAATCATGAGAGACCACACCTACAACAAATGTCAGAACGCCCTGCAGCAAGTTGTAGCCCGCCAGGTAAGAACTACACACATCCCTCCTCCTCCTCCTCCTCCTCCGAAGTATCTTGAAAAGTTGATATTTTTAGGACATACTAAAGAAAAATATGTTATCGTGTTATCGGTTTTGTTGGAATGTTTGTTGTTTTCTCCAAAAAACAGGAAAAAATCAGGGAACATTTGCTTCCGATGTTGAAAAATAATCTGCGATGCTATACAAATGTACATTACATTGTTGAAACTGGCTGAGTAAACTCCTTTGATTTTTTATTTTTTTATTTTTTAACAACTAAATGTTCCTTTATGTACCGGTATGTG
This sequence comes from Sparus aurata, assembly GCF_900880675.1. Classification (NCBI taxonomy): domain Eukaryota; kingdom Metazoa; phylum Chordata; class Actinopteri; order Spariformes; family Sparidae; genus Sparus; species Sparus aurata. The sequence goes on from NC_044191.1 coordinate 10,388,292, forward strand.
ATGTCACTGTGAACCAGAACATCTGAAGTACTTGTTTTCTCCCTGAACATTTGATGACAGCAGCACATTTTGCATGTTAGGTCAGTTTTCACAGTTCTATCTGTGCCACACCTCTGATCCTTCATTCCAATAAATACAAGGGAGGGGTCAGCTCAGCGTGACATCATCCCTGTTGGTAATCTTCAGCAGATGTGTTTAAGAGGTGTGAAGATCAACTGAGAAAAGAGGGGAAGAAGCAGGTAGTTTTCAGATTTGCAATGAGGATCACGCTGAAAGACAACTGGCTTTGTTTGACTCGCAGGGCCGCCCGATCGTGATCTGTGACAAAGACGATTACGAGACTATCAAGAACTCCAGCCGCAATATCAAAGTGCCTCACTGTGTGGACTGCCTGCAGGGCGTCCTGAGCGTCATCCCGCTGCAGCTGCTGTCCTTCCACCTGGCCGTCCTCCGAGGTTACGACGTAAGTGCTGTCCCTTCAGGCTCAGCTGTTTTGCCAGATGAGATTTATTACCTCATCTGTCAGTTTAGTCACAAAAATACAGTAAAATATCAGTTTCCCACCATCTGCAGTCATTTTCTAGCAAAAAACAAACAAACTATCAGTATCACTGATATGCTATTGTTGAAGAGCAAAAAGAAAAGCTGAGAACAATAAGTTTGATATCCACAGTGGAGAGTGCATGTTTTTTTTTGCATTAAGCTTAATGTCCCTGATTTTCTGGCTGTGTAACCCTCGACTGCTCAGAAGGCAAATGTGCTGAGAACAGAGACAGAGACAGCATGCCACTTTTGTATGAGCAGGTCATGGTGTTTCTTCCCCCAATTTCTAGTAAACCTCCTTATTTCGGAACACTGTGTCGAAAGTGATAGTGAGGATTATAATTACAGTAATAACCTCAGTCTCTGCACAAATTCAGTAAGGAGTTGTAAATTGTAAGGAGTGTCTGCAGTGTCTTTTAAAATAGGGTTCCAGGTTCCCTTGAACAAAGATTTGAGAAACTTTATACATTTGAGGAAACAATCAAGGTGCTGACAGTTTGTGAAAATTGCATGAAAAAACATAAATCCATAAGATTTTGAAGTTCTTTTGATATATTTTTGAATCGCTGTCTCTGAGCCTCTATAAAGCCTTCTTGTTCTATCTGCTCATTTTTGATGAGGAAACGTTTATGGGTGACACTTAAGGTGCTTTGTGGATGTTATCATAATAACTGACTTTAGAATTCTAGAATTCTTAGCTGTGTGAACTAAGCAACAATATCACTGTTAGTAATAATTGATCAATAAACTCACTAACCCAGATCTTTATGAATGAATGTTACACAATACCAATTGTTCTTAGAATAAGGATTAATAACCTCAGTGTTTTAATGGTAATTAGCCTTGATTGACATCTGAAATTAAATATTGCCATATTGGGTCCTTGAACATGAAGGAATTGGGCCAGAAAAGAATAGGATGGTTAAGAGGGTGTGGAAATTGTTTTGCAAAAATGAAGACCCTTTAAAAGGCATTTTCGGTGACTGGTCTTGAGTTTTGCCACCTTTTTTTTTTTTTTTTTTTCTCATGAAATGGGTTGTGAAATGTGTTATTTGGGTCTTGAATAACTCTTGAATTTTATGTCAGGGAAGCGTTAGAAACTGTTTAATTTAAACAGGGTTGGAATATGTGTTTCACCTTTTGTGTACTTGACTGACTTTGCTGTATTGCTGGATGTCAAAGGTCAGCTAAAGTACGGCATGAAAAAATAGCCAGTGTTGAGGCTGCTTTTAGAGCTCTTTACTTCAGAGAGATGTCCTGACAGCGTGGCCCAGTTAGCTGTTGTTATTAAGTCAATAAATATTCACCGCCGTGCCAAACTGCGCCGCTGTTCTGACAGAGAAGCAAACATTTATGTCCACACAGCTCCATCTCACGCCCACACTCCCCTTTTTTCTTTTTTTTTAAAGTATGTCCAAGTCTGTGTGATGAGAAAATGTTCCGGCCGAGGATCTGCTGCTGCCATATCACTGACTCACACATTGAAGTGCTCGTTATGATTTTGGTTCAATTATATTTGATATTCACTTGATGTACTTGATTTGTGTAACTGTTGTTTGTCGTGCAGTGAATGACCTTTTACTATTTGATTGCAGGTGGACTGTCCAAGAAACCTTGCCAAGTCGGTGACGGTAGAGTGAACCACACCATTCATCACGTAACAACAACAGCCTGGCAGACCACACATTGAAACAGACAGCGAGGGAGCATCCGAACGCAGAAAACCAAGAGGAGACGCGTCCCGTTTGTGTGTCTGTTTCTGGCTCTTTTTAATGCAATCTTTTACTCAACAGTTGTGTATCTCACTGTTGCATATTATCTGTATCTCACCGTCTGTTTTTCTCAGAAACCTTTGGCATCATTGTCGTATTATTGTAAAAGATCTTGTTGTGTCCGTGGTGGCGAGGTCTGGGCTGGCACTGACATGATACTCATTGCTCTCGTTTGTGACGCTGTAGCAGCTGACAGTGACTGTTTATTCACATTCACACTAAAAACGTGTATACGTTTGTGCTGATTAGTCTCACAGGGAGCATCAGGGGCTGAAAACTGTTGAAGACAGAAGTTGGGATTTAAAGACCTCACTGGCTCTCTATTTTTTTTTTCTTTTGTGCAATGATTTGTAGTTTAGTTGGGATATTTTTCTTTGGCAGCTAATCATCTGAAGTGTCTTCACTCCGCAGTTGAAGTAAACGACAGTCTTAATTCATTCCAAGCCACAGGTCACCGCTTCATAATTGCAGTGCAGTTTGCCAATTTTGGCTCAGATTCTCTCTTGGACTTTCTTCTGAGGACACATAACTTAGATCACAGAAAAAGCTTGTGAATACACTACTGTGTAAAATCTTCTTGGGCGGGTCATAAAAGCTTGTTCTCGTATACAAACTTAGTGTTTTAGATTTCAGACTTGGTTAACGGGAATGTGCCTCGTTTACTTTTCGTCTTGTTACCATACGCGGCTTATACTTACCATTTGCGTTTGAATGTGTTTGTGCACAACTTAGTGTTTAAACTCCCATTGCTTCTTTGCTCAAAAGAGAGACCTTACTGCTGATTTCAGGTCTCCAGTTTACATTTGAACTAGAAACTGAAGCAATTAAAGTTGGATGAAGTTACTGAACTGAAGTAGACGTTATACCCAGTGTCCAGCCCACACCCTGCCACCATGACTGCTGCAATATCGGGACCATTTGAAGCTAAATTTTCTTCCTTTTTTTGGTTACAAATTGTTTTATTTTCTTCCAGGAAAAAAAAAAGGAATTTTCTTTTATTGAAGTTACTTTTTGATTTGAAATGTGAATGTTACTGTCATTTGAAATGTCCTGTCAAACCAAAAATCTCTACAATGGCTTTGGCAGTTGTAAACCAAAACATATATATATTTTATATGTTCATCCTGTATTGTTTTTGTAGCCAAACATGTACCGATGCTGGTAGATTTTGTGCTGTGAAGATGCTTCAAGGCCTAAAGGGAGCAAATATAGTTATATGACAGTACGTCAGACTTTAGATGCAAGAAAGTCAGATGCCAGCTGTATGTGTGTGTGTGTCTGTGTATGATCCCCAAATGTCTGTTTCAAACGCCAGGGAGTATGATCTCATACACATACGGTTGTGTAGCAAAGAATTAGGAGCTGCTAGGTTCTTTTAGGCTATCACCTTTTAGGTTTTAAGATATCTATCTTGCTTTTGCAATCAAGCCTTAAATCGATTTTTGCTTTTTTTTTTTTTTTTTTTCCCCCAAAACATTGAGCTTCTCCTAAGCCAGTGAATGGGTTTGAAAACTGGACAACATTGTTACAGGTACTTTTGTAACCTATACACACTAGATTTTGATTTCTTGTCTGTAGGCATTGACAGAGGAAGCTGCACTGAATCTGAGCAACATCTGTTGGTTACTGAGGGAGTGGGGGCACTATTTATTAGTGGAACGGATGCAATAAAGTGTCAAGTAGTTCCCCTTTTAGGTGTCTGGTTATTTGATGAAAAGGGTGCAGTTGTTAGGGACGTACAGCAGTTCATCCATCATCCCCTCATGAACAATGACATCAAATCGAATAAAAAAAGAAAAGGAAGAACAATAACGAGGAAATACTGACAAAGTGAAAGCAGTCACAACAGGCTCGCAATGGAGCCAAAGCTGTTGGAAAACATCAGGTAACTTGATAAAATAATGTAAATTAACATTAAATTACAAACCTCTAAAACCTTGCAAAATAATTGGAAGTGAAATAAGATTAGCCATGTAAAATGGTTACAATTAAAATAATGGAAAGGTAATACAATTATTTTAAAGCAATTACAACCTGGGGTTAGGAGGATTAGAATTACATTTTGAAAATGGCTAGAGGGTATAAGAGTACTGATTTTGATTAGGTGCTGTGGTTTGTTCCAGGAGTCAGGGCTGCTAAATATAAAAGCAGTACAGACCTAATGTAACTTGTAGAACATAAAGCATGAGCTGGTCAGTAGAACGGGTCTGATCAAGCCCGTCTGAGGATGAAGCATCATATACCAGTGAGTATGTTTAACTACAAACCTCTGAACCACCAACTGTAATGGTTTTAATAAATTGTATTATATACATAGTAATATACTATTTTTCCGTTCACATTATTTAATCAAACATTTTTACATTACTTTTTTAAATTTAACCTCCGAATAATTTGATCGTATCTATTAAATTATCTGGCTTAACTTTAAAGTTTTAGGGGAAGATCCCCCAACCTTATATAAAGTGCTTGTTAAAGTCCCAGCCGGCTTTTCAAATAGTTCTCTTTCTATTTTTGTTGTTGTTTCTGTAACTGTTGCATGCAGTCTGCATACAGTTGGGACACACAGCTTTATCATAACATTGCACCTTGGCTTGAACTTTGACCCACTTTGATATTTGAAGTAAAAAGAAGTAGTGTGTGAATGCCTCCACATCTTAAATTAAAGTTTAGGTCATCAAGAACAAACCCTGAAAGTTTCATGCTTCTTTCACAAAAATCAAGATTGTCCATATTTTAAAAGCTTAACAGCTCCACTATCAGTCTGTTCTCGCTCTGCAGCTCATTTAATGTGAAGTATCTTCCGCTGTGCAGAGGATCATGGGTCAGGAAAGCCAATGAAGCATGTTGGCTTGCATGCTGCAAAAAGTGATCAGATGTAGTTGAACATCCTGATATTTTTTGCACTCTGCATTAATGCTACTGCTGTGTTTCAGAAGACTCAGGACTAAAAAGATTCTGATCACCAACTATCAAAAGCCGAACGCAGCAACACTTTAATGCAATATGTAAGAATTTTGGCTGAAAACATCTTTAAAAATTACAATTGAATATGAAGAATTAATATGACGTCTGATTGTCTGGCTAGTGGCAGCCAGCGTTAGCAGCAGTTTGAGGTTATTCTGCCCCCAATTTGTTTTAAGTATTGATTCAACACGAGGCCAATTCTTACATTGTGCACGTTTAACTCTTGTGTTTATGAAAGTACTTGTCTTAGGCTACTGAATGGAATATTTAGTTACATTTCCATGTTTTAAAGTGCCGTAAAATAGAATGTGTAATGTCGCCTGTCACCTGATGCGTCATCTCCCTCCTCCATTTCGTTTATATATGCAGGGGCTGCACTGTCGAGGGTGCGGCTGTGTGTACACCTGCCAAAGAGACATTTTGTTAAGATCAGCAAAGTCTTTGTTAAAGCGAAACTCTCACCAAAAAGCAACCGAGGCTTTATTTGAGATTGAATATGAGTCAAACCTTCGTGTGAAAGCATAATTACGACTAAAGAGGCACTTTTAAGATTTACCGTAGTTTCAGTTTTGGGCACGTTAATTTTGAACGGGAGTGCATGGGGCAAGACATGCTAGCATCAAAATCGCTATTTTTAGAACACTAAGAGGGCTCGACACAACATGAAACTTTGCTCGTAGCATCACAAGGGTCTCTACTCATGAACAAGAGCATTGAGAACATTGTTTGTGTAGGAGGGCAGGAGAGTAATGGTGAACCGCTCCTCAAACGTGCCTGTCAGGTCGCACTCGGGGATCGACACTTTTTGCCTGCCATGACGGCAACGCGCAGGAGGTGCAGCAGCTAACGTGAGTAGTTCAAAAACCTTCTTTTTCATAAACTCTGTGTACACAAACAATGTTCTCAATGCTCTTGTTCATGAGTAGAGACCCTTGTGATGCTACGAGCAAAGTTTCATGTTGTGTCGAGCCTTCTTAGTGTTCTAAAAATAGCGATTTTGATGCTAGCATGTCCTGCCCCATGCACTCCCGTTCAAAATTAACGTGCCCAAAACCTAAACTACGGTAAATCTTAAAAGTGCCTCTTTCATCGTAATTATGCTTTCACACGAAGGTTTGACTCATATTCAATCCCAAATAAAGCCTCGGTTGCTTTTTGGCGAGAGTTTCGCTTTAACTTTTGGGGTCGTGCACCTGAAAAGCTTCAAGGAATTAGATAACTCTTAACACTCATTTATGCTGAAAAAACAGTGGGATGCAAATTTCTGAAGGTGGAAAATCTCTTTTGCCAAATCATTGGTTTTCATATCTTTAGGAGAAAACACTGTTATCAGCTCATATTCTGGGCTGTTTGAATTTCATGAATCTTTCGGTCATCCCTGCTGAAAAAACAGGTTTCCTCTCAGATTTCGGCCTCCACCGCGGACTTGAATGCAGCGTGTGCATTGGGACAAAACCAAATCTTTTACACTAGATGGTAGCTTAGATATCAGAGTGCAGCATCCTGACAATTATGCCAAACATTGCTCGATTAGTCTGGTCAGCAAATATTTCACAATTATTTTATTGAGATTAAAACATTAAAAAAAAAAAGTCTTCAACTTACATTTGGTCTGATATTAAAAGTTTACAAATCATTTATGGTTAGTTTCATGTTTTCTGTACATTATATACAAAGAGCTCAGGTGCAACAGACATCCAGGGGCTGCTTATGAGTGACAACGCGTCCAGAACGATTCCAAGTACCCGTGTGGAGTAACCAGCCACAGTCTGTAAGGTGGGCAGTATTGGCCTGGAGCATCCACATGAAGTCATAACACACCGGGTCTGAAGTCGCTGCACAGAGTGAACAGGGCTGATAGTGCCGCATGGATGATTGTCATGCAAATAGACCGTGAACAGCGGCAGAGTGCAGGCACAGCACACAGCACTGACTTGAACCACCTCACAGAGCAGCTGCTGCTTCTGGAGCTCTGTGATGGAGGCCAGGTGGAGCAGCTCGGGTGTCCCTGCCGGTCCAGCTCCTCTCGTGAGGAGAGCACACCTGCCAGCGTGCGCCTGAGGAATGCATTCAGCCTCAGCATGGTGGAAATGTAGAGAGCTAGACTGTTGGTGAAAGCGAGCGCAATACTCAGGAGGATTTCATTGCACTGACTAACAACAACGACGCCTTCAAGCGCGGCTGCAGATAAATTAGAGAGGACGGCGAATGCTCTGAACAAAGAAAGTCTCCATTCTCCAACAGCAGGGAGGATTGTGGGTAGTTTGTCATCTAAGAGGAGCATCATCTGGAGCAATTCAGGTAACATCCTCTGTGCTGCAGCCAAGTCCTTCAACATGAGTACAAACCAATCACAGCTGCTTTATGACGTCCGAGAGGGACTGAGTAACCGTGGGCAGGTGTTGTCACCACGCTGACCTTAATTGAGTAAAGTTTTGAGAATTGAATCATGACCTGCTGTGTTCCAGCCCTGTTCCTGGAGGCCTCTTGTCCTGCCCCATTACACCTCATTCAAATGAATGGCTTGCTGTCAGCAGAGCTTGATGACGAGCTGATCATTTGAATCAGGTGTGTGAACAGGCAGGGCAGTGAGCTTTCAGGACCAGGACTGAAAAGCACTCAACTATGGTGAAGTCATTCTTGGATATTTTGATGTTAATCTCAAACATTTTGACTTGAAAAAAAGCACTGCTCTAACAAAATAAGTCTGATGTTACCCAGTCAGCATGCCACTGATCCTGCACACACAAACCCAGAAGCCTGAACTGGAGCACCTAAATGCATCAGAGCCATGATTGAGTTTAAAACTACTGTGACTACTCAGAATCTCAGCTGTGAAACCAGCCTGTGGGAGGGAGTGATTTGGGGAGTTTCTGCCTTATTTTAGAACCCCCCCCCCCTCCCATTTTCCCCTGTAAACTTTGGACAACAGTCTGTCTTGGAAGTTATTATTGGAAGGTCTCTCCAAACATAGCTTTATCGTGAATGAATTTATCATGAAAGAAACAAGATGAGTTGTCAGGCTTGTAACGAGAGCGTACTGTCCTGTGTGGATCTCGTTATCATCATGTCATGAATCCAAACATCTGATGCAATGAAACTTTCAGTTGAATCAGACTCGAGACTTCTTGCTCCTCTTCTTCGAACGGGAATGACTGAATAACTTCACCTATAGACAGCATTGCAATAACTAACCAAAGTAAATATCGAAGCATCTTTAAGAAACATTTGCAGGGGGTCCACAAATCTACCTCGAAAAGTCGGGTAGAAGCTTCTGAGGACCTGAAGTTGTTTTCGTGTTTTCTAAAGGAACTGTTAACCCAAAAAATGAAAATCAGGGCCTGGTCCACATGTATATTGGTATATGTGTATATTTAGACAAGCATTTTAGCACAGTTTTGGAAATAATCTTCATCCATTAAACATGCTTATAAATGCATAGCCCATGCCCATTCATGTACACTGGGCATGCGCATGCCAATATCAACTATAAAGCAGACTGCATAGTCTGGTCAGCTGCTTAGCTACAGAAAATACAATGAACGAGGCAGGAAAATGTGACTGCTCCACAGAATCTTCCTAGATAATTTGTCGGCAAAATATTGGAGGTAGTCATTTTTTTCTCTCTTTTCTAGTTCTTCACTATGGAATTACTTTTCCAAAAGCTCTTCTAAGTGCTGTATTGTAGGCAACTGGATGTGACAAAAAAAAAGATACAGCACTTAAAATTTCTGTGACGTGGATGACCGAGAACCTTCATCAACGTCTTCCAAAAGCCAAAACACATAGAAAAAGCTTTGTCTTAAGAAATAACTGTGTACCTGTGAACAGGACCTAAATCATTATCTACTCACCCCCATGTGGATGGATTGTCGGGTGAAGTTTTTAGTAGTACACAAAAGCATTTCTGGAGATTCACAGCAAAACAGGGTTGCAGTAGTCTCCTCAACAACTGATGTAAATAAAAGAAAAACAATTGAAAAAAAATGGCACAGCTTGTCCGTCTTGCTGCATTGTTAAGCTTGTATATCCACTCCAGATGGGGTGTGCGCTGATGCGTTTAGCTTAGCAGCTACAATGAAGATTTCAGCTTTAAAAAGGGCGTGAATAACCTCTTTACAAATCAATTTGATTTGGGATCTCAGGGCTTCCAGAGACTTGGATTATGATTTGGATGAAGCCATTTTATGTTGGCAACAAAACTTCACCCAGCTTTCCATGACCATGGGCATGAGTAGATAATGACTGTGTTTTTATATTTGGGTGAACTGTTCCTTTTTTTTTTTGCTAATCTACAATCTACTACGCAAACTCTATGTGGGCCAGACACACACACACCGTGGTGGTTGCTGTCACACAAATCTGGCCTCACTTAGAAAACGTCTGGAGAAAAAATCATTCCGAAAAAATGTCACTCAATGAGGTCTAGAGTTCAAACTGATGAAGAGCTCCACCCGAATTCCTCCCACAAAATGAACAAAAAGTGACAGCACCAGTATAACACTAGAGCCTATTCAGTTTTTATCATATGGAAGAGGTGTATATAATAGTTATTCTCTGTGCTGCAATGTTTATATATGTATATACATGTTTGACATCTGTGCTGTCATGGTTTAGACTGAGTGGAAACAACCTGGCAGCAGACTGAGGACATTGAGTTTGTCTGACTGGGAACGTTCACAAAAAAAAAAAAGGCCTGTTATAAAATGTGCTCGCATTTTATCAAATTCAAATGACAAGAAAAAAAAAAATCTTAATCAAAGTCACAGCTTCTTATTCCCACTATAAGAAGCCTCCGTCCCCAGATTATGTCATGAGCGATTGGCACCAGCAGACCTTTCCTGCTGCCTGAGGATTCCATTGTGTCTAATATTTTCCGAGATAGCTCACTCCATTCATGCATGTGACATAATACCAACATATGGAATAAGTTAGCCATGCTCTGCGTACTATTTTGTCCTTTTTTTCCCAACGCAGGGAGTGAGTGTGGCGCTCTGTGCTTTTTGCAAACACTGTAAAACCATTTAAATCATTCTAGTGGCAATATCAGTTCTCTGACTTAACTTTAAAGGAGACATATTATACGTTCCCTTTTTTTTCCCCATTTCCTTCAGTGTGTTATTTACGGCCTTTTCCTGTGCATGTAAAAGATCTTGGTCAAAGTCCGCACCAACAGAAGCTCCAGTCTCCCACAGAAAGCACTGCTCTTGAAACGCCTCGTCAGTAGCCCCGCCAGTAGCCCCGCCTTTAATTTCATGACTTTGTTGCATCACACTACGTCACGCGAGGCACACATTTGCTTATTTTGTGCCTAGCAGCTCATTTTGCAGGTAAGAATTGATTTAGCAAAGCTGCTCTGCTGTTGTTAGAGGTGCTGGGAAAGGCATGTGTGACCTGACCAATCAGATGAGACTGGGGATTCAGGAGGGGGTCCTTAAAGACACAGGAGCTAAAACAGAGCATTTCAGACAGAGGGGGGAATACAGAGCTGCAGCACTGGACAGTATGAGAAAACTGATTTCTGTTTTTTTAGCATTAACCTCTTAATGAACGCCCCCATTTTAAGGTTCTTTTTCCAAAATGACATACCGAAATTAAAAGCATGGCAGCTCCCACATAGCTTGAGACTCAGGGATGTGCTTGGTACCATTGGAAAGGTAACACCCTCAAGTTCTAGAAGTGTAAGTGTGATTCTATGACATACTGTCACAGAGTTACAGAGGTTGGAACACAGGCTTTGGTTTCCGTCCAAACACAAGGGTGTTCCTTTGTTGGAACAGTGTTCCTTAAGGGATTAAAGCATTTAAACCTATTCTAGCAGTAGCCCAAAATAAAATGATAAGCCTGATAATGAACACAATATGTCTCCTTTAAATGAAAGAAAATAGAATAAACGTGATACCTTCAGAGAACTACAGAATATTTTTTTATCTTAACATTTTGGAGAAAAACTGGCATGAAGGGAACATTCTGCAGAGATACGAAAAGGAGGAGCACCGTTTGATAAAACTTTCATCAGGAAATATGAAGGTAAACCCATTACAGCTTTAACAAGCTTTTCATGTAGGACCCAAAGTACGGCTCAGTGGCTGTATTCTAAAAAAAAATAATACAGAAAGACTAAGAATCCAATTTAATACACTTTACTTTCATTTAAAAAAAACAAACACAGACGTCTACATTTGTATTGGTGGAAAGTTACATAAAGCCTTTTCAGTGATGCCATGAAATTCATCATTCTTCATATGAACCTGTTTATTCATATTCTATTGATATGACCAATGAAACAAGGTGTTCACCATGTCCCACGTTTTGAGGAGCTGAAAGAAGAAAAGAAAAAATGATGATTTTGTTGATAAAACTGGCGCGGTGACTCAGGTCAGGATACTGTAGAACTGGCTGTCATGAATACCTGTAGCAGACTAATCTCTCTCTCTCTCTCTCTCTCTCTCTCTCACTCACCCACACACACACACTCACACTCACACTCACACACACACACCCACACACACAAATGAACACACATGGTTATATCAAAATGCACATATAATTATTTACACATATTGCTAGAGGCCGTGGGTGGATGAGCATGAAGATGTGCAAGGCTTTTCCCTGACTCTGACGTAGTTTTGTCCACATGTTGATAGTCAGAGCATTTGTAACTGTATAACTGTCAGTTTGTACTCATGCTGGCCAGGTCAGATGTAGTAAAAGGGCCAGTTTAGTTTCTGAATTCCAATTCCAATGAAATGCACAAAAATCTGGGTAACATCTTATCATAACCATCAAATGATACATTTATAGTAATTCAGGATTGAAAAGATAGTTATTTCACTGTTAATGCTTTATAAACCATTTATTTACCAGGCAATAGACAACTTGTTTTGTTGCTTTAACTTATCATTCTGAAGTAAATACTAATTGCACAGTGTAATGGCTGGGGAAAAATGACAACATTTTCCCTGATCACTACTCCCAGGTAACAGTGGAAAAACTGGAATAACTGTGGAACATCTATACCGCAAAATAAACGACTGAGGTTTTTTTTTAAAATTATTATTATTGCTTAATAAATGGTTTATAAAATATTAATTGTTTAACAGTAAATATCTATATTATTGTGCATATTGATGGTTATTATAAACTGATACCAAACTGGCTAAGCTGTGACTCACATTAGGCTGGTTTGATACACGGAAGTCAAAAGTTCCGTTGTGAAAGCATGTTGCATTGCTGTGTCAATAAGCTTACTGTACATGTGATTATCCGCAATGATTACTTAATCTGTCCTCAATAATTAAAACTGAAAATGTGGTCTACTCGACGATAATGGCACAAATAAAAAATGTGTGTATGTCATATAAAAAAAAAAGGTAGAAATGTTATAAAAGGTACAAAAATGCTGACTCAAACGCTATTGCATGCAATTGCACAACATTCAAGAGTACAAAACAAAAACAGGGGTTTTCAGATTCTTCCCAATCCTATGTGTGTGGAACATTTGCAATATTTGTCTCTTATCAGGAAAGATAGGAATGTTAGAGAGGCTTTAAGACAAGCTGTTGTTCCTCAGAATTCATCCAATCTTGTGTGATCATGGCGGGGACGTCAGGGCCTGAAGCCGCTCTGAGGACCACGGAGGCAAATGTTTTTGAGCTGGCCTGAATGACCTCATTTGTAGGGAATGTCTGTGTAATTCAAGCATCGGAGCAATTGCACTGTTGGGCTAAATGTGTACACAAGTCACTGTAGACAAATAGCAGGAATCAAGTCCTCGCCGCTCCACTTCACAAGGCAGAAAGGCCACAGCTCACTGAGCGTGGCACGAGGCGCTCACACGTCCTCGCTTGCAGGTACAATCAATGGTCATGTGCTGACTGCTGAGTTGCCTTTTTAAATCCTGCTAAACTCCCGTCTGCCGCCAGAGCTCTACAGGCCAGGGCGAGGCGGTGGGCGGGCAGGTGGAGGGGCTCGTCCTGGAGGTGGTCCCTGTGGAGGAGGAGGCAAGGGACCAGTGGGAGAGGCCGAGGGAGGAGGGGTGGGTGGGAGCGCTGGCGGGGCAGGTATGTGCAGGTTGGTCGGAGGGAGAGCACGGGTGGGAGGCGGCGTGTAAGGCGGAGGCGTGATGGGCGGGGAGGGAGTGGTGGAGGAGGAAGGAGGCGTCGGAGGCAGCGGTGGAAGGTTCGAGAAGGGGAAGGATGGAGAAGGAGATGACGGAGGGCTGCCGGGGGTCGGTGGGAGGGTGCCCTGGGGTGCAGGTGGAGGATCGTAGATGGGAGATGGTGGTTGGTGGCTGTAGTAGGGGTAGTGAGGGGGTGGAGACTTTGTGCGGGTGAAGTTCATGCATCTGCCCTGAAATCAGAAAACAATCCAGATGTTAGAGAAACAGGGCACCATACGGGGAGTTAAAGGTTGACACCGCCTGCTAGCTAAACATGGTGATGGTGCTTTTATTTGTGGGTTCAAAAGACAAACTAGTTCTCTACTGGAAAAATAACTCAAGATGGTCTTTTGTGTGAGCTGAATTCCTTTAGTAATAGATTTTTAAAAAGATGAAAGTAGCAATGCATGCTAAATATTGGCCAGCAAAATGTTTATTATCGGCTAAATATCAATTTCGGATAAACGTTTTAGATTATAAATGAATCTGATGATACAGAGCCAAATGGATTTCAGTGACTTAACAAGCACAACAGCTGTGCACTCCAACACAGCTGGTGGCTGTAAAATTGGTTCGCATTTTGTCAATAAATACAGAGAACGAAGACGAAGATGAAGACAGAAGAGGAAGAAATCTGCATCGTGCCACACTTAATATAAGAAAACTGGAACCCATATAAACAACATTTCTGACCAAGCAAAAAAAAACAAAAAAAACTTTCAGACATTTTCCTACAATGTAATTTGTCAGACACATTCTGGAAACTGTAGGCTACGTGATGAATATTATATTTATTTGAACTGCCGTGTTTGTTTCACATTATGCCTCTTGGGTCTGAAATATTAGTTCCATAATCTGGAGCTTGGAAAAAATTTCATACTCGCTTGAAACGTTTTGCTTTTCTAAAACTAATTTCTTTGACAAAAGGCACAACTTCCCGGCTTTGACAGCTGAATTAGTCTACGGTATAAAAATGTCCCTTCGCTGCTTCTCCTTAAAAATCGCACGGACTGATGACTACAGCAGGGGGATACTGTGACCCTCACTCGCCTGTTGTCCAAACACACCTACACGATCGTGTTTTAAAGCCAACAAAACCCAGCTACACATGCTGTCATTCTCAGTCACGGCTTTAGTTATGGATAGTTATCTGCTTGCTGTTTTCAGCCGGATAAAATGACCTGCCACCACCACTCTCTCCTGGTCCAAACCAAAGTGAGGTCATGCAGGGGGAGTATTCGAATCGTCTTCCAGAAACAAGCTACACCCCAGGAGCAGCTACACTGAGGGGATCAGGGAGTTGCAATGTGCTGATAACAGATGACAGTGCTGCTCTGTGTCTCTCATTTACCAGAGGGTCGAGGTGACTTTTGAGACAAACCAAGGCGAGATGTTGCATGTCGAACGTACAGCAAGGATGGAAGGTTCGACTGAACCTATATTATTATTATTCCTTTAGTCCTTCACAAAATCAGTCAGTGCTAAAGAAAGCATAGTGAAGCATTCAAAGGTATCAGATGTTGATTTGGCGTCCTTATGTGCGCTCTGTGCTTGATTCTTTATTCTAATTACTCCAAACACAACGGTCCTTAGAGGCTCAGAAATATATGACACGTTACAGGAACCTGACTTGGGGTTTGTTGGTAGGATCAACTGGCCTCGTTCCTCCCACCGCTGCATTCATTTAGGGGAAGTTATAAAAGCAAGGCTTTGAGAAGAGACTCTTAATTGCAACCAGAACAAGCCTGTTTACTGCACATCATGGAGGATACTAGAGCTGAGGGTTTTTTTTTTTTCCAGTCCACTAATGAAGAGCCTTAAAGTGTGGAGGACTCGCTTCTGATTACAGAGTGGTGTGTCGTGTGTTTTGCTGTGCTTACTGTACTGGAAAAGTGGGAAAGATTGCGACCCCCCCGACACTGTACGACTGTGAGTGAAGTAAAATGAACTAGTCCACCTTAAAGATTGTTGTACCGTCTCTTTTCCCAGTTTGTGCCTGCTAGACTCCGTTCCTCACCTCTTTGTCCCTCCCACACAAGATTCCAGCAGTCGAGGCAACGGGCATTCAACAAAACTTGTGCTACGGACACACTTGTGCACCCTCGCTCGTGCCTCCTCTGTCCTCGCTCCTCTCTGCTCAGAGAGCGTTTTGGGAATTGACAAATCCTTGAGTATCTGGAGGCACGATAAGCTGGCCTTGGACAGATACACATGAGATCAATCTGCAAACATTCCAAAGTATTAGTCATACCCAACCCATTATTTTTGTAATGTAACAATATTAATATTCCCTTGTTAAGTCGTGCTGCTGTTGCCGGTATCAAGTTTTTACAAAGGTCGATGAAGTTGATGAGGTAAACATGAGATGCATTGTCTTCGTGGGACCTGCTTGGGGACCGGTGGGGCCTGGCGTTTCTGTGAAATCGCAGGAATCTCCTTGGGGTGCGGCCGGTCGTGCTGCGTTTGTGGAATTGATTTTGGGGTTTTGCCCGGACCTGTGGGGTCGCTCCGGCTCGGGGTACATGCTGTCGTTGAGGCGGGAGGTTGTTGTGCTGGATGTTGGGATACTCAGAAATGTAACTGCATTTTGGGGGGATTCAGCTTTTCTCTGCGTTTATTGGACCTGTGTTGTTGTTTGTAGTGGAGAGGGTGGTGTAAAACCCAGGGGACGGGCGGATAGATGGATGGATGGATAGATGGATCCCAACTTTTTTTAATTTGGGTTTTGAAACGTATGTATACAGTGAGTGTTAGTACAGCTGTGTGCCACCCTGTCTAGCTTTATTAAAATAATAGGACCAGTTATTCCCCAGACTATGCACAAGCCTGAAGACAGATGAATAAATGCTAAAGTTTCCGAAGAGCTACTGTATCTCTGCGGCAGCTCTCCGATCAACATCTCCCACTCATGGAAAGATGAAGCATTACATAAACTCATGCCGCGAGGGATTAATATATACAGACTTCCCCCACGCTCATTTTTTCAACACATGTAGATCCCACAGTCTCAGACTACACGTCCGCTGCCAACAGTAGAGGTCATCACACTGTTATCCCCCCGCTACAGCTGGCTTCTGAGGAATTACATTTGCCCTTTTTATAATGACTCCCACAGACGCCTTTACATCGCAGCGCACTGCGGTCAGACACTGCAGTCGTAATCCCCACTCACCACAAGTTTTCCCATGAGTCTCTCTGTGCACACTTCATTGCTCACAGCTGGTTTATTTTCTCAACATTCTCAGATACAAAAGAATCTCCTCCCGTGCCAACTGCTAATGCACAGCCAAGGCCTTACGTCAGTCAGTAAAATAAACGCTGATTGATGCGGCATATCCTCGTGGCCTTTCTTACCTTGTCACCAGGATGAGGTCTCATTACTGACACACGGTCGTAGCCTTTTCTTAAGAGTACCCACAATGCATCCAGTTTGCTCTGCAGAAACAGAAGAAATTTGAGAGAGTTACAATCAACTCAACTTAATGACACAAATTTGACCAGGTTTCTGGATATCGGCCTGCAATGAAATGACCAGTATTATACCGTAAATATGGCCATTTCACATTACATGCTGAACTGGTTTCGGTTAACAGTGAACTTCATAGTTTTCAAACAGCAAAATACTTTCGGTATAAGGGCAGAAAATGCAGCTGTTTTTCTTCACAGAAACTGCTGGCTGTGCAGCCCTGCTCCCTGGAGGTCAGTCCAACAGGAGTCTGGTTTCTATTAGCAATCCCCCGCTGACTGGGAAGGCTTCAGAATGACTCCTTTAACCCCATACTGGCCCTGGAGGAAGCGACTGTGTGCCAGTAGTCACCTAAGCGTTATTGCCTGAACACATAGTTTTGCTTCAAAATTTTAATAACGCCATTACCGACATATCCTCAGCCAGATTAACGTACAGTAATTTGTCACAGATGTTGTACATCATGCAGTACACATGCAAACAGCTGAAGACAGCATGTCCCAGCACAGCTTTTAATGCTTTTATTAATTTATCGTAAGCTGCTGAGCTATATTCACACACTTCCATCATCATGTTTTGTATGTTAAACTGATATGTTTTTTTTAGCTGATCTCACACCGAGACTTGAAAGAGCATCTGCAGACCATACACATCCCCCAGACAATTTCCTCCTGGCAGTACCTTGATGGGTGAGTACCACTTGCGTGGCCCCGGAGGTTTGTGCATTCCATTGTTGAGAACCCGCATGGGGGGCAGCACATACTCCTGCTCAGGCATCTTCACTTTGGCATTTTTGGCCTTTTCCAACTTTGCTCCTTCTTCGGTGGAACCTTTCTCACCCCAGCGGACCTAAACAATAGAGAGACATGGTGGTTAAAGACAGTGACGCAAGACCGCTTTCAATGTTTTACATCATTGGCACTGTGGAGAAGTTGGTAAGGAGAGTTTAATTGTGAGCTGCTCCAATTCAGTGTGGGTGCAAATTGCACCCACACTGAATTAAACCAAGTTTAATTGCACCGTGCAATTAAACTTGGTTTGATTTAACTTTAGCTCTGGAGTTATTTCAACATCCTGGAAGTGGTCTCACATCGATCAAAGGGGACTAATTAGAGATGGCTTTTCAGAAACCCCAATGTGTAAACCTGTAATATCTTAGCAGGTGGCTTTTAAACCCCTCATCCTGTTTACACCACACAACAGATTGTTTAGAGATTTACTTGATCTCACCTCCATCCTTTTGATTCCTCCAACTCCTCTTCCTCCGTAGTAGGAAGCATCTACAGTCGGCCATTTCTTTTTGGGGGCTTCAAAGTCTTCATCATCCTTTAGGGAAGTGACAGGAAGTAGTTTTTATTGTCATATATTTACCATTCCTGGAAATGTATGTGAAATTATCCTAAAATGCCCGTCCCAATCTCGCCCAAAGCTGCTGTTGAACCATTTGGAGTACAGGTCTAGTTTTGGATTCTTTTAAAAGATTACAGCCCGAAGGAATCACTTTCAAACATTCAGAAGCTCTGTAAGTGCCTCTGTCCAGGCACCTGGAGAAAAAATGCTTGTTTGTGATCTCCAAATAACCAGCTTAAGAGCAACATGAGCATTAATCTCATTATAGTTCTTATTTCCTTGTTTAGACTAACCATGTGCATGAAGAATACTAAAAGAAAACAAAAAACAATGGCTTAGGTGGAAAAACGACTTATAAAAGAAGAGGAAAAAGTTACTTTCAAAAGACATTTAAATCATATATTTACAGATTTCAAATGGCATTGGCTACATGATGCATCAATCATTCAGAGGCTGGTGTGTAAGTGGCCTAGGAGAGAGGGATGGAACAAGGACTGGGCCTCCTCTCTGAAATCACCCATTGGCTGTTGCAGGCCACAGGGAGGGCATGGAAGCTCCTAACTGGTCAAATGAAGTGTCAATCAATCATTCAGAGGCGAATGGAAAAGGGGTATCAGCCATTTCACAGACTAAAAGGTTACAATTAAGAAACAATAAAGGGCAAATTAATATTTACATATGTGTAGTAATATAAAATGAACCCAGAGGCGCTACCTGGTGTGAATTCGTCTTGTGAATACCTCTCTGTCCGCCCTACACACCCTTAACCCAACACTAATATTTGTCCCCTCTGCACTGGTTGTCGGATCAGAGGAAATTACCAAGCCCGCTGGCCAAATTTGTGATGTTTCAGCTCGTTAATACACCCTGTCTGACTCACAATCTACCATGATGCCAGACAGAAGAAGTCTCAATGAGGGCTGAAAGTTTTTCTTTGTGGCCAGGATTGTCTTTGGAGACTGTTTTTGGAAAGAAAAAAATCACCAGTTTAACCTAATTTCCAGTTTAATGGGTACAAATAAATGCAGACTGATGCGTCCCGAAGTCGCATTTTTTTTTTTTAATACCATGAATTTGTTTATCAAAGTCTTTAGAAATGACGCTATAAGTCAGTTTAATTTACCATCATATTCAACGATGATCCAAACGAGCTCCAGAGGAACTGATTTGAAAAACATGAACTGAAAACACAACTGTCCTCTTTTTTAAGCAGACGAGGGGGGAAAAAAATAAATAAATAAAAGAATGAGGATTACATTGTTATTCTAAGAGGGCGTTAACCCACATCGCATTTGTTGAAACACTAAACTAGAGAAATCCGAGTTTTCTGCCAGCGAGCAAGTGAATGAAACAGCATGGTCACTGAGGTTTAAAATGCCCACATAAACTCGAATAATTACACAACCTAAACTCTGTCATCCGTCTGAATCTTAAATAATGAGGGCGGGGATTTTAAGAACATAGGAAACAGCTCTGATGGAGACGTTGCAGCTCTTACCGAACTCTCCTCCACTGCCGGCGGTGGGGGTTCGTGGATGATCTGCGAAGGGGGAAAAAAAACAAGATCGCATGAGAGGAGAAGAGGGGAAGGTGACAACAAAAGTCACAAACACGTGGATCAAAACAGATTTCTGTATAATCTGCATGTCGCAGCAATGTTTCCTCTGTGTGGAACAAGACGGTTACACAACAACACATGGCTGAGGAATTGTTTTTTTCCTCTCCTCTACTTTACAAGAGCAATGCACTGACCCAGAAATCTGCTCTCCAGATTTTCTAGCTTGAGGTTGTTGATTGGGAGAAGGAAAGAGTAACAGGCTCATAAATACGTTATTATTTGCTCTGCCATTCTTAATGGAGCAATGTTATCCATAAATGTTTATTGCATTATAGTGTTTTGCTTATTTATCTATCTGATTATTACTTTCTATCCATCTAGTTTCATTTTTCAGAGTGGGCTGCACAGCTGCTGCATACAGAGCACACAGCTTGGCCTATGTCTTATGCCTCGTGTCTTCTCCCGAACGTATATCACCGCATGAGCTGTCACTGCGTTTCTTCGCTGGCGTAATAGAGGCAGTTTCATTGCCATTAAATGCACTTGGCAAATTAAGTGATCCTGATTCTTATTTGTCATTTTCCTCCGTGCTTCTCCAAAACCCTGGAACGCAAAACGATTCCCCATGGTAACCTAGCATCGCTTTCCTAAACACACTGGCTGCACAGGGCTGAATTTGAAACTTAATGAACAAGAGCTGAAAAAAGTGAAGGGAGGGACAGCCATGTTGTAAAAGCTGACATCTCCCCCTGGCCTTTCTCAACTTTCCTGTTTCCAGTGCTGGAAAGTGACACGACACTCTTCATTTTGAAGGACAGATTTTGAAAAAAGAGTGGCTGGTAACAAGAGTTTGTTGAAATGTTGTGATTCTGGCAGTTCGAGCACTGTCTAAATATTGGCACATTGGTGTTTTTCCTCTTTTACCGTATTCCGAGCAGATGACTGTCATTATAAGACTTTCTAACGTTTTTGGGGAGTTATCGTGCTTCAAAAACTTGAGTTTTTGTTTCCATGCCACAGCCCCAGTACTGACGGAAGAGTTTGCCAAGTCTTTAGGTCTTCTAGTGAATATACGTATTGAGACGTGTGACTCAGGGGTCACCTGCTGTGACCTCTGGAAACACAAATTATCTCAACAGCAGCATAATTACTTCAACACACATTCACCTGGTGGCCTTGACCTCTTCTGGTTTTTGACTACCTTCAGCTGCAGGGATCCAAAAGGGCCAAACACCCTTACTGGATCGTAGACCCTAACCTTCTAACCAGGGGAATGTTGCTTAGGTTAATAATGTGGGTGTTAGCCAGACAGACGAGACAGACCTGGAAAAGACATCTCGCTCTGTCTTATTGTCCGCGAGCAATATCACTGCATTCCAAATGTGTTCAAAGAGTGGACCAGAGGCTATCTGTTTAAGCGGCATGTCTGCATGTTATTATTGCATTAGCGTTTTCGAATACTCACCACAGTGCAGCAGAGAGGCCAGAACCACCAGAGGAGAGCCAAGACCAGGAGCAGCATCAGGATGAGCAGAGCTATGGCCAGGATGGTCCCATCAGACTGTGACAGAGACAGACACACTGTCTGAATGTGCAGAGCACTAAAAAAGATGCAAACCACTTCACTGGGCTTCATGCTTGTACGGGAAAGAGGCTCTTTTGGTTTTTATCTTCCATGGAATCAAAGACTGTGATTCTGCTGATGCTTAAATACTTTAATTAGTTTGCATCCATCATTGAGACATCTTCTTAAGTTTGTGTCGTGCTGTTTGGATCCGTTTTATTAGCTTGTTATCTATTGTTAGTGCTAGCCTTTACAGTAAAGCACCGTTACCTCAAACAACACAGTTTTGAAGCTGCAAGCTGCTACATTATAGGCTCAGACTACTTTTATTGTCAAGCCATTCATATACAAGTTTAAGTGATGGAATGTTACTAAGTACATTTACTCGGGCATTGTTCTTTGAACTTTGTTGTAATTTTGAGGCACTTAGCATTTCCATGTTCTTCTACTTTATATTTCTGCTCCGCTACATTTTGGAAGCAAATGTCGTACTTTTTACTCCAATACATGTATTTGATAACTTCAGTTACTAGTTACTTTGTGGATTACAAGCTGCATCTGAGCCAAAGTAGCACATTTTTAAATCAGTTTATTTCCAGTCAAATACCCCGCCTCCCTACTTTTACTAAGCACTATTTGTGTGGGTGACTTTTAGCATTTTACCAGAGTGATATTCAAATATGATATCCTTATCTTTACTCAAGTCTGAGTTTGGGGTACAAGTATACATTTGGGATGAAATGCAGTTTCACAGAGGCAGGTGGACACTAGACAGCGCAGGAAATGAAATGTATGTCATAAACTGAACAAATCTGTGCATAACAAAATAACACAAATGTATACAGTACTCACACAGCTCACTGTGGTAATGGTGACTGAACTGGAGATGAAACTGAGACCTTCGTTCATACTGACATAAAGGTTTGCCGCCCTGGAAAGTAAAGAACATTTTCTTGGCTGTCATTCATGCGGTTCCTTAGAAAAAACGAATAGTTGGTGTCATATAAAGCCTGACATTTATTGAAAAAAATTACAGGACTTACATCCCCTCATCTTGAAGTACTGGTGCAGGACAGAGAAGATATGTATCTTCCACAATCAAAGGCTTTACCACTAGAGAAGATGAAGGAAAGAGGTCATGAACAACAGTGACTCAGCCAGACATTCCTGTCCTGTCTTGTGGTAACAATCGGTAGTACTCACTGACATATAAAGCTCCTGAACCAGGAGGTTTTATGACTTGAATCACCTTTTAGGTTATGTCATAGTTAAGCCTGATTAAATTCAGAGTTAAAGAGTTTTATTGGCTGGATAACACAACATGACGTCTTTCCAATTCAATAAGAAAGGGGAAATGCAGAAAGTCAGAGAAGTTAAATGATGTCACATCTTTGACTGTAACTTGATAAACAAACCGAGAAGCGTCCCTTCAAAACAAGCGCTTTTGTTGTCTGCTGTCTGAAGACATCTGTATCCCCCTCAGAGACACCAACTATTTCACCCCAGCTTTTGTTTTTCAGACAAATCTAGGTCCTCGCGTTGTCCAGCTGGCTTTTAGGAAAGTGGCTCCAACAAGTATCGTCGCCCAAGCCCGTCTGTTTATCCTGGCAGGAGGAGAGCATACCCCAGAACTGAGCAAATCAACAGACTCGCATGGGTCGCGGCTGCTCCTCTCTCGAAACACCATACAAGACGGAGCGGAGGGGGGAGCAATGCTGCCAAAAACAGCTCAGCGCCAATACAAACTGGCCCAGATTTGGTCCCGCTCAGAGTTCATCTCTGCACACACCTTGCACTCAGAATGGCCTCACACTGTCAAAGCATGACGAAGAGGACTGAGGGCCTTTTTTAACATCAGAATACAGCAAAGCCCAGTAAAGATGATGGGACCTGATTCTGCAGGTTTCCACTGTTTAAAACCCTTGAGGATTAAGGTGCCTGGCTAACATCCCGAGTAAATGTCATGAGGTTTTATTGGACTGTTTATTCCCCAAGCGTGGAGAGGTCACGTTTAACTATGCGCTGCGGACAAGTGCCCAGAGTTCAGCTTCAACCAGTGAACTGGTTAGAAATATTACTGAAGATTATGGCAGACGTACAGTCTTTGAAAGCTTATTGCCTGGGACAGACTGCACGGACAATCTGTTGAGGAAATTTACAGAAAGTTTTTGGGCCTAAGTTCCCAGGGTTGAATAGTTCCAGGTTATTAAGCTAAGTTCCCAGGGTCCTATGTTCCAAAGTTACTTAGTTCTAAATATCCTATGGGCCCAAGGAACTATGATCCCAGGGTCTTTAGGTTGCATTATCCCAGTTTCTTTGTTCCCAAGGTCCTACATACCCAAGGTCCTATGGTACCATGATCCACAGATTCCAGGGTTCTATCTTCACAGGGTCATAAATCTTGAGGTTCCTAAGTTCGCAAGGTCCGAAGTTCCCAGGTTCCTAAGTTTCCAGGCTTCTAAATTCCCAAGGTCCTCAGTTACCAGACTTATATTTTCCCCAGTTAAATATTCTCTTAACGCTCTCCTATCGTGTTCAGGTAAAAACCCTAACCCTGTGAACATAGAGCTCCCATTATGTTCCAAGTAAATCTGTGGACTACAGGACCGTGGGAACAAACGAATGAATCTGCATCTATCCAATAATCTTAGTCTCAGCATGAAAGTATTTCTGTAAGTCTTGTCCCCCGTTATTCACACAGTTCGGTATCGTCCGTGGCATCATAGTTTCAACATCTGTCACCGAAACAATGGATAGCTCAGAGCAGGACGTGCCAGATCCCATCCCACATGACTGTATTTGCTGCTACTTTTTTCCTGGACACACAAACTCAAACATCAATTCATCTGCTCAACACATGCAGGTACATGTTGTTGCATCCCCTTTTTTTTTTACGATTTCAACATATCTGTGAAGCATGCAGAGGGCTGGAGTGAGTCAGGGAGGGCATTAAAGAGAAGAGAAATGTTTTTTTCTTATAGCCCATCATATATTCCTCTCCAGGAGAGCTAAACCATGCCCTAATTATTTTCATTCAAAGTTTACCCCCGATGTGAAGTAAACAAGTTCCAGAGGATTATGTGTAAACAATCCAGAGAAGCTAATGTATTTGGGGGAGGAGTATAAAAGCATAATGGGATTCGCATAAGGATATCATTTTGCTCAAATTGTTTCCATGTCCGCTATTTCCATGCAGGATATAGGGGCACGCAGAAACAATTATGAATTTGCGAAAATTTATGTTTGATTAATACTTTTTGTTGCTTTGTTGCAAGAATTTGATTTAAAGAGCAAGATGTCAGTGCTGAATGTTGTTGGCATCACCAAAGCAACCTCAATTAAAGTGAAGAAAAACAGTCTTTTCTCCTTGGGATAGTTAATAAGTACTGCATGTGTGCTATCATGCATACTACATACATCGTATACACGAGGGAGCAGAAGAGGTGGTTAAACATAATTCTAGATAACTCCAAAACCGACCACTTTTGGGAAAGAAACCTCAAAGAGAGTTGACAGCAGGACATTTTCCAGTAATATATTTTCCCATCAGAGTGTATGGAGGATAGTGAACTCCAGTTGACTAATAGAGATGCAGTAAGAGGAGCTCTGACGTGCCATTATGTCAGAAAAGAAACCCAACTTCTCCTCAGAGGAGGCTTTTGTTTGTGCCTCAGTGCTGGCGAATATCTTGCTTTGTAATTAGACCAGCACCTCCTGCAGCTACTGTGGCGTGCCTGCTAGGAGGTGGTTTAAACATCTATTACAGTAACCACCAGTAAAGACTGTGGGGAAACTGGTAATATCCTCAAGGCCTTTTCTTCCTTCTGCCTCGTGTGTGGTACTCGCTTTCCTTTATCACTTGTTTTGGCTCCTTCCCAGGTTGTAAAGTTACACAATGTATTATTTGGAGCAAAAAGCCACGATACCAGTAACACCAGCATGGCTGCGTGTTTGATCACAGGGGATTCCAGCTGTGCGGCTGACTTGGCTGACTTTTGGGAAGCTCAGCTAGGTGTAATTTCGATGGATTTTACATCAGCCCGAGCACTCCTCTGTTTATTCCAGCTGTAAACGAACTGAGAAACCAGCTTTGATGCTTTGAGTCAATGGGCTTCTCGTTAAAACACCCGTGTGTGATGAAACTGCGCACGTAGTGAATCAGACACTCAGTGATGGTTCACTCACTCTTAGTAAGGGTGTCGTTGATGCGGAAGCTGCACAGGACTTTTTCGACGTTGCGGGCGTGGAGGAATCCGTTTCCTCTGACCACCACTTGGAACGACTCTGAGTGAGGAGAAGAGAAACACATGTGTCACGTTTTAAAAATGTTAAATTAATTTAAGTTTGACTTGTGGTTCAGAGTTACACCCACACGTCCCATCATGTTATGTTAAGAGCCACTATCGCTCTGTCATAGTGTTACTGTGATTGTTGTTACTGGCTTGATATGCCTTCAGTGAGAGAGAGAGAGAGATTTTGCTGTCAGAAAGTTTATAATGCTCAACACATGCCAAAACGAAGTTGTCTTCCAAATGCTAATTATTGTCATTTGTCATACATTTTCTCTTTGTCAGCTTTTTTATTAATATTGTTTCATCAAATTCATTGCTATTCCTAATTATATAAGTATTGCTTGTAAACAACTTTGAACTTCTGACATTTTTTAGAGGTATGCTCCAGAAAACAATGCATTACTTCAGCTGTAGCTGTAAACCATGGTTAAACATAGTGGTTTTCATCTATTTATTTGAGATCGGTGCTGCAACATTAGAAAGTCTGTTGTATTTTCTTTTATTAAAGTTTTTGTGATTTTTATCACATTTGGTGATTTGTTGTTCGCAAAGTCCAAACTGAATTGGGAAAGAAATCGTTGAGATTTTCTGCGTGGAACAATCTCCAAACTGATCTTAAAGATTGTACAATATTGTACCACAGTCGTGCTGAGATGGTGTTCATCAACATTGGCACACTTTTCATTTCTTAGACACTTCATGAGTTTTGGGGAAATATTTGTTCATGTAGGAGATTTAAGAACACCAATTATTTCCTTAATTGCCGTTGTAGAAATTGGATTCTTGTTTTTATCATCCTCATCAAATGTATCAAATATTGGCCCAGTTGCCAGGATAAAATGTTGAAAGTCAGCTTTCAGGCAAACCGCTGATGCGTTATGTCATTGGACTACACACCATATTGACATATGTACAGTTCGGGTCATATCACGTTCACATTACATGTTTATGACCCGACCTTCACTTCAGTAGGTGGAGGTGAGAGAGGTGGAGTTACAGGCGAGAAGGCTGCCAAGACATTTGTAAGCGTGACACTGA
This sequence comes from Sparus aurata, assembly GCF_900880675.1. Lineage (NCBI taxonomy): Eukaryota > Metazoa > Chordata > Actinopteri > Spariformes > Sparidae > Sparus > Sparus aurata. The sequence goes on from NC_044191.1 coordinate 10,415,003, forward strand.
CAGATATTCTTGAGGACTTAACATTTACAAATTCTAGGTTTTCAGAAATGTACACTGCTGATGTTTTAACTAAATATGTGAGATCAGTTTGTCATAAAAGGGAGGGTTGCCACTTCTTTAATATTTGCTTTGAATAAGGTCAAAGAAAAAAGTAAAACTGTATTCAAAGATTTTTTTATTATTATTATTATTATTAGTTTAATAAATACAGCAGCAGGTTGAATCATCTAGGGTCAACTTAACTGCATTACTGACTGATGTGTGGTCTGATGAGGATGAGCTAGATGTTAATCTCCCTTGTCTTACCTCCTGCACAGATACTAGAGGGCTCTGCTGCCAGGATTTCGATACAGGACTTCTTCAGGATCTGAGGAGATGAGCAGAGAGGCATTAGAGACCTCATCACTGACACATTTTCAGCAGCCAGCCAGCAAATCTCAGATGTTGGAGGAGTTTTAAATGCACCAACAAGGAGAAAAATAGTCTCTGTCGACAGCTTCCATTTCAATTCTGGTGCTGTTATTTGGAACAATAAAATAATTTCAGGTAATCTCTTTATACTCATTGGTGCTCTGCAGATGTACCTGTGCTTGCTGCTCTCCAGGAACATTAAAACTGTATGTAAAAGACTGATTCACGACCCACTGCCCTGCTCACACGTACGAGAAGCAACAGCTTTCAGTTTGCTCTTAATCTTTTCCAGATGACAGTCAGCTGCGCAACCTTTAACTCTGCTCAACGAACCTCGTATCCCAGCGACAACAAACTCTTCAGGATAAACTGTTTTTCATTTCTCGCTAGCTTGAAGATACAAAGAATTCAAGTCAACTGAACTGAGGTGGGTCTTAAGAGATACAGCACACACTTTGATCATGTTTGGCCAGCCGTGCGCTGCGCTGATCAAAAGCAAGTCACAGTCGCAGCAGGTTTTCCTGGAACTCTGTCCCTGGACACACTCCATGGATGGAATAACTCATCGTGCTTTAAACCTATTTTGTCTCGTTTCCTGTGTGCTATTTGATCCGTGTGTTGACGGATTAAGGAAGGAGCAATTGGAGAGATTACAAGTCCATTAAAGCGAGATGATTTCCTGTGGACTCTCTAAGATGAGTTCAGTCCTAGGTGGTACTGTCGGTGATATATTTGACATTAGTGCTGTTGGAACATCATTTTTAGAAGTACTAAAGTGCTTACCGAGTCGATGACTCCTTGCAAGGCCTCAAACCCATCATTCACAGGGAAGACGTGGTCCTTACTGTCAGCGATCTTTGCCAGCTACAGAAGAAAACAAGTTACGACAGTTCCACACTTGCTCGTCCAAGGCATGAAAATAATCAAGCTCACAGCATGACTGATTACAGGAGAAACTCCTAGGAACACAATTAACAATATTGCCTAATTTCCTTAAGTGTCTTTGACTCACACTTCAGTTATTAGGCAAACAGACCCACGGATGATGCTGTTTAAATTGTTTAGAGACATTTGGGAACATCCCATTAACTTGCTGGAACGCTTTACTTCAGTTTTCTGCGAACAAAGTTGCTGAACTGTGCCTTTAAGAAGTTACGTAAAGCACTTCATAACAGCTTAAAAACACTAGGTTCAGTGATTTAAAAGCTTGCAATCAATTTCACTGCCTGAAGACGTCAGACGTCACGAGACATTAAGGCGCAGAATAAAACTTGAAAAAACAAACCTGCGTCTCATTGAAGTCCTTCACCCCCACACAGTAAACTGAGGCACCCAGGCTGCGGGAGCGGTTGGCCTGTCAGGTATGCACAGATTCACAGCAAAAACAGGAAGAAGCTCAGCACCTGGGATCAATTACACCTCTGCATTTCACAACAACATCCAAAACGCAGTCAAAAAGTGCTTGTGTTTGTCTGGATTTTACAAGGAGTTGGGCAACACCACGTTCCTGGTGAATAATATTATTCAGACGTCATACAACAACAGAAATGTCACACAGATGCCTGAATGCCAAACAGAACACACAAGCTCAATATGCACATTACTTCTTTTTCCAAGTACTAATGGCTGTGGATTTGGTGTTGACACTAAATGAGAGCATAGGGCAGCCCGCAGCTGGTTTTCAGGAGAAACATATCCGGCTACTGGGAACCTCAGCCCCACTTCAGCCCCTGTGGTCAACATGTATCAGAGGCCACTCAAAGCTGATTAAAGCATCAGGCTTTTGAATGCCTTCACCTGTAGTTCCTAAACGCTCTCCGGAGCAAATAAATCTTCAGATCCCAGTACAGATGTGAGGCGAACGACCGGGCTCGGATGTATAAATCTTACAGACGCTCTGACCCCATTTTTTCCCAGACCAGACGAAGATGATCAAAGTGGTGATGTATAGGATGGATGGCGGCGTTTGATCTCGTTCATCTCTCATCTCACATGTGTCATCTGGCTTTAATTTGTGTGGCCCATTTAACCCTCCCTTTAGTTCTCTCACCTCTCTCTCGGCGTAGTAGAACAGATCCTCGTGCAGCTCTCCATCTGTCAGAGCTATGATAACACTGGCGGTGCGATAACCTGCAGGCAGAGAGAACTGTAATTTCAAACTCTTATCTCAGTCTGAACTGCGAATAACCTTCTGCATTATAAAGATACTGCCATTTTGCAGTAATCTAAATTCTTTTCTGATAGCTCACAGCCTAATTTGTTGTAATCTAAATTGTTTTTGATTTACATCCCCTATAAAGAAACGAACGCGCTCATTCTGAGCCGCCACAAAGATAAGTCCCAGTCAAGGAGCAAATCAGTAATGCAGTGAAGCTCGTGTCACCTTAAATTGGTATACTGTCAGCGCAGAAACTTTCATTCAGGTTTGCATGTTTCTTAAACTGTGGGTTTGTTAATGTGAATCATCACTGGAAACAACACAAACTGGCATGCTTCGTGCATGGCCCAGGACAGGAAGGCTTTAGAGCGCGTGATTAAACTGCTGGAACATCACTGGTACCCATTTACTGAGGGGATACATCCGCATGGAGCCCAAAGGATACTAGGAGACAACACCCATCCCAGCCATAGCCTGATTACCCTGCTGCTATCTGGCAAAATATACAGATTCTTTCCTCAGACTATGAGAATCTTGGACTCATCCTCAACACTCAACTTGAACGAAATGAACCCCCTGAACCCTTGAACCTTGTATGCATAGGTCCTTTTAAATGTAAAGTTTTGGCCCATAGGTACCTGTAAAGTTTCCTGACGCCATTATGTTGACAAAACTCTGTCCACAAACATATGAACACCTGGCAAAATACTCAAAATATCACCACAAAATAGGTGTAGGGGAGTGAAGTGTGTGTGTGGGGGATGATAGGAACTTGGTTACATTTATCTGGAACTTAAAACAAATGTTTGCCAGGGGTGTAAAATGGCCCCTTTCCTACTTCCTACCTCATTAGTTCCGGCACCCGTGCATGGACAACACTTGTCTTCTCACTCGGCCTTCATTTTGATCTTAACTGCACACATGTGAATTTTCGTGACTACATCTCGCTCAATTGTGACACACTACACAACAATCTGTCCACAGACAGACAAAATACCCAAAACTGCTTCTGTGTTAGTTTCTGCTGCAAGAAGGTGTCTCCTGGCTCATTGAAATGATATGGCTCTTTTCCCTAAAGTCCCTTATAATCTCAAACCCCCCCAGAAGCATCTTGTGGCCCCCCTGGTAAGGATGCACTGATTTATTTCAAATATACATTCAAATAGGAATTCATTCAAGAAATGTTCTGGTAAACACTTGGTTTACTCTACACTGGAAAACAATAAAGAAAAGTAATACACACCTTCAGTGTTTCCATAGTATATCTGCTCACTGGCCTGTAAAGAAAAGAGAAGCTGGTTTGAACCAGTGGACAGTCTAGTAGCCAGTAGTGAAACAAGGAACTCCTCTGCTCTAACACTATAGCTCTCTGGACCATGTGGTGTTTGCTCTGGAGCCAGAGCAGAGATAAGGCAGATTTCAGCTTGAAGTTGGACGTGATGCTCACCCTCAGAATGCCCTCATGCATGAAGGTGTCTCCCCCAGGACGAACCCCCTGGAGCTCCTCCAGACCTTTGCGAATGCGTTCCCTGAGCAGACAGACAGAAAACAAGGTAATACGCACTATTGATAATGTAATCTAATTGAACATATTTATTTTGTCGGATTCATTTGTGGACATACTTTTGAGTAAAGCCAGACACCACTAGGCGTGGTAACAGAATAATAGTTTCCATAAAGGCAGCAGGAAATATCAGCAATGTGGTGCAGATTAATAGAGCTACACAGTATTGGTGAGTATCGGCTCAAGAAACTCTCACGCAGACAGACAGGAAATGGGCCCTTTGTAGAATGAGATATGAGGGAAACAGTGAAAAGATTTTGTGGCGGCTGAGGAACTCTGCTGAGGAAAGATTAGACGGACAGGCTGCCCACAATGTGTCAAAAACTACACGATGAAGTAGTTGTCCAGATCGACAACAGTATAGATGGATCGCAGTGAAGGAAAATATTTGTCTGGAACTTCTTCTTGATCGTAAAATTTCAGAGAGATCATAACTGTGTGTGACCTGTGTCCAAATCTGGTATTACATTCATTCTTCTCAGCTGGATGACAGAAAAGAAAAGGATTAAAATCAGTTTCAAGGGGATCTGCACCCACCTGTCTTCTGTCAGACTCATTAAGATCCTTCCCTCGGTGGAAAACACAATGAAGGACATCCGCAACTGTGGACTGGGGCAAGGAGAAGAGAAATATACTCTCTGTTAGATCAGTAATCATTTTTTGTCACATGTTTTCCCACAGCCGCTTGATGAAACCGTTATGGTTTATTTTACCTTATGAATTTATGAGCTAGATGTTCAACAAAGTGGTAGATTTCATTCCAGTGATTCTGCACACTCCCAGATCTGTTAAGAGAAAAGATGAACTCATGTGAGGATGTATTTTTCGAGCTCTGCTGTGCATCTGAACCACATGAACTCTTCTCTTTACTACTGTTCGAGTGTTGATTGATTCATAATAGACCATAGGCAGATCTTGTAACAATGGGTCCCTGGGCTCAGACATTTGTAGTATGGGAGCAATAACCCAAGACACAATTTTACTTCAAATATCGCCCCTTTGTTTTGTATCTTTGTAGTTGCTTTGTGTTTCTTTGTAGTTGCTTTGTGTTTCTCTGTAGTGATTTTGCGTCTATTTGTATATTTGTCTCTCCTTGTGGTTGTTTTATTTAGTTTCTCTTTGTAGTCATTTCATGTCTTTTTGTAGTCATCTTGTGCCTCTTGTATTTGTTTTTACGTTTCTTTGTAGTTTTGTGTCTCCTCTTGGTTGTTACATGTCAATTTGTGGACATTGTCTTTTGTAGCTGTTTTCTGTATCCTTGTAGACATTTTGTGTCTCCTTGTGGTTGCTTTGTATTATTTTGTGTCTCTTCAACCCATTCACATAATCAAGTGTTAGCAGTTAACTTGTCTGCATACGTCGGATGCATTCAAATGTATAAGTGTCATATGTACCATACTGACAATTCCACTATATGACACAAACTGTAGAATTGCTACATGTGTCACATGATGTTTGCATTACCACATGTAATGTTCGATATGACGTGTCACCAAAAACATCTATTTAAAAAAAATAAAAAATCTTAACCAAGTGGTTTTGTTCCCAAAACTAACCAGACCACCACTAAATAGACATATTTTTAATTGAATCTACAGAAAGGCAAAGTTGCAATATATTCGCAGGAATCTGCATCAAAAAACATGTATTCTGGTGATTGGATTGGTCTTTTTGTGGTCAATTTACATGTCTTTGTGGTAGTTTTCTGTCTCAACTAGTCATCTTGCATATTTATCCCTGACCTCCTGCTCCTCTGAAACTCATCCCAGTAGATCAGTGATCCATCAATGGAATAGACTTCGAAAGGAAAAAGGAGAATAGAGAGAGCCTGCAGAATAGTTCTGCATGAGTGCAGCGCTTCGGGCAGCACAGCTGGTTTACTCTGAGAAGATGCAATTATGTCGTATTTTTCAGATTACTGTTAACATCTTTATAATGCACCTGCAATTATATCACTGTAACTGGAGTCATATAAATGTACCCTAATTAAGCCTCCATGCAAACAGCTTTGTGATCAAAACTAGGTCAGAGTGGATGTTAATCGTCATGCACTTTGTTCCCTCTTTGCTAATGAATTTAATATTGAGATTTTGCTTTTCACCATGTTGTTAGGAAATAAACAAATAAAGGGATTAAAGATTTAGGAGGAGAGCTTTTCAGTGGAGTTATTCATCTAATCTAATCATCCAGTTATCAAATGGTATAAATATACAGTTGTATCAAGATAAAAAAGCACACTTCAAGAGCTTGCAATAATCACTTTTGATGTTCATCCAAATGTCTTCATTGAAACTGCCTTTATAACCCCACACCCCCTGGATCATTTCTGAAACACCTATGTTTCCATTGTCACTGTGGCACAGATCCCAGCACAAACAGCCCAGCCAACAGGCTGAAACACCGGAACATCTGGACGTAATGGGGAAAGGGCAGCGCAGACACAGAGAATAGAGAAGGGAGTTCAGACAGATACTGCAGGAGGACACTGAGGGCAGGTGGAGGACAACTAAAAATCAACCGAGACACCACCTGGAGAAAGGACAGTAAAAGAAACAGCTAATGCAGTGAACTGACGCCCAATAATACATCTGTGTCGTTAAAACATGGCTCACGCTCACAATTACTTTGCCTAATTTCCCCTCAGAGAAACAGTGTGCCTTGAGTTGGCACTGACATGTACTGTAGGACAACTGGAAAATCCATCACCATCTCTGGAGGGAGAGCAGAGAGAGGGCAGTGGCCGACTGCAATCCTCCAGTGTCGCCTTCCAGATAAGAAAAATTATGTTGACTGAGCTGAATGATAAATGCTGTTGACCTAGTTGGCAAACATTTTGCTTTGTGGTTACAAATGGACTAAAAACAAGTAGTTTTAGGGTAGGTTTGCAAAATGTAAATGTCAGGAGATCACAGTCCAAAGACAACAGCCTGGATAAGTTAATTTGCCAATGCCAGATGAGCTGTGTTCATGTTTATCTACCATATTAAGTGCTTTCCCTACAAGACCGGGTCACGAAATCTCAGGTAAACACTTCTTACATAGAACTCTGATCCTTTTAGAGAACACATGTTGCTCAATCCTTGTTTATCTTAATTTTTAGAGCATCTGAGTGTAAGTGTACTTAAAACTGCAGCATGTATACCCTGTAGATAACTGCAAAAATGATAAGAAAGTGATGGAACCATATCATGTGTCATCAAAATGTTACTGTTTGCGCTCGATTTGTCAGCTTTGATCAGGTGCCCGTGTTGCGTGCATGGCTGGAGAAGAGAAAAAAAACAGGGTGACCACCAAAAACCAGGTTAGATAAACAGGGAAACTTTTTCTAACTCAAGAGCAATGTTTCCAAAAGACTTTGCAGGAAGTCCAAACATCCTGTTTCCTACTTGTGATACACCGTGTATGTTAGAGCTCCAAGACGATAATAATTTATGCACTTGCTGGCGAGCGATTCTGGATTAAATCTGCCCACATGGCATGTGTTAAATATAAGTGGATGAACACCAAACACAACAGTCAGATGCAGAGCCTATAGTCTGTGCATCAGGAACATCTAACGCACCACTAATCGTTACCAGATGACTTATGCTGAGATGAACTGCAAATTGAGGTTCACCAGAGCAAGGCAATATCAGTCAATCCATATTTATGCATGTCCTGACACTAGAGGGCGTTATGATAACAGAAATATGGATGACATCATGACAACATTTTGGCTGACCATGATGAATAAGGACAACGTAAAATGTTACGTATTTGCTTTTATGCATTGATATGCTTCAATGATAAAGCATACAGTGATACCACATGGTGCCTTTTTTTAAGGGCCATCAGCTGAGACAGGTGAGATATTCAAGTCAAGCTCAGTTCTTGAAGAAACATACAAATCAATATAACAATTCTCTCATTCATAAATATATTATTTCAATGTGGTTTTGTTTTTTTTAAATAGATTTTAACACATTTGTCATTCCTACACCCAGAGTGTGTCAGTCAGTGTGTGTCAGGTAACTCACTTGTCCAAAACAAAGTAAAGGTCAAAGCCTCCGAAGCATGAGGACGACCCAGCCTGCCTCCGGTCCTGGTTCGGTCCAGCATTACCAGCAGTGAAAACAACCAGCGCAGCACCAAACACCAAAGGAAACCATGAGCTTCGACTCCAGCACGAAGGCATTATTCCAGCTGAAGGAACTCTCATCCAGGGATGTGGAAGAAAAACCAACTTCAACTGAGTTTAAAGCGAAATAGTTGCAAAGTTAATCCTCCTTGCAGAGCCTTCTTTCAATCCCCCACAGGCGTCTTCAGCATGGAGAAAAAGCAGTAATCCAAAGGAGAGCAGCAGTGAGGCTGAGGTGGAGGTGAGAGAGAGGGAGAAAGAGAGAGAGAGAGAGAGAGAGAGAGAGAGAGAGAGAGAAAGAGAGGATGAGTGTTGTGGTCTCACTGTTGTTGGGACCCTCTCATCACAGGGTCCACAGCATGCACAAAGATGAGAAGGGCTCAACAACCTCCCACTCTTGCTGCTTTTTACTAATGACAAGGCCATGCAACAGCCTAACTCTTTGCAAAACTCTCCTTGTGCTTTCAAGTCTCTCTCTCTCTCTCTCACGCTCTCTCTCTTTCTCCTCTCTCTCTGGAGAGGAAGAGAGTGATGAAGACAATACAGTGGAAACACCAGAATCTGCTGGCTTTTCCTGCCACCTGGTGGTGTTAAGAAGCTGGTGGCTGCTTTATTTGCCACAACACCATAAACTCAGTGACCCCGACTACTGTGCAAACAGTCTACCACTGTAAGCAACACAATGCTACCTTTGTGAAGTCTATTGTGTTCAGTTCTTTTGGAGAAACAGTGTCTAAGAGGTCTCAACTTTCATTTTATTTGTTAGGGTCGGTAAGGTTAGCTTGTTGTGGTGTTGTGTTTGATTTTATTGGGGGATGACTCCAAAGTATTGGTCACCTCCTTGAACCAGAGTGGGGAAAAGTATTGGAAACAAAGAAATGTTTGATTTATGTGATTTATGTGATCACTATGATCTCATAAGTCCCTTACAATGACAACACTGGGAAGTCCCTGTTTGACCAGTGGTGTAAGGGGTGTTGTGAAAGTTCCCCAAGATTGAGTTAAAGTAATACATATTTTCATTGATGTTTTGTGGTCTATGAAACTTCACCTTCAACTTCTAATGACTACATGTTCGTTTTTGAGTGAACTTATCCTTTAACTTATTACCATTTGATAAAGATGTGCTCATTAGCTCAGTTGGTAGAGTAGGCGTCCCATATACTGAGGCTTTGTCTTCGCTGCAGCGGCCCTGGGTTTGAGTCCAACCTGAGGCCCTTTGCTGTGTGTCAACCCCCCCTCCTTTCCTGTCATCTCTGAATCTGTCCTACCAATAAAGCTATATAAAGCTATATAAAAATAATGATATATTTGCAAAACTCCAGGTGTCATGGACTTACCTTTTCTTTCTAGTCACAACATTTGGCTTTAAATGAATTCCTATAAAGGCCACTAAAAGAACATTGTTTTTAAATAAAATACTAATAGAATTACACAGTGATGAGAAAGGCTCTGTTTCAAGGCTGTATATTTAGATATTAGCATTTTTAACGAGGTTATGTTTTCACCTGTGTCCATTTGTTTGTTTGTTATTAGTTTCTCAGCAGCATGACACAAAAAATACAAAGAGGATTTCCACAAAACTCAGATAAAGGATGGGTCCCAGCCCAGAATAGACCCACTTAAGTTTTAAGGGACAGATTCAGGATTTTTTTATCTCACTTTCTTTAAAGCCCCTGTTACGAATATAGTCATACTAACGCATTGGGATTGTAGGTTGGGCCGGTCAGCATCCAAAAGTTGGACAGACCCAAAGCTTCTATAGAAAAAAAACTACAGAGCGAGTGCTGCACTGGCTCAGGGGGGAAAAAAGAAAGTGTTGTAGAGGTTAAAGAATCAGGTGCTCTTCAGGGATGGGCACGGAGGTTGAAGACAAATAAAAATGACTAAACAGTGATTCCACTCACCATGAAATTTTCATTGCAAGGAAGCCGGACATCACTGGTTTGCCATTTTATGTGTACTCAAAGCATCAGAGTTAGATGTGAGACTCAACTATTTTAGTAGCAGGAACTTCAACATGCTGAGATATTTGATTAGAGATTAGATAGAGGGATTTCTGTAGCTGGTATTAATGAATGAGAACTGTAAATTTGATGCAGCTCCAAATTAAAATCCAGATCCAGAACATTTAAATAGGTTACTCTTCCTTGAATTAAAGGGAACTGTTGGGCCTTGGCAAAGGTTTGCACTCTAATGATCTTCTCATGTTGTGTTTTTCTGTACCAGAAATTCTCTTCCCACTCATATAAACACAGTAAAGATATTGTATTTCTTTTCTTTTGTAGCAGTGTTTTACTTTCAATATCCAGACATTGTGCTTCCTGTTTGGCTGTGTGTGTGTGTGTGTGACAATGACTCATTCACTTCCCCACATATCCCCTAACTGGACATAGTACAGATGGGTCGTCCTTCTTGTGCACTGTGTATTTACATTCCTCAGGGTCGAACACTGACACGCAGTCATGAGGGACCCCTGAAGGATATGCAAGTGCTGTAGCAAACAGAAAAAGATAGATACCACAGTAATTAATGACTTTTCTTTTGATGTAAAGACTGTAAACGTGTGATCTGTGAACTTACTTACGGCAACATCTACTGCAATTACAGTCCTCACATCGACTGTTTCTCCATTGAGATCCTACGGCATGCCATGTTTTATCCAAAGGGTCCTGACAGTGGGTCCCTTCTATGGGTGGAAACGTTAATTTCCCACACCATCATTATGTGGAACTTTATTGTGGGATTTGGATATTACTGTGATGTAAGTTGCTGTGGTTTTTACCTGGTCTCACGTTGAATACAGTACATGCTTCAGGTGTGAATAACAGCAGAGCACAAAGCAGCAGAGCCAGAACCAAACATTTCTTCACAGAAACAAAGAACACAAGTTCACATTTTTTCAAGCCTATATTAAAACTGGCAAAACAGACTTTGGACAGAGCCAGGTCTGTTGTTCATTCACTCTCACATTTATGAAAGTGACAAAAAAAAGGACATTTCAACTAGGAATCAACATTTAAACCAAATGTTTGTTTTGACAAATTGAATTGAATTAAATTGACATTTATACTGAGCGTTAGAATGAGTAATGATATTATGCATAGTCAGAAACATTCAATCCACTGCCATTTCTACAAAGCAAAATTAACTTCTAACGATTTGTAAATTTATAAGGTCACATTGTCCGGGCAGATTTAATGGTTAAAAATGCGCTAATTTAAAAGAAAACATATTTCTTCAATTGAATACTACTACTACTATTACTACTACTACTTCTACTACTAATATTAATAATAATAATAATAATAATAATAATAATAGTAATTGTGATAATAATGATAATAAAAAACCATGTCTAAACTTCGAACTGCTGGCAACAACTACTTTGATTTGTTAAAGTAACAATAAAAACTCACCATGATGACAACAGATGTGTCAGACTTGAATGATAGTAAAGTTAGAACCGAACAGACTGTTTTTTTAAGGGACTGTCTGTAAAAAGAAACCTTTGGAATTAAACAAGAGGGCTGTGTGATCTGTCAGCCAGTAACTTCCAATAAATCAGAGTGATATTGTGTTTGAAAAGGATGAGTCACTATAGGTCATCAAATGACAGATATCTTAATTCAATGTTTGATACCATCAGTCTTTGATGAAATGCTTAACTTACTTAATTACTTTTAGCGATGGTAGCGGCATGGCTCAGAGGAATTGTTTATACATTTTTCAGTTCCTGACTGAGATATCTCAACGTTAAAGGATTGTTAAGAAGTCTTGAAGACATTCATGGTCCCCAGAGAAGGAATTCTAATGACTTTTAGTTTAGCATCCCCCAGTTGACATTAATGGTTCCTAGAATAACTTTGTTCAAACCCCAGACTTTTCCTCTACTGCCACCATGAGTTTGACTTTTGTAATTTGAATTAATTGTCTTGGCAGCTGTTGGATGGACTGCCATCAAATTTGATACACCAATTCACATTCCTCTCTGGATTCATTGTAATAACTCAAGTGATCCCCTCTTTTCAATTAGCTGTCACAACCTGACACTAGAATAAAAGTAAATTAAATGTTGGTGGGACATTTTTAGCGAACCACTGACACGTTCACGTTTGAGCGTGTCATTCGTCCCTACCACATTGACTTCTCCACAATACCTGTGATATCACGTTCAACCTACTTCTTTCATGACCTGACTTCCATATTGGGAGACGGAGGGGCTGGTGGGGTAAGGCAACAAGACTGCCAAGCCAGTAACTGCATTTCAAGACTGTGTCTAAAGGATTGTAACTGTGACACCATGGGGTATTTTTTAAGAAGAACATATGGCAATGTACAGACATGTTTGTGGCAACAAGATCAGGTATTTAAAGCCCAAACGTGGTCTTTTCCTAAGCTTTACAAAGTGTTATTTGTCACCACTAGTTATTCTTAAGGAGACCTTCAGACAAATTCCAACCAAGCTTGTGATAACAAAAAACTGATATTTTTGACAGGTAGTTGAAAGATCTCCATCTCCATACATTGTGTTTTCATAACAATACGTGATTTTTATGTTTACCCCTAACCAGAGTATGAGCAAAACACTGACAAGAGTGACATAGAAAACTGAACCTAAAGCAACAGGTTTAGCTAAAAGCAACACTGGCCCAAGTGGCCTCACATAGCTGCTACTCCATTTGTAAAATGTGCAGCGCTGCATAGCCTTCATGCTGGGCTTTTAGCTTTGTGTTGGTTTGTTTGTTTGTTTGTTTGTTTGTTTGTCATGAGGCCATGAAGCTGAACATTTTTTATGATATTCTAGCTTGTATTTCAGCTAACAATATTGCATGTTCATCATGTGTTTGTGACTTAGGAAACAACAACAACATGACTACTAAGTATGCTTAAGTGTTCAATAACTTGAACGTAACATAACACAAATCCAAGTCAGTTTTCTAAGACACATATTAAAAAGATAAAGTAATGGTCAGCAGAGGATGAAATATTTTAGCTTAGAGTCTCAAATATAGGTGAAGCTCCAAAAAACAGTGTCTTTTGTTTAAACATCCCTGCCTCCTACATGCCTACATCTCTGAAACCCCACAGCTTCAGTTCGTAATGCTGTTATAAAAAGTCTGATAACGCTGATTACATTATCAGGGTTATTTACTCAAAGCTTTGAAATCTTACTGTGGAGCAACAGCAGACATTGTACAACTGTTTCCACATCCTGAGTAGCACTTCTCATGACACATGAGCCTAACTGATCCTCATGATTAAAATCAGTGGAATTTCTTGCACCAAAAAAATCATCTTCTTTTATACACAAAGCAATTAACAGAGAAGTAAATTGTGAACAAATAGGTATTTTATCTATCTATTGAAGTGAAAGTTTATTTATAGCAGTATTTTCATTTCAATTTCCAGCTGCTCTGCTTCCTTCTTGGTCATGTGTCCAACCTACAAAACAGCCAGTGTTTCCTTGTGGAGAGCCAGTGAGGGATCACAGATGTCTCTCCCTCGTTTACCAAAAACAAAAACGAAAATACTACAGTGCTTCACAACACAATCACTTTCCTACTGCGGCATAAATCGGACACAGTACACTCGGGTCATCCCTCTTGTGCACGATGTATTTACATGCCACAGGGTCAAACACTGACACACAGTCGCTGGGGAAGCTCTTGGGGGTTGAATACCTGCAATTACACAGTAAAAACACATATTAGAATATGTTGATACAGATATGATTACATTTAATTGGTTATTGAGGCTGGGCCTATCCCTTTAAAATAATATACTAATATTTTTATGCATTATCTCGATACACAACATAAATGCTGAAAGAAGTTCAAAGTAAAGATATCGTGTTAAAATATTACTTTTGTAAAGGTGAAAGTAAAAATGTTGTATCTGATATCAATAGTACTTTATCATTAAAAGTAATTTTAAGTACTAAAATACAAGTAAAAGTAAATGATACATATATTTACGTGTTATTTTATTATCAGATCCAATTTTCAGCAATTATTGGAGTTAGTGGGTTTTGTTTTTTCTTATCTGATTGCCACTAAAATTAATACATTTTAATTTAGGCTTTGATGTGGTAAGCTCTATAGTAACTAGTAACTAAAGTTCTCAAACAAGTGTAGTGAGTAAAAAATACAAGATTTGACTCCAAAGCATAGTGGAGTGAAGGTAGAAAGTAGAATATGGAAGTACTCAAGTAAAGTACAAGTACTTAGTGCCATTTTGCCTGAGACAAAATCAAATAGCATGACACCTTTGACCATTTACCTCAATGTCAGTGTTGTGACTATTGTGTATTGTGACTATACTGACAACTTTGAAAAATAATCACTAGCTTGGGCATAATGACTAGGATGGTAAAGGCAGGTGTTTGAACGTGTAGAACAGACAGGTAAATTCAGAAAATCCCATCACCTTTTGTAGCGAATGCCTTTAAACCAGGAAAAGACAACACCCATTTCATGTCATGATATGTCTGAAATCTAAGACGATGTAGTCTCATATCACAATCATGATGTAATATGATATGTATTTCCCTGCCTTAATTCATATGTAAAGACTAAAATGTTGTGTACTTACGCAGAGCAACATCCTCCACAAGTACAGTCCATACAGTCACTGTTTCTCCATGAAGATCCTACATCATGCCATGTGCCATCCACACTGTCCTGACACTGGGTCGCGCCTGTAAATGTTTTTCAGCACATTCATTATGTGGCATCAATTTTGAAATTGTTTTAATGCAGAAAATATTTGTATATACCATAAACATAAACAAACACTCTATGTCTGTGTGTATTATAGTTTCTATCTTTTATTTTACCTGGTTTTATTGCCTGTTGGAAACATTGAGCGTTTGCCAGGGACAGCAGAGCACATAGCAGCAAAGCCAGAGCCAAATATTTCTTCAGAGAAAATGATAATATTATAGTTTTAATATGTTGATTT
Source organism: Sparus aurata (assembly GCF_900880675.1). NCBI lineage: Eukaryota > Metazoa > Chordata > Actinopteri > Spariformes > Sparidae > Sparus > Sparus aurata. The sequence continues at coordinate 10,430,216 of NC_044191.1, forward strand.
CAGCATAGGATAAAGACTATAGATATGCTTCCCAGTATGCATTCTGCAAAATCCAGGAAAACACCTTTGACAGTTAAACAGTGTATCATATCTATAAAACACAGATGAATTCTATTGTGTGTCACCATTTGGACAAACATGACTAGAGGTCCAGACCCTAAAATGGGTCCAAACTGAATCACTAACTAACACTAACTTAGTTAAGACTTAGTCACTAACTAACTAAATTATTATTTTTTGACTAATATCACATTTTATATCCATTCTCTTTGCATTTATGAGTTAAAGTATCCTGTCAAATCACATAAACAGCCATCAACTAACAATTTTATAACTCAACAGTTTAAAAAACTCACCATGGTGACAGTTAAACTTGTCTTGTTTGTGATGTCTTTTGGTAAGAGTTTGAGATATAGTGTATTCCTAATACACTAAAGGTCACTGTCTTTTAAACAGTCTGTTTGCAGTGACCTTTGGAACTAAATAAGGGGAGTGAACTGGAAGAGGTCACCATTGGCTGTATTTGTCTTAACAGAAAAAAAGGGGAAATTTTATTAGTTTGTTTGAAGATTTAATACAACAAAGTTCCTCAGAGTTCCTCATGTCTACTATTAAAAATAAGTGGTTGCCAGTTTTGGGAGTAAATTGTTCAGAGCTGTTGTTGGCCTGCTTTAGCTTAAGTATCACATGAACTCAAGCAACATTTCCTACTCCCCTCTCTCGAAAATAAAACTAATTCAGGTGAGTGATGCTTTACTGAATTGTATTTTGAAACAGCTGTTCCATTTTAATCAGTTCCGGCTGATTAAAATAAGTGGGGAATTTGTGGTTTATTAAATTGTCCATAGTGTGATGTTGTTATGCACACATGAGAGGAACAAACGGCTAAGATTTCAAGGATGTGTGTGTCTGTTATTCTAGTTTTTTATTTAATGATCTCATGCCCCTATGAAGATGCAGCTTTTGAAAGTGGTGGCAAAGCACAGAGAGTCAAAATATATTTCTTCACTGAAACTAATAAAATCATGGTTAGTAAAACAATACAATCTAACACGATCCCAACACACACCTTAGGGCTGCACTGAGCATTTGACAGTGACAGCAGAGAACATAGCGGCAAATACTTAAACAAACATCGTAGTTTTAATAAATCAATCCGAGCATACAGAATATGTATGTATCCCAGCACCCTAACTGTGTCTTTTAAACACAGATAAATCCTTCTGTAAAGTGTCGCTATATAGAAAACCTTGATGTCTATATCATACAAGGGTCAAAAGTAAATATTATCACCTTTTATACCCACTCTCTTTACATTTAAGAATTTTGTCCAGCCAAAACCAAAACAAACAGTTATCAACAAACAATTTCACAACTCGTGATGGTAAGAGTTAAAAATATATTGGATTTCTAATGAAGGACACTGGTTTTTAAGGGGACCTTTGGAATTAAATAAGGGGAGTTAATTGGAAGAGGTCCCCATGTATTCGTCTAACAGGGAAAAAAGCAAAGACAGGGGTTGTAACAGCAGGTGCAGTTGCAGGTTTGTCAGAAATAACTTCAACATAAGAGCATTTTGTTTAAAATGCAGCCAAACAAACTATTGTTGTTTTAATAAAGAAGTCAGGCAATAAATGGCCTTTTCCAGCATTCATGTGAACAACAGTGATCTGCATATTGTTCTGGACATGACATGACATTCTTGTTCTGTAACCCTGCAGTATTTCAAACTGATCAGCTGTTAAAATGAGTATTTTGTTGCAATAGAAGCCATTGCAAAGTTCACTGAAAAACATGTTGCATTTCCTGTAATTATAACATAAGTCAACTTGTGTTTTGCCAGCTATAGTTTAAATGCAGCAGCTGGAAAGGTTGGTTTGCATTGACAGTAAATTACTGTACAGCTTTTTGGTCACCACAGACTTTCAATTCTTAATACTGCAATTTTTTTTTATTGCATTACTTTTATCAGTGGGCCACACAGGCTCGATCCCCATCGTGTTACCTCATTTGCCAACAAACATGGAATTAACAGACAGTTATCGAAATGAAAATCTTCAAGATTGTAACTTTAAGTTTACTTCAAACAGCATATGTGGGATTAATGGCACAGTTAAAACGGGATTAAATTAAACATTATTAGTATCTCTCCATTGACTACCGTAAATATTACTGCCAGAACAGGTCCCGCAGGTGCCGCAGGGGATTTGCCTCTTTTTAAAGCAATATTATGTAGAAATTTGCATTTTGTGCGATTTGGCAGCCCCCAAAGTTGGACGGCTTATCTTATTGGATTTTAACAAACGTGTGCTCAAAATCTAAAAGAAGTACCGGTAATTGTTTTGTGTACATAAAAAAGAAAACCATTACAAAATTGGTTAATTTAACTTGTGAGAGAAATGGGAGCAACAAACCAAGTGTTGCATTTATATTTTGGTATATTTAGTGCAGTATTTACAGTTTGTTTCCGGTGCCCTCAAATGACCCCAATATCTTGCAGGTGTGAACTTGTGTTCAATAAACTTGGTGTACTGTGACAACCTCACTGACTCTGTGTCCTGTATTGGGCTTTCACAGCCAACTTCACTCCTCCTCATACTCTGCAATATGAAATAAGTTGTAGACACATCCAATGCTGGACACCAGCATACCAGCATCAAAACACAACATATGCTGGTCTTGCTGGTCACCAGCTATGCTGGTCTATGCTGTTTTTTTCCAGCAGGGCATACAGTTGTGACCAAGTAAGGAAATGTAAACTTGAGTGAAAAGTGAAACAAGTCGGTGTATTTAAATACTGTACATTCTTCTGTGTTAGTAGTGAACACTCAACAGTTACTTCATTGAGTCTAATATTATTTGTCTGACTGTTTAATTTGAGGGACAAATCAGTTAATTTTAAAATATGTTAAATAAAGCTGAGTTGGTAATTCTGTTAAGAAGTATTTTATTACATTTGTATAAAATCTCTTAATATCTAGAGAGCGTGAGAGGTGAGATGTCTCCCTCTGATCAGACGTTTGATTGTTAAAGTACAGACATTTTTCAAACAAGGAAATTTAGTTCAAAGTATTTAGTTCAAGTAGTTCCATTGCAGTAGCACCATTGAACATTTACATGAAAACAAAGTTCAGGATCATTACAGATGACCAATTGTACATTTTATTAAATATAATTTTAATGGTGCAAAACAACTTCCCCACTTAACGATAACGCTGAGGTACAATGGTTCCTGGTACAGGGGCACTATTTTTAAACAGAAGAGAAAGATCTTCACTGACTGATTTTTTTTATGTGTATACACAATAAATAAACAAACTTTCTTTGTTTTGGTGACTGAACAAACAAAGTGACCTTAAAGGACAACATAATTTCATACTGTTTTACTTTGTTTATATGTGGCAGACCCTGCCACCTTTAAACAGTATACTGGAGACGGAATTGTGCATCTTTACAAAAGTTGTGGCTCTCAAATGAATGTAATTTGATCCAATATTAGTATTCAGATGTAGTTTACTGCAGATGTAAGAAGAGGTATCTTATTTCAAAGTGTTTTAAAAGTTTTAGAAGATTGACCTTTGTTTTTATGTGTTGGTGTAGCAGCGTGTATGAGGCCATGTGTGTCACCAGTATCATCCACCTCACAGCAGCTGTGATGGAGGCCTCGCCCTCTCAGAGAGATGTGGAAGAGCTACGTCCGGCAGACAGACCTGGCCCTGTCACAGCGCACACCAGTGGACAGCCCTGGTGCAGCAGCTGCACACACAGACCACAGTGACCATGCATGTGGGTGCCAATCAGAGCATGTGGAGCATCACCCAGTGATGTAGCAGCTTGATCCTCCACCAAGCCCATCCAGTGAAGCGCATCAGCTGCCCTCCTCTCCTCACTGTGGACGTCTGTGATGTCATTCAGATGGTTTGATGGATTATTGTATAGATTTATGTATAGATTGATGTATATATACATAGATGCATAGATATATGTTTAGATTTATGTATAGATAGATGTATAGATAGATGTATAGATAGATGTATAGATATGTTTATATATACATAGATGCATACATATATGTTTAGATTTATGTATAGATAGATGTATAGATATATGTATAGACGTATGTATAGATTGATGTATAGACATATGTATGGATTGATGTATAAATATATGTACACACATCTGTATAGATTGATGTATAGATATATGTACACACATATGCATAGATTGATGTATAGATATATGTATAGACTGATGTGTAGCTATATAGATGTATAGATAGATGAGATTATATTACAGTAAAACTATATTTAATCAATTTAATATGATTCATTTTCTGCAATTACATGGTTTGTTGCATCACACTAACTTATTATTTTAGTTTTTTCAAAATTCTTATTCTTATATAAGAGTTTTACGAATTAGTAACTACAGAATACATAAAGTTGTGTTTAATATAATTGCTGTATTTAATGACCTGATACATGAGACTGAGACTGAGACAGACTGAGAAATAAAAGAATAAATAACGATAGTATAGTTTAGTAAATAGAATAAATAAATAAAGATATATAAACTAAAAAATATTCAACACTAACAGGACAACACTTAACACACTAATGAGGCACTGGCTAATTAACATCAGGTAGTCTACTTTTGGCTAATGATCCAGTCCATGTTTTGCGTCACCCTCTGACGCGCCACAAACAGGGTTGCCAGTTTGGTCGAAAGCTGTGGTCCTGAATGTCCCCTTGTTTCCAGTTCAGCGAAAACGGGGGGCGTGTAGCTAGTATGGCAACCAACTACACAACAAAAAGGAAGTGAGGATCGTACGTACTAAACATTTGTGTTTATGTAACCACTGGAACTGCCTGAGAAAAACGTCATTTTTTAAATCTCATTTTGCATGAAAGAGGAGTTTAAGCAGTCTCGACAAGCATGGAGTAAAAGAGCGAAAAGGTGAGCAGAGGAACTCAGCGATAGCGCTATTTGGTTTGCTTTTTAGCTTGCTATGCTAACGCTAGCATGCTAGGCCAGCCCACAGACGTCAGTCCCTTTACACAGCGTTCGCATTAAAAATAAACATTGAGCTCACAACTGAATAAATTAGGCCATTTTATGCAATCAATGTGTTAAATAATGTTTGGTATAAAAGTTGACGTTGTTTTGGACCCCGTACAAATCAGTGATATTAACGTACACCAGTACATTGCAGTAATGGGTGGTGCTCACTGTGGACAAAGCAGCTGCATGCTTTAACGTCACATCATGTTGTGGTCGTAACTAACGATTATTTCCCTCTTCAATTAACTAGTTATTAGACGGTTCAAGTAAATGCATTCCAGGAAATGCTGCATGATGTCCATTATTTTTCCAGGGTCTTCAGAGGTCTTGTTTTGAACAGAACGAAACCGAAATAACGTTATATGCTATCGACGATAGCACAGTTTAGTAAACCAGCTCATTCACGTTTAGGAACCAGTATTTGTATATGGATGAAAAAAAAAAAAAAAAAAAAAAAACACACAAGAAATGCCAAAGTCAAGCCCAAGCTGAGATAGCCCTGATTATTTCAAGTGTTATACAAATGATACATTTTAACCCTTCTTCACCAGTTGGGTCTGAATCCACACAAGTTGTTGAGACCTTCCCAGGGCCCTTTGGGGCCCAGGAAGAGGATGCATCGTGGTGGGGATAAGGACTTCCAGATATCAGCTCGGAAGATGGGCACGTCCTTGCTTTTCCAGCTGTCTGCTCATGAGAGAGAGCTGGATCTGGTGTTTCTGGACCACAGCTATGCCAAGCCGTGGAATGCCCACCCAGATGCCAGCAGCGCCCGGCCAACAAGGACGCTGTTTGTTGCCCCTCGTCGCCAGCCTGAAGTCTTGTCGTGAGTCAAAAAGCACCTAATAATAATCTGTAACTGGTATTATTTCAGCTTGGGGTGTCATCAACCAACCCACTCTGTTCAGCTCTAGCAAAATGAATCAGTTTGATCACTAAATGCTTTTCGGATTTGATATTCTTGTCTTTGTCCACAGAGAATCTGATTCTGTAATAGATGTGGAAACAGTAACACCGACACCTGTTCCTCTATATGATAATCAGAAGGCTCTTAGTGTGATGAAGGAGTGTGAGCGGCATGTACTGTTTGCTCGCACGGTTGCTGAGAGCCCTCCACCCCCCGATGACTGGGAGGAGCACATAAACAAGTAATCAGACATCTAGAAAAATCCACTGTTCATTTATTATCTTGACACTCATGTTCATCAAGAAAAGAAGTATTTCAGTTACAGTGCCTTGTTTTGACATTATTCATTGTTTTGTTTCAGGACTGGCTGGTCTGTGGCCCAGAACAAACTGTTCAATAAAGTCCTTAAAGCTCTGCAAGCAGAAAGACTAGCTCGCCTGGCCAATGAAAATGTAAGTTGTGCTATTTTTATGTTATTCTGTATGCAATGGCTTTACATTTTAAGCACCATTTATGAGCTGTTGGATTACAACAGTTCTACATTTAGTGCTCTCTGAAATCACAAGTTATTGCACTACGCACATTAGGGCTGAACGATATATCGTTATCGTATCGTATCGAGACGCACACACACACATGACAGGGTTGCCAACTTGGTGACTTTCTCACTAGATTTAGCGGCTTTTCAGACCCTCTTAGCGACTTTATTTTTTAAAAAGCGACTAGCAACAAAATGAAGGGGCTTATTCAGATCATCAGGGGAAAGGTGAGAAATATATTATATTGTAATTCTTATGCTGCTGAGAGTCATCGCAGTCCACGGCTCCTCTGCAGCAGCGCCGGGGTCTCTGCCCTCCCGAGCGGCTGCGGTGGCAGGCCAGTGCGTGTGGGCTGGCGGGGGCAGCAGGAGCGGACACCGCGGCCGCTCGCTCTGTGGATTTGAGCCCGGATAGCTGCCATTTACTCTGTTTTGATCCGTTAATTCACTGACTTCTTAGTCTTTCTAGATTCCACTGGTACTTTACCGGCGATAACCTGAAGCTGCCGAGTCTTGATCTTCACTCTCACTCTTTCTCTCCAGATAAGGATGTCATAGTTCATCTTGTAAAAATGCACATAGTTTGTTTGATCTTCTCCCTGCCTTTACTGGTGTTACTTCAAATATATTTGTCCCTGTAGTGAGTTTGTGATTATTTGGTAAAGATTTCTCTATCAACCATTTGTATATGTCTTAAAATAATCTCTTTATTTTCCTGAAAAATGCTTGTTTTTCACCGAACCCCTAGTCATATCGTATCATGTCGATATGGAGATATCTGGCATGAATATCGATATATGAAATTTTGTCCATATCGTTCAGCCCTAATGCACATGCAGTGCATAACCTAGAATGGCAGCAGCGGATATGCTCTCCTTCTTGTTTGATAACGTTACTATATGTATCGGTAATACAAGATTTATTGTACAGCTATGACTGTTTTGATTCTTGTATCTGTAGTTTATGTGACTACTCTATTGGATTGGTATTATGGACGTGAGTTTTTTTTTTTTTTTTAATCCATCATACAGCCAGAAAATCGATACAAGCAGGTGTGGACTGGGAGTGAAATTTGGACCTTGGCATTTTTATATCTCTTACCGGGTTGGGTTAGGGGCTATTTACTTATATTATGTCCAAAAATAAACAATCCTATTTATATATGAGATCCCATTAATCAAAAATAAACACAGTGCTGCTGTCCCATCATGTACTAAAGCATGATCAGACTACAGAGATACTGAATATAGATCTAAATCACTTAATGTAACACCACAAGTTTTTTATTATTATTATTATTGTTATTGTTATTATTATTTTCATGTTGTGTATTGTTAATATATATTTATATGAATGAATGTGAAAAACAAATGTGATTTTAGGGCCATTCAGACAATCCTTTGGAATTTTTCAATGAGATCTTAAATACACAGACAGAGACTATATAGAGACTATAAAGGACGTAGCACAGCCCATTAGCTTCCGCACCGTGGTACTTGCTGGTTGCTAGTCTTAGAAATACTGGTAGTTCTGAACGTCAAGTCCGGGTTTTAGAATGGAATGTTTTGAAAGTCTACCTGTATTCCAGGACACATTTCATCAGGCACTGAAAAGGAAACTAGTAAAACGCATCAATATGTATTAAATGGTAGGCTTATACCATCTTGTCTGTAAGTGGGGTTGTTTTGTAAGCTCAAGGAAACTTTAACCAAACAAATAGCTGTTATAGTCTGTATTTGATTAATCAATCTTACTGCTTCAACACTGCAACTGCATAGATTTTGTTTTTGATGATCTTGTCAGTCATTTTTCTTGCAAAAATCTAAATGGATTGCAGGTCCCAGCTTCTTAAATTTAAGATTTTGCTGCTTTTCTGTGTCATTAATGAGAGTAAATGAAGAGTCCTTAGGTTTTGGACTGTTGGTTGGGGATTTGTAGACGCCACTGGGAAATTGTGATTAGCATTTTTCCAACATGTTTTTGACAGTAAAAGCACTGCATTTGGATTTTATCTTGTGACAGACCCTCAAGTCAGAGGGTAGATCACTTAATAGCTTTGTTTGGTACAATTTAATTGTTCTAGAATGACGGTGTGGTTTTGTAGGGAAGTGAATTTTATCAGACAGCCAAATTATGCTCTAAATTACATTTTTCCTACCAACTCTTGAACATGTCGGCAAGTGCCAGTATGTAATTTGAAAAGCACCTCCTCAGTTATTTTGATTTTCAGATGTGTTGAGGCAGATGTTATCCTTTGAGGGCATATGTGTAATTTTTAATTATTCAGATATTACATTATTGAAACATTACAGGGTGTCCTGTGTGATCTTGTTTCCCTTAGGCTTCCAATGAGCCAATTTTGCGGAGGATAGCCGTGGACAAGTGTGCCAGAAAGGTGCGGCATGCATTAGCCAGTGTGAACTGGGACACCAAACTGACACAGTGGTTACACACGACCATGATTGAATCCTTGAGCCTTGCCATGCTTGCAGCCTACCTGGATGTGCTGCAAACTCTCAAAAGCAAGGTATGTCATGTGTAATTGAATAAAAAACAAGAATTAATCTGTATTCCATGTCAGATGTCTGCAACAATATCAGCAAGATCTAGGATTCCAGATTCATTACTATTCGTCTTTGTGTCTTGGAAGTTGCCTTTGCTGATTGACAGAATGTTGCTAACAACGACAAAGACTGGTGCTCCGAGTGCAGAGGCTCTGTCATTACTACTGAAACGGCCCTGGGACCCAGCCGTAGGAGTCCTTTCCCAAAACAAACCGGTAACGCCACCCTCAGTCTATAATAGAAGCTTTTTTCAAATTGTCCTTCATGGTCTGTAGTGGCTAAAGATGAGAGGTCCCTGTTTGTTTTTCTTTTCAGAGCAAGCTTTCTGGATCCCCACTCATCCTCATTGCACCATCAAGCCCAACCAATCCTGCCCTCTCTACCTCGCGGCGAATGAGATTCTGGCAGTCACAGCTGTCTTGCTTGGGAAAGGTCTCACTCAGTTCAATCTGTATTTGTCAAATAGCTTTTTTTTTTTTTTTTAAATTTATGTGTATTTAATAATGTGTTCTCTTTGTCAGGTCATTCCAGTGCACAGTCATGTCAACAGCAGCGCAAATATTGGCATCACACAGTGTCTAGAGCACATGTTGGGTACCGTCAGGGCCAAGGTCATGGAGGTGGGTGTGATTTTGTGAAATGTATGAAAATGAAGTGTTTTACTTAAAAACTTCTTAACAAAACTAACTCTTTGCTTGGATCTGTAAGAGTAATATTTTTTAATTGAGGATGTGTCAACTTTAGGGCAGCAAGCATTCAAAGTATAAGCCAAGTCAATATCCATAATGCAAGAGGCTGCAATTTGTCATAAAGGTGAAATGTGCCAGAAACAGAACTATGATAAAGTACTGTAGGTTAGCAGAGATGCCCTGGCTTACAGATCTTGTTCCCCCAATGAAAGACAACATGTCTGTTTGGTACAGACCCCAACAAATGTCATTATAATCACGATTGAAATAGTTTTTCAGCGAAATAAGAAATTAGAAATGTTTAAATTGTCATTTTTACTCATCATGAGTCATAATCGCAATATCTCTCAAGATAGGCACGTTAGGATTTTTTGAGCATGTCGTGTAGCCCTACTTGTTTTTGTGCCCTTACTAGACAGCAACATTTGCTTTTATCAGGTTTAGCTGAGGATAAAGTTGCTGTTTACCAATTAATTATTATTTATTTAATAAAAAAAAGTTGAGTACAGATTGTGTTTTGTTCTAAATTTGATTTTGTGTGTGATTTGTCTGCAGCCGTAATGATTATGCTTCACGATTTTTAACAACCAGGTTCACAGTCACTTCCCCCACAAACCCATTATTCTGGTTGGCTGGAACGCTGGAGCTCTCATCGCTTGTCACGTAAGACCTCTTGTAACATCACAGTAATCTAATGTGAGGTTAAACTGTTTCAGCCCTAATAAAATGCAAATGATCGTTTTATTTAATACTGATCAATTATAGGTATCCCTTATGGAGTATTTGACCGCTGTGGTGTGTCTCGGCTTCCCCTTGCTAACAGTCAACGGGCCAAGAGGGGTAAGAACTAAGGCATTATCTTCCAGTGATATGCATTTTCCCTTTTTTTTTGATTATACTTCTATTATTTAATTCTTTATTAAAAGAAAACTGAACTTTGGCTTCAAGTTAAAAAAGATTTAGGTAAATTTACAAATTGTTAATGATCTTCAGGATGTGGATGACCCGCTGCTGGACATGAAGACCCCAGTGTTGTTTGTGATTGGCCAGAATGCTCTGCAGTGTAGTATAGAAGGCATGGAAGAGTTCAGAGAGAAGCTTAGGGCAGACAACAGCATGGTGATGGTGGGTGGAGCAGACGACAACCTCAGGTCAGTCACAACCTTGAATAAGTGGGTTAATGAGAAGGAAAAAACAATCATAAAATATCATATTCTTTCCATCAAAGTGTAATATAGTCATATCCTTCCCTTGTGATGGTAACACTATACCATCTCCCTCCACAGAATCAATTCAGCGAAGATGAAAACAGAGGGACTGACGCAGACCATGGTGGACCGCTGCATTCAGGTTGGTCCTTACTTAACTGTAAATGCTCAGTTTAAAATGTTTCTCATACTCTGCAGCATCTTCTGTGGCCAAAAAATGCCAATGATGTTTTTTTCCTTCTTCTTGCATTGCTAATGTGCAGGATGAGATAGCTGACTTCTTGTCAGGTGTCCTCACGCGGGCTGAGGGCCACGGTCATGGCTCAGGGGAGATGAGGGACCTGGACACAGAGAAGAAGAAAAGGCCTCGACGCGAGCTTCCCTTTGATATGGAGAGAGGACGACCTTCCTCACCTGCGCTTAGAGTTCCCATCTCGCCGTCAGGTTCAGAGGTCAGTTAACACCAGCTACAATTTACTAACAGTCTTTTAAAGGGTGTCACTTATTTTTAGGCTTTAGAGTACCACCAGGGCTGCATCTGATTGTTAATTCACTGTGTGATAAAGATTATAGTTTTTTACACGGAATAGTAATTGATTACAGTGCATCACATCTGCGACCGCTTTGTTGGTTTTATCTATGCCTATGATTCGGGGCAGTGTTAGACTGTCAAGGCATGAAAAAGTGATCAGAAAAAGGAGAAGTGGGGATGACTTACAAGTTGCTATCTTCCATAAAAGGAACTGGCATGTTTTCACATTCCCTCATTTTTGCCGAGTGCAAAAAGAAAACAGATCTGCCAGATGATGTAAAATTGTAATATGCCAGCTGCAGAGTGTTGAAGCTGACATGTTTTCACATCTTCCACTCATATGAGTTACGCATTAACATCTGCAAGGCAGCTTTATGAATTGAGAGAAACTTGTGAGTCATGGCAGACTAATGATATATCACTGAAAGCGTCTCAGAAGCACTTTATAATAACTGTCATTAATAAATGGTACATTTATCGTTTTAAGTGCTGCACTCCCTGATAGTTGAGTTCCACTTTTTTCATTTTAACCAACATTTACATAATAGATTTTCCAGATATTTCAGATTCTTAGGTCTGACAGGCAGGAAACCCTGAAAGCATCCTGTCTAATGAATAATAGAAGCAATGGGTTTACATTGACTGACTTATTACTGCTGTTCCAAACCCATTCCGTTTCATACATTACATTAATTCCTACCGTATTGCTTACTTTCAATATTTTCGCTATTATACTCTTTCCTTATATTTATTTTCTATATATGTTATATTTACTTATTTTATTATTTCTATAGATGACTCTCTCTGCCAAAGAATTTCACACTAGTGTACTTGTACTGCTGGACTGACAATTAATATCTTGCATCTTGAATGTTGAATCTTGACATTAATGTATCATTACTCATCAGATGTTTCTCCTCTTCCCTGTGTTCTCAGGACCTGTCTAGTGTCTGCAGCAGTCCCACTTCAAGTCCCAAACCCAAGACATCTGGTCTGTCTCCAGCTCAGAAGTCCAGTCTGATCACAGCCACACAGCTCCTCAAGACGCACATGCAGCGCTCTGGCACAGTGCTTACTCACAAGCAGGCTCAAGGTTAGTTCACCACCACACATTTATCTACGAGTGTATTCACGTTCACTTGCACGTGCGCAGTGATCTTGGTACCTGTGTGTACACAGCTCTCCACACTTGTTTATGTAAACTTGTTACAATGAGTCATTCACCTCAACTTCTGCTGAATTTTGCTGGGCAGACATTGGTGGTATGTGAGATACTGGTTGCAAATACAATTTGAGATAATAACGTCACGACATCTGAGGGGGCAAGATGGAACGTGACTGAAATACTCTCTTCTCATCCTCTGTCTCTTCTCTTCTTTCATCTTTCCTTTCCGGCTTTTTTTCCAATTCATTCCAGCTCAGTTTGCTGCTTTTATGAAACAAAACATGCTTGTGAGGAAAAATCTTCCTCCTGGCAGCCCTCCTTGTATTTTTGGTAAGTGTCTGTCCCTCCTTCTTTCTCTTTCCTCTCTTCACTTCTTTCCTTGTTCCCATTGCCCTACTTTTATATGAATGTCACATAATAAAAAACTTATTTGAAACTGAAATATCGCTGAGCACATTTAAGAGCAGGTTAAGAAGATAGGCAATAGAAATGTGCTTTCAAATTTAATATTTGAATTCAAAGATCACAGGAGGATAGCACAGAAAACAAAGTCACCACAGCGGTCTGGTGAATATGTGTTCATGCTTGTGTTTGTCCTTGTTTTGTTTGTTTGCGTGGTGCAGTGCCAGTGACCAGTGATCAGATGGAGGGCCTGGACAGAGATGAACTGAGGTCACATGGCAAGAGAAGGCAGACGCCTAGTCCCACGCCAAGCAAAGCCTCCAAAAGAGCCAAGATCAAAGTCACCATTGTTTCCCAAAGCGAGTCAGCAGGGGGCACCATCAGCCCTGCTGCACAGGAAGGTACAGAGCCTGCTATCCTGACACCATTTCTTACATGTGCGATTATATACAGTGCTTTTGGAGTATTTTTGTTTTCTTTACACATTGAGAAACCTTGCATGGGTTTTTTGTTATATGATCAGTAAAAAGATACTGTTCCTTGTTGTCTGGCTGATAGATAAAATCAGTTGTGGGCAGACAGGAGATGGGAAGTCTGACATTTTGAGCAGCTGACCTTCATCCAGATCTCTAGATGGAATGACAAGAAGAAAAACATGTTTTTGTTTGCTAAAGTGAAAGTAGGACGTTTGAAAACCATGTATTTCTGAAAATGTTTAGTACCTGTAACGCATAACTGCCTGGCTGTGTTTGGTAGTTGTTTCTTCCTAAAACAAAAAGTCATACGAGTATCTCTCTTCCAAGTTAAATAACCAACAATCATGATTATCCTTTTTCCGTGCAGTTGGTGTTTCTGGGAAGCCCTTAACAGTGACAGTGGGACAGACTGTGGCTGGAGCCAAGGAGCTCTCTGGACTTCTTACAGGCCAGCGGTAAGCTAGCCTGCCTGCTTCACACAGGCACATTCACTATAGAGCGCTTAAACCCCTAATCATGCCTGAACCCACGCCCACTCCCGCCCTATTGGACAAAAGTGTGTCTGGTGCAGAGGGATTGATGAGTACTCAGAGTTTGGGAATGATGGCCAAACAGCACTTGCTGGGTTAGCTCCTGAGTAGATTGGTGGTTATGTGTGTCACTGCAGGTCTGGTAGTCTCTCAGAGATGTCTGGTGCCCTGTCCCCAGGCTCCAGCTCATTCAACAGTGTGCAGCCTTGCATGGTGTCAGGGTCCTCCACACCAGTCCAGGCGCAAGCTCCGGCTACTGCCCAAGGTATCTCTGTCCTGTCCTGCCCTGCACGCCTGCTTGCACTCTCAACTGTGCAGCTAATCTGTGCGCAGTCACCTCAACACACAGCGCAGTTCTAATCGCTTTGTAGAGTGAGGTTAAAGTCTTGAACACTGAATGAGAACAGTGTGTGAGGACAACATATTTAAGCACACATCATCATTGATCACCTCTTGCGCCATCGCTGTCTGTCACTGTCCCCAAACCTTGCCCTTTGGACATGTTGTGTTGTGTGCTTGTGTCCATCTAGTTTAGGCCTGCGGGGGGTGGGAGGCGGGAGCACTGTATAAAAGTAAGACTTGTGTAATATATCTTTGGCATTGATTTCACCCCCATTGATTCATTTTGTTTGTGTTTGTGTGCAGCACCTTCCGCCAGCAGTCTTCTTCAAGGCCTAAGTTTCAGCCTTCAGGAGATCGTCACCAAAGCTCCTAGTTTGCCCTCAACAGCATCAAACACAGGCAGCACCCAGGTACCACTTGGTTACATTACATAAAACTTAAGGTCATTTGAATTGCAGTCATAAAGAATTATGTATACTAGTCTTAAAATAATGTTCCAAAGTATTTAGTATGTTAAAACAGTTTGAGCCTCAGCCATGTGTATGGGTAAACAAATTCATGGATTTAATAGATAAATTAGTCTCTATTGACAGATATTGTATTGAAAACAATAGTTCCAGGTCTGCTAATGGGATTTGTTTTACACTCCCATTATCAGATTCACAGACTTTTAGATTTTCTCAGTTGCCTGTTTGTTAGCTCCACTAAGCTAAATGTTATACAATCTCCCAACAATAAATAAATACATTCTAATAAATCCTTACTGAAACTATTACATTTCTTTGTGCTGATGAAAGTCGACTATTAAGAGTTGGTCCTCAATCATGATTTGTGATATCAAAAATAGTTTGGAAGCCAATCATGGTCCAGTGTTCAGCATCCACAAGTTTGATGTGGAAAATTGGAGCTTCCAGTGCTCAACACTGAGAATGCACTTTTCAGTGAAGTAGGAGACATCTTGTGTCCAGCTGTTTTAAACTTGAAATATTCTGAATATATTCTGGAACTTCTAAGCAATAGATTCCATAACGATTTTAATGCTGTTATTATACTTTGATAATAGGTACAACATTTTGCAGTTTAAGAACAAACTTTATCATCTAGAATGTCCATAAACAGAAAAATTCACAAAAAATGTAATTATTATGAATTAAAAGACATATATATCTATCTATATCTATATCTATCTATCTATCTATCTATCTATCTATCTATCTATCTATCTATCTATCTATCTATCTATCTATCTATCTATCTATCTAGATATAGATATAGATATAGATATATATCTGCAATAGGTCAGTACCAGCTGATGAGGTCGACCAACCAATTTATGAGGCAGGCTCTAGTTGTCAGTGTTTACATCTGGACTGGCAGAAATAATCGTTTGAAACAATGATGCAGACGTTTGCTTCTTGGTCGGGTCTTATAAGTGTACGTGGCAGCATTGAGTAATGTGAACTTGGAGAATGTGTGTAAGATATTTGGCAGTATTTGAGAGTATACATTAATTTAAGGGACTTAATATTGAAAAAAGAGTGAAACAGCTGTAGATGATGTAACCGTTTAACTGCCTCATGATTTTTGTCCTGGTACCTGTAAAGGTAATGTTACAGAGTCCGTAAAAGTAAAAAATTTTCCTAGAATTTTCTTTAACCCACCAACCAAACACTGTGTAGACAATTTGTTATTAGTATGGAGGGAGATTATTTGTGAAACGGTACTAATACCCTGTCTGGACAGAGATTGTTTTTGTTTTTAAACCCCTTTTCCAAAAATACCTGTGTGTTTGTGGTCTGGGCCTTGGCCGTTAGGAAACAAGTCAGTAGGGACAGCCCGTTATGCACTCGCTGTGGTTTCAAATGTTTGCTCATCCTTTTTGTCGATAAGTGTTGACTAATGAAACACAACTGAATGTCAACTGTACAGGTAAATGTGACTATGCCACATGTTTACTGATGGAAGTTAAAGACGACATGAATCTTCAGTCTGTTGTGCACAAGACTGAACCACACTATTTGTTTGACTTCTTCTCCTCCCTCAGGCGGTTTGTGGCAAGCCCCAGGGTCAGGTCCTAAGCTCCATTGGTACTAGCAGCAGCACTCTGCTGCGAGCGGTGCCTGTGGTCACCACAGGAGGAGTGGCTAAAACCACCGCCATCCACCAGCTGCTCACCAATGGCGGACTGGCCAAACTTGCCAGTAGCTTGCCCGGCTTGGCACACATCACCAATCAGACCGCTGGTATGTCTCGAACTGCCAAAACACGACGGCCACGTTGAATGCCCAGGGTTCATTCATCCTTTGTTTGGGAAACAGTAGATCAGGATGTCTGTAGGCCAGGGAGGATAGCCGCAGAAGAGGACCTTAGAAGCCAGCTCTGTCGATGTGTGTGTGTGTGTGTGTAGATAGTTTGCCTGGAAGAACCCGACTGTTGAGGTTAAAGTCAAATGTGCAACTATACAGCATCGGAGGGCAGATCAGCAGCATACAGCATGTTCAAAAAGAGCCATTTGGGAAATATATGGTCAACACATAATGTTCATGTAGAAATAAATGCTAATGTAAAATCTAAATGTATGAAACCATTTGGTACAGAAGAGTTGTGAATTAAGTTTGACCAATTTTATTAAGACACCCAAACGTTTGATCCAGGCTGCTTTTGTATGTCAGATTTGTTTGTTAGTCATGTCATGCTTGTAATTATTTTGTTTGCCTCTTTGTGTAGTAACATTTTGTAAACCCTTCCATTAAAACACATGCTTATAATATCCATTAGTGTGAATGCCAGCCCTTTGACAAAGACATGTTGAGAAGCAATAAAACATGTCATTGCCCCAGCTCTGTTCCTGTTGTGACAATAAAGACTGGAATCAAACTCATGTTTTCATTGTTCCTGTTTTGTTTTTCCCTTTTAGTGTGAATCAGTTGTATTTGTCACCACTCTCATTTAACTAAAACTTAAAATTTCCTTTTGCTTCTCATTATTTTCATTGTCCAACACCTTGCTATTGTTTTAATTTGCTAACCTAAGAGTAAAAAGGTCATTCTGATGACCTCCATCACAATGTGCAGCAACATTTGTGGCAAGAATCAAATGGTCAAGTCCATTTTAGTGTATTTTCTAGCTGTAAGTGCTGAGCAGTTTCGTTTGTGTGTCAGTAGGGCAGAAAGCCCCCACTGCAATAACGGTGACTCTTCGAGGAGCACAGCCAAGTCGAGTGGGATCTCTCAGCCAAGCTGCTGAGGTTGTGACGCCGCCTCGCACCCATGAGCCAAAGGTGTGTCTCATTAAAGCGTCTTACTGCTCTTGATGTGGGCACGCTTTACTTGCTTTGTTTGGTTACTTATCTCTCATGTGATGGCACATGAGGCTTGTCCTTGTTGATTCATGTTTTTGCCTTTTCTCCTTTCGCAATACCCACATACAACCCAAGGAGATGTATCTTATTGAGCAACACAATTTTGCAGACCACATTTTCTTGTGGGGATGACGAGCCTCAAAAGACAAGTTCACCTAAACAGCATTGTAGCATTCTCCTTAACAACTGAACTAGATGGGACTTGTTTTAAAACGTAAAAAAAAAAAAAAAACAGCTGAACAAAAAGCTAACATGGCTCCATCCAGCTTGTCCTACACGATCTCAGTCATGCTTGTAAATACTGTATTCTTCAATTGTTTTTTGCTGTCTTTCTTTTTTACATTTTAAAGTCCCCATCTACTTCAGTTGTTTAGGAGAATGCTGCAATGCTGTTTTTCTGACTTTCTATGAGCAGCCTTCCTTATAGTAATCCTTTAAGTAATCAAAAGCATATCCTAAATAGTACCCTGAATAACAATCCACTACCCAACATTTATGTGTATTTTGCAACTTGATGTGCATTAAGTGAAATGCACACACTGAGGTTTTTAAGTGTACAAACAGAAGCACAACAGTATGATTACATTTTGTTAGGTGATTACAAGTTTCAAATGTGAACAGCTTTAACTTTAATTACATCCTTGTTTATGAAGCAGCTGTTTTCACAGATGGCCTCTTTAGATTACTGTCACAAGTATTTTGACAAGTAAGCTCAAACTAACCACTGCTGGGTTTTTTTGTGCATGTTTTGATGTGCAGTCATCAGGGAATTACATAAAAATCTGACATGATTACAGAGTGAAAATGCATTTTGAGCAAAGCCTTATTTTAATCCATATTGGAGACTAAAAGGGAGCTGCATCTGCAAACATTCTCATCTGAAATACCTGAAAACATCCTCAATGTTTTTACTGAAAAGACTGTACACACTCTGAGGTTGTTGTCAGTTACTTCTCAAGTCATAGTAGTTAATGTCATTCCCGGTCCTTAAAGGGAAACCACCAGTTTTACACATTAAGGTGTGTTTACAGGTCTGTCCCAGTACTACCGTATATATGGAAAAAAAGTAGTATAAGTCCTTTAGTGGCTCTAGAGGAAGCTGCATGTAATCTGATAAATTGCTTTTAGTCATGACACTCAGGAATTGAGCTGCATTGTGGATAATGTAGGTGCCAGGTTTTCAAAAGGAAGAACGAATGCAGACCAGTTGACCGTTTTTCAAAACCTGGTCCCTACAATACCCACAATGCAACTGGAGTGACATCACTGGAGGCAATTCTTCAGATTTCAAGCAGCTTCCTCTGGAGGCACGAAAGAGTAAAGTGTTTTTTCTCACATGCAGTTGTACTCTGCGCGTAAATACACTTAAATGTGTAACGTTTGTGGAGCCGCCCTTTTTATTTTACCATAAGTAGGTTTGTTATCACATTTTCTGGACTGTGAGTTCATTCATTCCACTTTGCCCTTTCACAGCAGTGAAAATCTCGGTTCCCATGCGGTGGTGCAAGTGATGTAAGCTGGTGCCGGGCCAGAGGCATCTGGGAGCCACAGCCTGCTGATGAGACTGTACCCCCCCTTTAATGATGAACACACCGACCCACAACACACACAACACCTGCCTCACATCCTCCAGAGAGCTCCCCTGTGGTGGATGGAAAAGGCCAGGCAGTCACCGTCAGCTGTGGCTGAGCCGCCATGATGCGTAACCTCTATGCACAGATGGACAGCAAGGACTCTACTAACACTGCAGTGGTGGTCTTCGTGCAACAGTCTGTCTTTTCTTCTTTCACCTTTAACTTTAATGAGCAAATTCTGACAGCCAGATAAACAACATGTTATCTTCTCAAGAGGAAATTATATGGTGAGGATAAACCGGAAGCTATCTGGACTGTGATGCTGGCAGTAAACTCTTTTTCTGAGTGTTTACTAAGTTTATACCCTTTTGTCATTATCTATCTTGCGTCTCATTTATCACAGGATTAGATGATTAACGGGAGTGTAAACAATTTTCTTCATGGCTCTGATTTTGTTTATCACAGTAATTATATTCACTTCTTTACAGTATTTCAACATCATAGTTGAATTTTGTGCAGCAGTTTCATTTCAGCATATGTTGGGCCTAAAATATGTTATTGCAAGAACTAAATTTCAATGCTAATTAAATGTCAGGTTTGGTCATAATCCTGTGACTGCAGTATATTATGAATCATGCTAGGTGTTGACTCAGTTTTAATAACATGCTCTCAAAAAGCTGCAACAGATGAGGAGGTCATGTCTGTTGTTAATTAGGATAAACAGTATTTATTATGTTTGTTTCCTCTATAACCTTATGTTCCACTGTCTAAACTACTGTATAAGGCAATATTTCCAATCTGCATTGTCATCACTTCCCTGTATATGGACATTTTGCGTCAAACTGCCTCAGTAAAAACACTGATTTGCCTCAAAACACTCAACTGTGTTTCCTGTTCGCTAATCTAAATATTTGGACCAGTATGTTCGAGACTTGAATTGGCATTAAGCAAGTTAAGAAACTCATCTCACAATATAACGAAGGCACTTACACTGCAGTGTTTACAGCAACAGCATAAATACAGCCCACTCATCTCAGCAGACATCCTGTCTTAAATTCCACCCATAGGCAGCAGTGAGATTAGATAAGGAGAGTATGTCTCGTCCCTCTTGTATAAACCAGACTTTGTATGTAATAGGCTGGGACAGGATAACTGATGCGAGTTAGACAGAGAACAACAGAGCTGCTGGCGTAGTCTCCCATCATCAGCAGCAATCCAGCTGAGGTCTCTCCTTCCAATCTCCAGCACAGATTAAGAGCCAGTAATTGACTCGAGTGTGATAAATTGAGTGGAAACTGAGGGTTAATTTCACGTCTTTCCGAACATTTTTTTAGGTTGATATTTACCTTTAACTAAAATTAGGACCATAACCTTTATCCCTAATATGAGCAATGATGCCAGAAATAAACTTTACATTAATAGCGCAAGTCAGTCCGTGGCAGGCAGGTTTGTCCAACAACAGCAGCAATAATAATAATAATGGTTTATACTTTATACCATGTGTCGAGTATCTACTGAGAATTCATACTTGAGTAAAAGTAAAAGATATTATGTTAAAATATGACTTTGGTAAAAGTGAAAGTCAACCTTACAAATAAGGTGGTCTTGAGTAAAACTCTTAGAGTATTTGATATTAACTGTGCTTAAGTACAAGTAAAAGTGAATCATACATATATTTACATGTATGTACATATATACTGTGTACTAGAGTTTTGTTTTTATCTGATGGCTGAGAAAAGAAAATAGTTGAAAAATGCACTACCTTGGCTCTGACACAGCATGCAGTCTGCCAAGGAACTAGTACCTTTAATTATCCAATACCTTTATTTATCAAATAAATGAACCCTGGCTTTTAATAGTTTGGGGAAATTTGCATATTCACACAATGTGCCTTGGTCATAGAATAACTTGAAATTAGACAAATTTATATCCAGTGATGAATTTAAGGGCATCATTAGAAATCTGATGAAGAAGGCATGTCTTATATGTCATGTTCTATATGTTGCACTTTCCTATGTTTTCATTTTGTACGGGTTCTTCCATGGCCAGGTCTCTCTTATAAGGGAGATCTTTATCTTAACAGGACTTCCTGGTAAAATAAAGGCGAATGAAATAAAATAAATAAATGTAGAGAATAACTTATGAGAATCATTATGTATGTATGTACATCTGTTTAAATACAGATATTAATCTAGAAGGGCAAAAGAAAAGAACATTTTATTGGAAAGATTAAATAAGATAGAAAAATAAAAAAAGGATCAAATGTGATTTATTATGCTATAATAAATGACCATGTGAGCAGTCTGTATATGATGAACCCAAAACACAAACACGCCTCTGTTCTGAGTAACACCTTTACAAAACTACAAAATGTTTGCCAAAACCTTTACTCACTCGACCTCCATGTCTGACCCTCGCTTCGTGTGATGTTCCGTGAATCACCAACAGGTGGCGCTCTGATCACTTCAGGGAGCTCGTGACTCCTCATCTGCGAGTGTTCCACAGAGGTCACGCTCAGCTTGTTTGTTTGTGTGTGTGTGTGTGTGTGTGTGTGTGTGCGTGTGTGTGTGTGTGTGTGCATGTGCGTGTGATAGCGCGAGAGGACGCCTGGAGTTCGCACGTGTGAATAATCGTCAAAAAAATCTGTTTTTGAAAAAAATAGTGCGCGCTTTTCAGCTAGGCCGTCTCGTGCATTAAACTGAAATGAAGCGAAGGAGTTTACGACTTGGACTAAGCTGTAAAAAATGTTTAAAAATACGCGGATATAAGCCTCAACTGTCATGTAAGTCCAGTTTGATTTGAACTTTTCAATTTCACGCACTTTAAACGACATTAGAGGTTAAATTGAACGCCACGGACGGGGCCTCTTTTTTTCTTTACTTAACAAGCTCGTGCCTCGGGGAGCCCAATATGATGATGTGTGTAGTTTGGTCCATTTAACATAGCTCTATAACTATAAAGAGAGGGCTGTGGGGACACCTTCACCGTTCAGTGTTCGCAGGGAGATAACATCTAGTGGACCCGTTTATGGGCTCTTCAAGGATGGAGCGCCGAGGGAGCGATAAAAATGCAAAGGGGCATCTCCGAGTAAAAGGCCATCTTCGCCCCTGTGGAGCTGCCATATCATCAAAGTTTCTCCGGCAGCACTCTGCGCTGTGAGCCCGGAGCTCCGGCTGGAGGACACAAATCACTGCCCCCACAGCCAAGAAGACACCGGAGAGAGGCTGGATTTAAAACCCGCCCTCTGGAGGGATCTCGTTTCCCCCAAAAACCTCCCATTTTTTTTTCTCTCTCTCTCTCTCTCTGTCTCTCTCTTTCTCTCTCTCTCTCTCACTCTCTCTCTCACTCACTCACTCACTCTTCTCTCTCTCTATCTCTCTCGTCCCTCTCTCTTCCTTTACCTTTATCCCTCGCCTTTCGCCGTTTCCCCCCACCACAATAATGGATCTCACGGCGAGATGTTTGTTTCTCCTATACTGTCTCGGCGTGATATTGGCGATCGATTTGGAGGCGATTGATCCAGGCTACTATGTGGAGTCCACTGCCACATCAGAGGCGATCGACTATAAGGATCCCTGTAAAGCTGGTGAGATTTTTTTCCCCCTTTTTTCGCTCTCTCGCGCTCTCTCTCTCTCTCTCTCTCCCTCTCTCTCCTGTACTACGCTGTGTGATTCACCTTTTATGTGGAGGTAGAAACATGCCACGAATCTGTTTGTGGAGCTTGCTTGCAGAGATCGGGAAGAGACAAAAAAAAACCCCGCTTCTTTCTGTTCGTACAGAGAGAGATGACAGTGTGTGGATGTAGTTTTTAAAAGGCTCGACAGAACGTTTTGTGCATTTGTTTTGCACTGAGTGACATAGTTTGTGCAGTTTGAAACATTTGAAGCACGCACACTGAGTCGCCTGGGATAAACCCAGCTCAGAGAGCGGGTGCACGGGTTGTGAGAATGGAAATTGAGAAAAAAAAAAAAAAGGATGAGCGTCTGAATACGTTTCTCCACACTTAAAGAAAAAAAGTTTTGGCTGAAGTCCTTGTTGAAAAGTTATAAATCCACTCTTGTTCTCCAAAATGTGATCATGTAGCTCCTGCAGGCTGTCTTGCTGGGCGTTTATTAAAAAAAAAAGCTGTGAGGGAAACAAAGGAAATCTACACTTTGATTTTGAAGACTTGCGCTCCCTTTCTGGTGTTTTTTTGTCACTGCACACATAGTCTCTCTTTTTTTTTTTCCACCGGCTGTTCACTAATACAAAGTGGAGGAGGGGAGAGAGGAGAGTACAGTGGAGCTCAGAAATTATGCACACATAATTCTTTTGGCTGTTGTCTCAAGGTATAAACATGTCTGAGTATTTTCTGTGCTGGTGAGACCTGCATGTTTTCACATTGTTTGGCATAAACATATCTGACTTGTCATTGTAATCATTTGTTTTTACGTGTGTGTATATATATGTATATATATATGTGTGTGTGTGTGTGTGTGTGTGTGCGTGTGTGTGTACACGTGTACTGTGAACTCACTGTCTTGCCAGATCCCTTTGGGGGAGTTAGAACAGATTGTGTTTTCCATCTGGTAAAAGTATTCAGGTTACAGATAGAGTGAGTTGGCTTCAGTCGAAATGACCTCTAAAGTCCTGGAAGTGCTTACTGATTTGGCATTTGACAATTTCTGATGTGGCAGTTGAGTGTAAAATGCTACCCGCCTGAATGTTTTCTCCATCTTTCTTCTCCCCGTGAGACGAAGTGACAGTGTCGAGGGCGACGTAAACACTGTGCTTCAGTAGTGTTGTGGCTTTACATAAACATGACAAAGGTCAGGCTGCAGATGAACCGCGTCATGTCAGTGAAGATGTTGCTTCCTGTTTGGGCTTCACTGTTTGATTTGAGTCATACGGGATTGTTTTGCATCACTTGTCAGGATTCGCCGGACATGGACGTGGTGTTCCGATGATTTCTTATGTATGACGAAGGCACGATGATGCTGTGTTTGTAGACCAAATGATTTTCCCAGAAATCGTTGATATTTAACGGAAATGTCTCATCAGGGCCGCTTGATGACAATCCTCACTCCTGTCGTGTTTGTGAGGATGTTGTCATTATTAGTGATCCAGTCTCAAGTGTGATTTGAATGGAGTGCACTTTTGTTTATGGTTTCCTCTGGGCACGTCTGCAGACAGGTGGTTGGGAGACGGTCACACAAGTACAAACTCCCACTCTCTCTAACCCTCCCAGTCTGCAGCTCTTCCAACACCCACCTGCTTTTCTCCTTCCCACTAAGCAGCAAATTGTCCAACAGCTCTCCCTTTTTTACTCCCTTCTTCTCTGTGAGCACTCTGCTGCAACACACCAGAGACAACGTTTTTCACTTTACGGTGCCATGCTAGTATCTATAACTGGCGTGGACTCGATTATTCTTGGATTATTGATCTCCTCTGGGGGTTTTTCTCTCATTTTTCAAGCACACGCTGTACTCGGTGTATTTGATCGCTTTCTGTGGCCTCAGGGTCAGCATTTTTATGTCATGCTGCTTCCGCCTAGGGAAAGTGCTTACGCCCGGGTGAAGTTTCTGATGCAGGAATGCTCTGTGGGGAGTTTATTTTGTGCTTGTGTGGCTCTTCTCTGTGTGGCTGCCCTTGCTTAACACTTCCTGAATTTCAGGATTTTAACCAAATGAATGAGGTTTTGAAAATTACTTCTGTTCAAGATGATGAGTGATATTGACCTTTTTATTATATTTTCTATGTAGTACTATGCAAATTAGTTCTCAAATTCTTCTCACAACATGTGTGCCACTCCTCCACAGCTAATCCCTTGAAAATGCTCATTTTTACAAAGGTTTACAGGTTTTTTTGATAGTAATACTACATTTGTGAAAAAAAATAGTATAGAGCCTTTTGTGGTTTCAGAGGAACCTGCAACTAATCGCATAAATTGTCTCCAGTGATGTCACTCAGTGGCTAAATTGCATTGTGGGAAATGTAGGTGACAGTTTTTGAATAGCAGTCTATTAGCAGTCTAGCGGTAGCAAAATTTATAACAATAAAAAAGAATTTATCATAGAGAAATGATACAGGATAACCAGAGATATCACCTTTTTTTAATTCCACTCATTCTTCTTACTTTTTAAAACCTGCTGCCTACATTACCCACAATGCAACTTTGCCACTGGGTGACATCACTGAAGGCAATTCAGTTCAGCTTCATCTGGAGCCACAAAAGGTTATTTTTAACATGTGTAGCAGTACTCCCCAGGACCTCTAAAAAATACTTTAGTGCGTAAACTTGGTGGAGATACCCTTTAAATTACTCCTCACTATACCAGAAATGATAGAAATGTGCACTGATTGAAGCAAGCAGTGCAATAACACTAAAGTAATTCCATCTATTTGGGAAGTTAACCAGTGGAAAATTCCTTAGTTTGCAGAACTCCAAACTTGGCAGCCTCCCAGGAAGTCATTTAAGACTCGAAACAACCCACTGAGATTAGAGCCACTCATTTTCAAAATGAAAAATGGATGAGAACCAGTTGGCACATTGTCTGCCCTGCTTAGATGATAATCATGAAAACACAGACGTGTATGTATGCATTCATTCATGAAGCAGACAGCTTAATCTATATAAGACTCCTGTGACAGTGTTGTTCTGTCTGTCTGTGCCGTCACTGGTGCACGTTCACCCCTCTGACGCTTTTGTGTTGGAGCGCTGCAGACAGGACAACCTGAACACCCCCGCCTTGTCCTTTCCTCTCTTATGCAAGTGTTTTTTTTTCTCATCTCCCCGTGCCCCCCTGCTCTCTCCTCTGACTGGCTCAGACACTTTACACAGACTGTAGGTCATTCAACTCGTGCCAAGGGAAAGTGTGGCTGAAAAGGTGGAGGGCAGGCCAGTTGCACTGTACCACACCAGGCCAGGTGGGGTGAGTGCAGGCCATTCACAAGGGGTCTTAGTTGCTTATCCACAATCTGCTCGCTGCCTCTTAAGAAATGGTCACTCTCAACAAAATGAGACATTTCTCTCACCACTCCGTGTTGGCCTTGACTGTTTGGTCATTTGAAATACAACAGCTGGATAATTTTTTCCAAGCTTGGTCTAGTTTTTATTCTCTAAAGGGTCACTCACTTGCAGTTAAAGGATAAGTTGACCCAAAAATTCTGTGTTTTTCTACACACCCTGATGGAAAGTCAGGCAAAGCTTTATAGTCCACATTTCTGAAGCTTCACAGCAGAACAGCATTGCAACTTTATAGTATATGGAGAAAAAAAACACACAAAACAAACAAAATTACTCCCAAAGTGATTTGAAAAAACTTTATTTACACCCTGCTTTCGAGCTCAAGTGCTCACTTCAGACTTCATGTGCACTAATGTTTTTTTAAAAAAAAAAAGTCAATTAGGGATCTTGGGGCCTGCAGAGACTTGGATTACATTGGACAAGCTATACAGAGCCATCTTTTAAGTTGTTTTTTACATTTTAAAACAAGTCCCCATCTACGCACTTCAGTTGTTTATGAGAATGCTAGATCCCTGTTTTGTGGACTAGTGACTTTCTATCTGCATGGGGGTGGGTGTAGAAAAACAGCTTGTCATTTTCTGGTGAACTTGTCCTTCGAATAATCCAATTTTATTACGTGCCTTAAAAAGTAATCCTTTATCTCAAGTTTAATCCGAAAATTGTAGCGTGATGTGTATTAAAATTACACATGCTGAGGTTTTTAAGTGTATAAACAACAGCACAGTGATTAGGTTCCATATTGTTTGAACCTCTTACTGTAATGATGTTGATTTTGGGGTGAACTTATCCTTTGAGGGCTTCTGAAAAGCCATTTCAATGAATTGCTGGAACAATTCAACAGACAGTCCACGCATGAGAGATTTATAATTTAATGTAAAACAGTCATCTGCTAAAAAGCATCAACATGAATTTTGTTGGACTTGTGGGTTGTGTTGTGTGTTTTTGTGGATTGCCTCGTTTCACAGCAAGTTTGGTTTTATTCGTTCCTCGGGGTTCTCAGAAAATGGCAGCTCTGAACAGATGACACTCATTATCCCTCAGCCCTGCTCTGACAATGTGATGGGGCTGTCTGTTGAGCTCATGATTGGGCCTTTAAGCAACACTTAAGCAGATGCTTTTCTTTTATCATGGTATTCAGGTTGCATAGCCGAGCCCACGCTGGGTGTTTTTTTTACATTACAGGACCCCTGCCACTTCTCTCTCCGCAGGGTTCAGGTGATTAGGGAACCGATCTATCGGCACGATCTCGGTGCGTTAGTTGGAACAATATGTTTGTTGTCAGAGCTAAGTAATAACTAATCTTGCATTACATTAATACCAAGTCTGAGTACGGAGCCCGAGTTACAACAAATGCTTTGGGAGAGCTCATTTAAATGGCACAAAAGATGCCCAATTAGCCTGCCATAATGAACAGCTTAACAGTCACTTCTTCATTATTCACAGTTTGCTTTTTCTACATAATTCATCACCACTACATCGCTGTTCATTTGGAAGAATTGTTTTTCTGTTTTTCTCCACCTGTGGTGGCTACTTAAGATGTTTTTTCTTTAGCTGTTATTTGTGGAAAGTGGTGAGGGTTGAAGATATCTTCCAGATTTAGTCATCCACAAGATAGTTTACACTTTTCCTTCGACATGTGTTCTGAGAAAAAACATCTCTTTCCTCACACCAGACTGGTTGGGTATGTGTTAGTCTTCTGTCTAAACCAAAAATATGAATAATAAGTCTGGATGGTCAAAATACATTTTGTCAGCAGCGTAGCCCGATGAATTATTCATACACGTAAGGAGCTCTGATACCATGTACTGTTGACATAGAAAAAACAAAAAGACAAATGGCTGGCGAGCTGATGAGTCATTACAGGGGGTTCGACTGGCAGTAGGGTATATCAGTAATCAGTGGTGGGGAAGAGCAGGGAAATCCAATCTGCTAATGGGCTTGATGGAGTGTGAAATGTTAAAGGAGAGGCAGCCTCTTGCTGGGTGCCCTTTGCATCTGAAGCATTTTGTCAATAACAGGACTGAAGCTGCGCTGTGGTGACAGTAACTCTGTCTTGATCTCAGCTGTTGGCTGATTAGACTTCAAGTGTTTATTGGAAAATAATTACCTGAATCTCAGGCAGTAGCTTGAGACTGTGCCAAAATTTCTCTCCTAATTATACCTTAGTTAACTTTTTAGTGCGGATAAGTAGTTTTTTTTCCCTATTTCACCTTGAGCTCAAATTGCAGTTTTAGGAAATGTCAAGGTAAGCATTTGCTGAAGAAATAACAGCTGGTGTTGTTTTTTTACAGAAGAGAGGTAGCATATTTACACGACAACAGGCCTGCATAATGCAATTCATCTTTTTCTTCTTCTTTTTTTTTATCCCCATATTCATGTTTCACAGACTTTGCTACTTTTTTCCATGGTGTGTTTGCGGGGACAGTGGCTGCACTGGCCAGCATGTGGCAGAATGAAACCTGAAAAGTGATACTTACACTGTCATCAGATGCTAATCATCTTAACGTAATACACTATTGGCCTCTATTGGAATTCAAATGCAGCGTTTGTTTCCAAACACAGGCTGTGAAAGGCGGTGCCAGGGTATTGTGATGCATTCCAGGCTTACATATTGGCCAGGCTTTCTCATCCCTCATCATTAGGCCCTGTATAGGCTGTCGTCGACGTCTCTATGAGCACAGCGAGGAGCAAGCCGTGGCCTCACAGTGGAGCTGGCCTGCTGAATATAGGCTGGTGTTAAAGTCTGTTTAGGCTTAGTATTGATGTTTGTGCAGGTTTCAGTGGCAGATGTCGTGGTCTGGTGTTCACGGAAGGAGATTTATGGGAATAGTCGTGCAGTATTTGACACCAGAGGTCGAAGCGAGGGCATTACATGAATCAATGGGATTAATTTGATTGAAATCTCATGTGTAATCTGACTGGATACGCTGATTGATGGGGGCAGTCTGAGATGAGAAGGATTATGATGGTTTAGATTAATTAAAAAAAATTCACTGACAGTGGGGGCGGGCTTTGGACTATCACACATTTAATATGCTCAACATTTTATTAGAAATCTCATCTTTATTCTCTTTTATGTGTATATGTATAGATTTGCACTTCATCTTAAAACCCTTCCTTCCACTGATGTGTCCGTCTAAAAAAATAACATCTTAAAAAACAGTATGATTACCTATCTATTCTGTACAGATATTAATATTATAGCTGCAGCTGTTGTCATTTAGGTAATGAATAATGTTTGGAAAGAGATGCAGCACTGTACTCTACAGTGATCACTTGCCATCTGCCACTTTCACTGGGCTTTAATCTACAGTACAACACAAAAGCCTCTCCGTGTTTGTTCTTCATATCATCACAGCGCTCTAGATGAGTTTATCACCTTTCTCCATAGCCTGTCCTCAATCCGAGCCCAGAGTTGTGTACAAAAGATTCTTAAAACCGTGTGTCTGTGGATAATTAAAGCCAGGAGACAAGGGGATTAATTCACAATCCCTGCAAGTCTTTCCATAAACCTGCAACAGCGTCTCCAGGACGACTGCTGCGCCCAGGGGAAATGAGTCCCTAATGCCACCAGGCTGTGCATTTGCTCACTTCAATCTCCACTGTTCTCTGAGAACAATGACACTGCGGATTAACCGGCCTGTCTCAGGCACAGTGGTGGATGATTGGGCAGAGAGCGCAGCCTTCTGTGAACCTCATGGGGGTGGGAGGAAAACCTGAACCTCGTTATTTGGTCACGGCCTGCACATAATACTTCTAAGACGTGCAAATTGACTCTATATGTGAAAACAAACGTCCTTGAATTATTCTGGATTTTCCTTAGTTGGTCAGGGTGGAAAAGAGTTTCATAGAATTTTTTTGAATAGTTTTTCTCAGCGCATTTGACAGCAACTTGTAATTCATTGTCTGCGTACTGCCTGTTCTTCTCAGCGCTAAGCCAGTTCTGGGAAAGCATATAAAAATGTGACGATAAAAGAGAAAAATGTCCTTTCTGTTGTCAGCCTATCCGTCCTATACTGCACGACATCTGGTAGCTTCCCCTTATCTCTGCTGTTTTTGGCAGCGTTTGTCAGCATGCGTGCTGATTCTGAGTTGTCTGTTTTGTGTCTAAAGGATTTGGAATGAATTAGTGTTTGTTTTTTTTTTTGCGAGCACAAATTAGAGGATCCCTGTGACCTCTGGAATTCAAACCTGTCCTCTGTGCGTGCCCCATCTCGCTAGCAGTGATCTACACCTTCTCTTATTGCTGTCGTTAGCCTCTAATCCCAAACACAGCCATTCTGCTGTGCATCCTCCACGACCTGCAGGGTGGAAGACTGGCCTGAATGTACTGAAGCCAACTCCACATTGTTTCAATAATACTCCTCTGGTGAATAGGGAATGCAAGCCAAGTGTTTTTCTGTCTTTGTCTCTATTGTGCGTCTCATCTCCTTTTCTGTTGCCTCAGACCTCTGTCAAACTTTTGTGTGAGTGCAGGAGATAAAAGATGTTCCTTGTGGAAGTTTTGGTCGCAGAAAAGAAAAGAAAGAAGCTATGAGCTGTCTGGGAATGAAATAGAATCGTGTTTATCTGCACATGATGAATTTTCTTGTGTGTTTTACAGTAAGGGTGGCATGTGTCGAGTTGAAGATTTACAGATTCAAACGTCTGACAAACACAACCTCTGTAAATCACCCCCATTAACTCTACAGTTTAGCGGTTCTCCCGGCTTCTTGGTCTCCCTCCACCGCACTAACCTCCAAACACAGATCCAGAAGGCTGTCATTTTCTTTCTGCTGCACATCTGCCTTCTCTATTCAGAGCTGCGGTTGCTTCCTCATCTCTCCTCTTCCCTTCCCTTCCCTTCCCCTCTCGTTATCATCCCCTGTTCAAACAGGGATTACAGTGCCACCCCTCTCCCCCCTTGCTTCACCCCCAACATCCCCACCCTCTCCCCCCAACTTCTGCATACAAGCCGGGCCATAAATTCTAGAGACGTGCTGGTGTTAAAAGCCTGTAAAACTGAGCGCCCTGTCTCTAACAGGCCTCCTAGCTTATTCTCCACAGAAATGGGGCATTTAGTAAGGAATCCCATAAAGCACATTCCTCATAAAGTGGGACTGTTTGGTTATTTTTCCCTCGACATGGCCTCATTAAAGAGCTATTACTTGTTCAAGGTGCCCCACGTTACTCCATTTAGACAGTGTCAGTGTCATATCTGATAGCTTTCATTAACTTGGCACACCACAGCACACAATGTGAGCCCTTTGTTTGGTAAGATCTGGATTGAAGATGGCTCAATTAATCATGCGAGGTTTCTGAGTTCAAACTCTCTGTTCATCGCTTGAACCTTCACAAGCCTCGTGCGATATATTGCTTACATTTCCATCCTATAATTTGGAGACCACAGAAGGCAGCGTTCCTGTTATCCAAACAGATCACAAATCTATTTATATATATGACTGCAAGGTACACGTTCAAGAAAGAAATTAAGTTGTATTTTTGTGTGTGCGTGTGTGTGTGTGTAGTTGTCTGTGTGTGTGTGTGTGTTAGATGCTTTAGGCCTTCTACAAGTGCTTTTACTGGGCCTCCATGCATCCTACTCAGTCTGAGCGGCAGGAAATGCTCGAGGCAACTGGGAGGTTCAGACTTGATGCTCTGTGTTGTCGAGTTGCCTTCCAGCCGTCTGACATGTGCCACCTCTGTTTGTCTGTTTCAGTTGCCTTTCTGGGAGACATTGCTCTGGACGAGGAGGATATGCGATCATTTAAAGTGGACAGAGTAATAGATTTGGCTCAGAGGACCGTCTACACTGTTAATCACACAGACTCAGGTAACAACAAAAGACAGCACTGCTTCCAGGATTACAGCTTGAGGAGAAAATTCCTCATCAGTGCACCGAGGCAGACGGTTTTGGCCTGTCACTTTAGATAAAAAATGCAACAAAAAATCCTGAAATGAACACGGTGGAGGAAGAATAACTCCATTTGCAAAAATTTACATTTTACTCTGTGAAACTGTCAAACCACTCATATTTTCTGGGCAGCAGCACCTGTCGGATATCAGCTCTGGGTTTTTTTTTATTAGCTCTCTTTAAAAGTTTGCGCCTGCGACTGCCATGTTATCACTACACGTTGCTACACCTGTATTACCATCTTCGACAGTAATTGCCAGGCTTTGTCAGGATAAACGTTCTTAAAATGAAAAGCAGTATTTAAGCAGCAGCTGTGAGTCAGCAGAGACCAATAGGCTTCACAATCCTATAAACTATAGGTGAGCATGAACCAACAAGTATGTGCAAGTTGCTGTTGGTTCTTGAATGTTGTCAGTTTGCTGTTGCTCACTCAGCATAATGAGGAGAAGAAACATGTTGCCCGATTAAATACTCATTTCATCGACTCTTAGATTTGCTTTTTAGACTAAATAGTGACCTCCTGGGCAGGGAGTCTCCTCTAGACTGCAACAGAGACAGACTGTGTGTACACTCACCTCTTTGAATGGCCATTTGTCCCCTTGAGCAGGTTAGTCACTGCCAACTAATTGTTGTGTAGTGGAAAGGCTATTTTAGCATCCAAAATGAAAAACACTGTCATTGAAGTTGCATAAGTTCTTCAAAGGTGCAATATGTAAGAATTTGCCAGCTGTTGAATACCTATTTAAAAAAAGGTTTTTATACTACAAGGATAAGAACTTTGGACCGGCTGGTTAACATCAGTATCACATAAAGCATGGATACAACTAGGCTTGGTGATCTACATTAATCAAAGAGCAGAGCCATTTGGTGAGATAAATAAAATGATAAAAGAAAATGATAAAACCCTTTGACCTACAAACCTTCCTTGTCTCACTGTGACTGAAGGCGGTAGATGTAATCATATTATTGTAATTAACACATCTTCCACAAGTTTTGTCTCCCCAGCACTTCGTCTTATCAGTTAACTGAGCAGATTTGGCTGTTATCAGACTTTTCCTCAACACATGCACGAGTGTACGTGCTAATTGATCTCGCCAGGCTGCTAAGATTTACTCCTGCAGACTGAAATTCGACAGAACACATTGTTCCATGGAATTCAAAACAAAAAAACTTGCCGCAAACTGTAAATCAAATTAAGTGAGAAAGGATGAGGGCTCATAGTCTCACAGCTTCAAGTTTTGTTATGGAACAAAAACCCTGAAACCAGATACTTAAGAAAACCTTATTGTGAGACAAGTACGTTTCAGCATACGGCCTTCATCTGCCTCATGTGATGTCTCAAAATAAAGACGTTCTTTATACTACAAGTGTTACTGTTTCCCTTTTCTTTACACCAATTAATAAGTAGGTGGCAGAAATCCCTACTCTGTGCAGCCACCACATTAAACCCCACAGTGGATCAAGGTCAACATGTTAATTAATTGTTTAATAAATGTTAAATGAATCATTTAATAACTCCTAACAAGGACAGGCATCAGTGTACCTTGGGAATTCTGCAGGGTTTCATTAAAATGGAACCCTGCCAACTTCAGCACCTTCACCCAAATATGACAAACGGAGTGAAATCAGCTGCTGGAGTCTTTATATGGAAAGAAACCTGCAGCCTGTGAAAGCACATTTAAGTTTTCTATTCCTATCCCACCAATGTGAAAGAGTAAGAAGAAACAATATAAAGTTACAGCAGAACATTGTCATTTTATTTAAATGTTCATCGTATGAATTCTTTCCAACAACCGGTATATTCATTAACTGCATGAACTGTATCTAAAGCTTTTTCTCAGTAGTTGTCAGTTTTGGTTAACAGACTGCTGAAGGTTTCTCTCTGACACACATTTACTAACCCTCCTCCTTATAAGGAAAATATTCTACTTTTTAAAAAAGTGACATGTTTATATTATGATGTCATTTGGCCTGCATGATAAAACATCAATTAATTTCCTTTTAAAGGTCACACAGTCTCCAAACATGGTCCTCCTTCCATGTAGTTCCCCTGGTTTTCTGTTGAAAAGGGATGTTGATGTTGGAAACGACACACTGAAGTATCACTTTACTTCCAGATGTGTTCAGAGCCAGAAGGGTACTTGATTTTTGAAGCTAATGCCAATATTAAGTAGTACAAAATACTGGTATGGATATATTAGCCGATATAAACACAACTTTACAATGACCCCCCCAAATGTGTTTTATCTGGTGAACTGGAGACAAAGACATGTAAAGAAGGCAGTTTAACAATAAACTTTATTCTCTGATATGACATTTTATCATCTTTTTTTTAATGAAAAAATAAACAATCAAAGAGTCTTAAATGAATAATCATAAATCGGAAGGTCCTCCTCCACCAATAAAAGATGAATAAATGGTGGTAACCTCATCTCCATGTTGTTGTTTTTAGTTTGGAACCAGCAGCATTTGCACACATTCGATTTCACTTGTTTTGGGGGATAGAATGTGTAAGCCGTGCCGTCAGCCATGGAGACAGGCTTAGGCAATTCAGAACAAATCAAGCAAAAATGTACGACTGTACATTAGTGAAGTAGACAGCTTCGTCAAGTCATTCATGTGAGATTATTCACCATTAGCTTGATTCACAATTATTCTGATAATGAAAATTTGCAATGATCAATTGAGTCTCATCCCTAGTCTAGAGTTACAATGTAAATGTTAGTTTGACAGTCACCAACAGGTCATGAGGAGCTTTTGTCTGCTTGAATTAATTGATTCAGTGCTGTCATATGACATAATATTATGGATACCAAAGTAATCGTGTCACTGGATAAAACCTTTTCATATGTTTGTCTGCATCAGTCAGTAAGTGAATTATAAACTGACAAAAGGACCCATAGTTTTTTAACTTTGGGAGGCAAACCTTTGTTCTACAACCGTACAAACATCTTGCATAAAATGTGATTACATCTAAAGAAGATTAATCAGCTGGTGTTAGTAATAATTTATACTTCAGTCTGTATACCACGCCTGTTCTTCAGCACAATGAAGTTCAGTAAGGGGAATGTGCTATATGTGCTTCACATATGGATGTTTCTTATTCTAATCACCAGGTTTAGGTGGGAGCTTAGTCTCCATGGTAACTCTGCATTTATGTGTGTTTGAGTGACATTAAGCTGGCTAAATTAATTTAAAGGATGAAAGATTCAACTTCAGTAAAACTCATTTGCGCAAATTAGGACGACCAATGTTATTTGAACAAATGTCTCTCTTATGTAATTTCCGAAACGAGAAATAATTATAGAGTTCCTGAATGGCATTACACTTTGTGTAATGTTCTTTAGTTAGGAAAATAAAAGTCTCTTCTGTCACCTGAGGTGAAGCATATTTGCTCTTTTGAGAAAAACGCTCGAGAAACATTTGCTCTGTCAGACCCAGAGATGAACCGAATCATTTATGTTCTTGTTTTTGTTGTCTTGATTTGAAATCTTCAGGATCCACCAATCAGAGTAGCCAAAATAGGCAAGGTTCACACCGCAGGAAAAGGGCAGCTACCTCCAGACCTGAACGTGTTTGGCCTGAAGGTGTTATCCCCTATGTCATCAGTGGTAACTTCAGTGGTAAGTAACACTCATCTGCTGATCCTTTTAACGAGAAGATGAGGCACTCACTGCTTTTTAACAAATAATATGTTAACGAATATGATCTAGTGTAGCATGCATAATCAGAAATCACTTATTCACTTAATCTTATTCACTTAATCTTTGAATGAGTAATGGTGTGCTCATGTCGAGTCAGAATGACCAGAAGAGGGACTTTCTGCCTGGGAAAATTCAAGTGAACACCCCCTCAAGTTGGAAAAACAACAGGGAATGTCAGCAAAAGTTTTCACTTGCCGAGTTAACATCATGCAGGCTCATGGCGGGTGGAAGTTGGTTTCATGATAAGAAACATTTTATATTGCGTGTTGCGTATTAATTCTTTATTCACATGTGAGTTCTGATATGGTATGAGATTGTAACCATATATTACACATTTTCCATATTTGCTAACACACATTTTTGCGGGTGTCTCTGTTTTCTCCCATTGTGCTTCCAGTCGGTAGTTTCTCCCACTAATCTTAAGATTTACTAGTCATACAAATTCATGTGTGTTTCTTTGTTTGGTTTCTCTGTGGGATATGTGTTGTCGTACCTGGCAACCCAACCAAGAGGCAGAGGTGAGCATGTACAAGCGACCCTGCAACTAGTCACTAGACAGGTCCCAAGAAGAAGAAATAAGTTTCCTCTGTTAATGTGTACATTTTAGATATTGGCTTTTGATCACCCTTTGTGTACATTTTGGATTGTGTTGGATTATTATTGAATTTAGGTCATTTGCAGATAACCCAGAAAATCTGAGGGACACTTGAATGCAACATTATTCCTAATTCCTCAAAATTTATAAAGAAATAGTTAAATATACTGCTGTAACGTGTCAACCTTATGTGTCAACCTTCCATATTACCTTTACAAAAATAATTGTTAATCAGGAAATATAGTAAAAAAAAAAAAGTCATCTTGTTGTGACCGAATTTCCAGGAAGTCTCTGTCTAACTCCATGTCTCAAAGAGGTTTCCAGCTGCCTCCTTTTCTATTCATCTCCTCTTTTCTATAAAACTTTGTGTGTGTGTGTGTGTGTGTGTGTGTGTGTGTGTGTGTGTGCGTGTGAGAGAGAGTTTTTTGTCAGCTCCACTGATCTCCCCTTCTCTGTCTTCCTATTCAGGCAGCCAGCGGGCTATATTCCGCCAAGCCATGCGGCACTGGGAGAAGCACACCTGTGTGACCTTTATTGAGAGGACGCAGGAGGAGAGCTATATTGTCTTCACCTACCGACCATGTGGGTGAGTCAGTGGGGTTTTTTAGCTCCCACATGAAGGAACGGAACAATCCTCTGTTGAGCCTTCGTTATCTACAGCTAATTATTTAGTGCCTAAGCACTTTTCCTTGCCTCCTGCTCAGCAGCCTTTCACCATTGTTCATCCTCTCTGTTCGCAGTCTCTGTGTGAGTTGTTATTTCAGCCCCCTGCCAGTCCTGAGAGAGACAGACATTCAATGTTTCCCTAAGCCTCATCATCACACTGCATCCGTCACTGAGCACTTTGACATACATCATGTACAAAACTGCACCCACGGGGGAGACTTCCTTAGCCTTTTCGTAACCCTGTTCACCCACTGAAGTTGGTCTCAGTGTCCACTCAGCATTTCTTCTTTAAACCGATACTCAGGGGAAGTGCTGGTTGTGGCTCTCGTTGTTGCTAAGCGACAAGTGACAACCCTTTTGGACGTGCAGGGCTTTTTCATTTAATGATGAAATGTTTACAAATCAAAGCACTTGCTGCTGTTGGGAACGCAAACCAGTGAGACCCATTAATTTGAGAATTTGAGGAAAAAGATTTCAGAGCTGTTAGGAGAAGTATTACAGAGGTTCCCGGGAGACACACAAACCGAAAATGTTCCTAGTTCCCATGTTTTAACCTCACACAGATTTCGACCACAAACTGGATCCATTATGTCATTACACACAATATACCTCTCCCACTGATATGTATCACTCAACACAACAGCTTAACAGAAAGCGGATGCAGCTCATGAAACTGAACTTTTTCCGGCCAACTGTTGATAGCCATTTTTAGCCTGGTAACTGGCCCCTGGAGCAACAGGGATGACATTATCCAAGCAGGCGGCAGTGGTTAGCAGTGGGAATGCTTGACTCTGCTGCATATTCAGCAGGCCCCCATCTGTCCTGTGCAAAGTTCAAGGCGTGTCTCAGGAGAGCCTGGCTGGCCTCGCAGTAATTAGAGAGCGGCAGTCTGGCCCACAGGGCCGTGATGTGTGTGCCCGTCCTCCAGACTCCCACACTGAACCTTTCATGTCACGCTGCGATGGAGCGCTGCAGCCAGCCAGCTCCCACCGTCACTCTCAGCAATTGCATTGGCAGACTGATGAATGAATGTCACTGCTGTATGTGTGGGTGACGAGTCGCCTCGTACGGCTCTCCTGTAAAACAGGCCAGAGGCTGTTAAGATGATGTCGTCCTCATTATGAGCATCTATATGTGCAGACATGTTGAAATATAGGCGCGAGTGCTCATTAAAGAGCCAGAGACACATTCCTTCTTTTTCCTGGGAATCATGACTTTTTTGGCCTCCCTATTTATTTTCCACTTGGCTGTTAGTTCAATTTACAAAATAGTCCAGTCACTATATAGTTGGCTTCATTAACACTGCCTCTCTTTGTCTGCTGATTCATAGGTGCTGCTCTTATGTGGGTCGTCGCGGAGGGGGCCCACAGGCCATATCCATTGGGAAAAATTGCGACAAGTTTGGCATTGTGGTCCACGAGTTGGGTCATGTGATCGGATTCTGGCATGAACACACACGACCTGACAGGGACGAACACGTCAGCATTATCAGGGACAACATTCAGCCAGGTAGGAGCACAGGTCTCTCAGCAATAATGTTGGAAAGGTCCAGTAAAAGATTAATAAAAGTAAAAGAAATACACCAGTTGGGTATACGCCCATCCTCAGCCTGCAAAAGTGTTTCTTGTTGTCTGTATTGTATCATGCATTTTTCAGTCAGAGTAGAACTGTTTTTACCTTTGACCCACATCCGTACATAAGGATGCACAGTATGACTCAGCCTCATATTTCAACTGTGCTTCTCCCTTTTTTCCTTTCACAGGACAAGAGTATAACTTTTTGAAGATGGAACCGGGGGAGGTGGACTCTTTAGGAGAAGTCTATGACTTTGACAGCATCATGCACTATGCCAGGAATACATTCTCCAGGTAGGAGCCAAGCCAAGTTCCACGCCATAAGCCCCAGACATTAAGTCTTAGATCAAGTCAGACCCAGCTGTTTCCCACTATGTTGCAACCTTTTAACCCAACCCCTTGTTTTCCATCTCTGCTCACACGGATTTTATATAGATCTGTAACGCACCAGCTCTGTGACCATGAGCTGCTGCTGAGTAATGTGGCAGGATTCCCAAAGAAGAAAGAATGAAACTCTTAATTCTCCACAATAATACACCAGTAGAAACAT
Source organism: Sparus aurata (assembly GCF_900880675.1). Taxonomy (NCBI): domain Eukaryota; kingdom Metazoa; phylum Chordata; class Actinopteri; order Spariformes; family Sparidae; genus Sparus; species Sparus aurata. The sequence continues at coordinate 10,469,553 of NC_044191.1, forward strand.
GTAGCTCGAGGGCGTCAAGCTTAGAAAAGGCTCACTGTTCCTTGAATATCTGTCTTGTAGCTGAATTGTTTCCTTGCTGTTTGTGTTTAAGCACAAAGAGATAGAAACTGGGTTCTCGGGGAAAAAGTGGGTCTTTAGTGGATATTTATAAAGTAGCTTCTACAAAAGCTTCTATTTTGAACTAAGGACTCTCCTCCTCTTGACCAAGTTTCTTTTGGCTCGCCTTTTTTTTTCAACAGTCAGCGCTCACATTGTATTGGGCTTTAGGGAGACTAAAGGGAGCACTAATGTGATTTATGTAATATTTGGACAAGATTAAATTTCTTGGTGGTGTATTGAGAATACACTTGTTTGAGGTAACTTGTAGCAAGAAATCTGATGTGTCCACTTCATTTAGCCTCACCCCTTTAAACTTGAAGTGGATCAGAGTAGATCTGGCAGTTTCACATTAAGCTGAGCTGTTGCTTAATAGATTTTACCTGTTCTGGCATTCAAAACAGGATCAGTTACACTTTTCACTCTCATTCTGGCTTTTGCAGCATTAGCATTATGGCAGGAGGAACACAAGCTCTGAACAGTGATTCAAATCCAATGTCTCTGAAGGTTACTTAAATGATTCGTATAATTTTTTTTCTGTAAAGTGAAAGCCAAATCCTGGTAGCCATAGTAAAAGTGCCAGCTCCTTCCCACAGCCTGTTCAAATTAAGACTCGTCTCCTCGGTTCCTGCTGCTTTAGCAACACCAGCAGCCCCAGTAAAACAGCACCGGTCCTGGAGCCCCCAAACAGTAGCCCTGCCTCATCACAACAAATTTCTGCAGACCACTTTCAAGGTTATGTGCAGCCTCTCGTAAAAAGCTGTGGTTTCATACTATGAATCACCTCGTGCTCCTAAAGGCTGAGGCTTTGATGATTGGTATCATGATGTTCACTACTACGACTACTACTACTACTACTACAGGGACTCACACATTTGTCTGCTGCAAAGCTTTTTGGGACAGTCATAACACACGGTTATTAAAATACACACCATCTTTTGCACTCCAAGCTCATTTTAGGTCAACCACTAATAATCACCTACATAGGGTAAAGAATGTGAGTGGAAGTTTTATTGGCTCAGTTAATGTTTCCTTCACATATGAAGTTCTGCTGACTTTCTCATGCTCCCTTCTCAGTTAATAGATTCACTCTGGATATGTGTATCTTAGACTTCTTCAGACAGGTATATAACTGATAAAACTGTTAACCGATAACTCATGAGTAGAGCTGACTGATATACTGATTGGCTGATATTGGCCTCTCACAAATATATCAGTATGAGCTACACTTGGGTGATATCCAGAATTTTATATCACGATATTGTCCTGCCCAAATATTAGTGATAGACAATATTATCTTTACGTTATTAATGACAACTTAAAGTATCTGCTTTTCAATTTTCATGTGTTTTAAAACCCTGGGAATCATTTATAAATGAAATGCGCTCTGAGGCACTATAGTGAATTGTAGAATGGGTGCCCTGGAGTCTAGAGGGTTACATAAGAAAATAATATCAAATTAGAACTTCAGTGAAAAGCATGAATTGCAAACAAAATAGAGTAGTCTACAATATTATGTGTAGCTAGTCTGTCACTGGTTACCCAGTTCGTTAAATATCAACACGCCTGCCTCTGCTGCCATGCCAGCTCGGCGTTCATCTTTTCAAAATAAGAGTATATGCTAGTATTGGCAATATATGTTGCCTAATATGAAAATCTTTTCTCTGCAGATTATAATGCAGTACGAGATGCTAGGACTAATTTATAACCAGTCTTAAAATAGCTGATATTAAATATATAAAGTACATTTGCATATTCATATTATTATATACATATTACTTGTGTTTACAGGTATGTATACTGAATGCTATGGGTCGACCATAGGTGATTACATCTCAGATATCAGAATGAATTTTTTTTAGAAATAAATTAATTTAAAAGTATAATACTTTGCAGCTTGCAATCTGCAATTTAACTAGTTATAAGATATAGAAATGAAATCTAGTTGTCTAAAGGTACATTTGCCTCCAAAATGTAGTGAAGGGAAAGTATAAAGTAGTAGAAAATGGAAATACTCAAGTAAAAGTACTTGTTTCATTCCATCACTGGGTACTATTACCAGTACATTTCCAGTGAAGTTTACTCCTTTAGTGCACTGGTAAAGTTTATTGTGAAACTATATAAGTTTTGTCATGAGTGTCTGATAACCACATTTCCTCAAATGTGTTCTTCAAACACTCAAAAAGTGTTTATATTGGCAGAAATATCGCTATCAAAACGTTTAACTCCCTGCAATTGCTATTGCAATCGGCACAAAAACATGGCTAAACTGTGCAGAGACAGATGAACCCAAATTTGACATTGAATTTGTTGGATGCTGGAAAATCACTGCACGGAGAAACTCCTGATTGTGAAAGCAGAACTGCGAATGTGTCATAGTAGCACTAAACTTTGTCGCCAGCTGACCTCATTCCCTACTCTGTGCCGATGCTACAGGAAGCCCCTCCAGATGTTGTGCCGGCGTCACAAGAAGGATCTTACTAGAAAAAACTCCATGACAAACCCCGGTCAGTCTGGGCTCACGCTCTAGTCATCCTCGGCTGCAGTTAATTTGAAGTGTTATTTACCAGTCGGGTGACTGTGGAGCCAAAAAAGACCTCTTGGGAGGAGTTGATTCAGAATCAGCCTCTGAGTCATCTGTGTAATTTAAAAAGCATCACTAAGCTCACTGCCGAGTGGCTTCTCGAAAGCCTGTCTGTGTACGTTAAATAATTCTATAAGCTCTGACCACCAAACTTTACATGCAGTTATGTAAATATTTTGATTCCCTCCTGCTGCCATTGTTGGACATGACCTCAGTTTTGTTTATGAAAATTGCAATTTGACCCTTCATTGCTTCGATAAACAAAATGTTGTAATCTTTCGTACAGCTGCAGGACCGCTCAGCAATGTTCTACCTATAGCAGGAATAGTTTTGACAGCCCTCAGTAAGCTGGATTGGGTGTAATGTGATCTATGGTCACACATGAGCCTCACTCTGATATAAGAACCAGCTGTTTGCCATCCTTTTGTTCTTACTTGACCCTCTAAGTCAGCTGTATATATACATATGTTTCTTTGTGTTCCCTACATTGACTCTCTCATGCCCGTCTTACTCTCTGGGTATGGGCCTCTTCCCAAATCAACTGCCATGCTCTTGCGGCAAACAGATTCTGGGAAGCAGAGAGGGAATCTTTGTCTAAAGGGAGGCTGCTGCTGGGTGTAGGCCAATGTACAGAAATGCCTGTCTGGCCACGTGCATCCAAATTGTGGGTCGAGTATATACTTCACGCAGCAATGCTGCTCTTACTTTTTCGAGAGTTTGGTTTGAGTGTTGTACAGGAAAACAGGAAAATGAGGGAACCGAGAGACATAGAATAACATCTGGTGTGATATAAAACATGAAACTCCTTCCACCTCATACCAACAGCTTTTCTCTCTTGTGGACTTTAAGTTTCCAGGATCCTTTTTGTGACCTGAACAAAGTCTGCTGCAGCTCATAAATTGATGTTTGTGTCTGTATTTAATCTCTTTCTGGATTTCAGTCAGCTCAGCACTTAAAGACAGATCATCCATTGAAGTTGCTGTCAGTCTCAGGTCAAGATTTGAACTTAACCTCATGATCTTGTAAATTTGTGGTATGCACAACAGCCTGCCACTGCCCTTAAGTGTGTGTTCTTGTCTGGTAATCCACCCTGTTCTGCTTTCACTCCAGCTCCGACTCTGCTGCTATCCTGATTCGTGGAACTGTGTTGATCAATAAGACTGTTTAGACACGGGAGAGGAATGGCTGCCGCTGCCGGGGAATGTTTCACAGAGCTGTATTAGCAGACAAGGGGCTCCTGTTAGCTTTTCACAAGTCATTCCAAGCACTTTCTCTTGAGCTCTGATTGGCTGATCTACCTGTACCAGTGTCTGTCTTTGTTACCCCATTATTAGCCGGGGTGTTTGCTCCGTGTTTTACAGTAAATCACCGTGGGAAGCCAGGGCCTTTGCCGCGGGTGTTGTTCGGAAGATTTCATGGTTTGTCTTGATGTTTTGCCGTGTCTCCCGGGGACAAGCAGGACTGATCCTTGAGCTTTTTGTCTCGGGCGTGTTACCCGACCCAAAACTGTGCCTGCCCCCTCCTTTGCTCCAGAGATATTTTTCAGGCCTGGTGCATGGAGCTGTGCCAACTCAAATAGAGACCTGCCAGTGTGCCCTTTGTCTGCTCTGACACCGACTGGAGTGGCGTTTTTCACCGACAGCCAGCATACGGGCTCCTGGAAGCTCACAGACAGACAGGCAGGCAGGCAGGCAGAGTCTAAACTGTTAGCTCAGGCTGCTCTGTTTGCACATGCCTGGCGTTGATAGGCATGTCACCATGGGAACGGCCAAGGAGCCAGGCCGTTGCTCGCCAATACTTAGAGAAAAATGGAGATGATAAACTAGCAAAGTGTCAAGTGAGACAGCAGCGTGGAGACTAACTGTTCTGTTCTGCCATTTTTTTTCAAAAGCTACACAAGTGCATTACCTGATCGCCGCTTTTTTAGAGTTTTCATTTTGGACTTTTAACAAGAATTGTGCTCACATTCAGCTTATGCAATGTATTTTGATCACTCAGTTACTCTGGAGAAGGGCTCAAGCTCTTAGTTCAGGATCCATCTGTGGGGCAGACGTGTGTGAAGAATGAAGTCAGCATTAACTTCAAAAACAGACTGTGTGACCCCGACCTCAAAGGAGGCATGTGATAAGTGACAGCATCTGTCCATATGTAAAATTTTAGTGGCAGATGAATAGATCTTAAGAATCAGAAAGTAAACATTTTTTAAACAAAATAGAAATTCAAATGATTCCAGATAGTTCCAGGAAGTTTTTGGCAGGCAATTTGAGTACATGATTATAGACAGAAGAGCGATTCCAGGTAAATATTAGAAGCCAATAAACTCATAAATGCTCTTCTGCTGAAACTCCATTGTGCTGCTAGTATTAGCGGCTAAATTCCAGGAACTATTAAGAGGTTCCACAATCTGCTATTGCTGTGAAGAAAATGTCCACTGGAGTGAATTGAGATTATGCGGCTCTCTCTACTCAACCTGGGGGTAGGTGAAATACAGGCTCACAGATGAGATGCGATCTGATTGGACAATACCATCAGTGAGCTTGTCAGAGCTGGAGATGACGTTTGACTGCAATAACATCACGACTACTTTCCTGCAGGGATAGCAGCAGTATTTCAGTCTCCCAGTATCTTAAAATGCTGCGATGTAGCAAATGGTTGTTTAAACAAATCTGTGTTCAACAAACAAAGTTATGTCCACGTTTGGTTGTTTTGAAGGCCATTTCTGAAGCTCTGGACAACCTACTATGTTGCGCTAGGATGGCACCGTACCAAAACCACCAATGAATGATTAGACTACAGTGTCTCACATCGTCACCTAGTGGTTTAGATAGTCAAGTGTTTGACTAGTTTATTACACGTATAACACATTGAAATGATGAAATATGCCTTTAAGACACACTGGGTTGCTGGTTTTACGAGGGGAGCCAAGTCAGACAGCACCTGGTTTTTCCTTGAGTTAGTTGAGTGGTGCTCTTGCCATGGACAGATGCCTGTAATCGAGCTCCTGTTATCTTTTGTCTCTCAACTCGAGTGTAACATCAGGGTTACATGTGGCCACTGTTGTATGTATGGTCATGTATGGTAGTATAGTAGCCGTACAGGTGGGCTCTACAAGGTGGATGAGTTGGTAAATAAAGACGAACATTGTGAAAAACCCCAGACACGTGGCTGTGTGTTTTGCACTAACTTCACTATCTTTTGCTAGTTCAAAACGGTACATCAACTGTTACAACAATCACATTCATTGACATTTATATATGGTAGGGTGAGATTGAGGAACATAAAGCAGTTGAGATAATAAAACAGCATAATTAAAGCAGTTGATGATTGATTTCTATTTTAAGATAACATCACTGATGTAACGCACCTCATCTAAAAGTGAGGATGAGGCACTTCCTGACTGGTTAGATCCTGGTTGATTTAAAGAAAGAGGGTTTGTTTTGTAAAGTGTATCACAGTACAAACAGATGCGTCATGATCATACAGTTGTGCTTATGCTCATGCAGTACACACACCTAATTACAAGCAGCCTATTGGCATTATGTGTTTTAACTGTCAGAACCGCTGGTGGATTTCATTACATGTGGGTTTTACATCAGAAATCTGAGATGTATTTAAACATTTTAAAGTCGCAAATGCATATTAGTTATCCGCTTGTGTTGAAGAGCTAACTAAAGTGAATATGCCCCTCTGGTCTGACTTTTGGATAAGCTGTATTTTTCTACAAAACACCACATTGAGTTTGGCCTACTTAAGATTTGGATTCTCATTTTCATCGCTGTATTTAAACGTCTCGATCTTTTAAAGAGAATAATAATGTTGACAGTGATTAAATTGCCCTGATTGATGACAAGTCACTTAATCCTCAGGCAAAGATGATTAGTGGCGTGCGTGCATGTTGGAATACTTATTAGGATTGTGAGCATGCCGCATCGGTTTCATGCAACATTGACATCAGTCTCTCTTGCTAAATTACAGAGGCATCTTCCTGGACACCATCCTGCCACGCTACGATGTGAACGGCGTCCGACCACCTATTGGCCAGAGAACCAGACTGAGCAAAGGGGATATCGCACAGGCACGCAAACTCTACAAATGCTCCAGTAAGACCAAAATGACAGATCCTGTCTGCTATGGGTTTTTCCGGTCTATTTTTGCATGTGTGTGCAACTCAGCCATGAGAGAGAGGTCTGTAGGTTTTCCTGCCTTCTCTCCGTGTGGAAATAGCCAAGCATCTACTATTGATGTGGCGTGGTTCCTTGGCTACAGCGTCCGAGACTCCCAAGCTGGGAGAAGTGTAAACACTACCCAGGGACAGGAAGTTTGTCATCGCACTTTCCCAGATAGACGCACAAAGAACAGCTGGTCTCAATGACAAAAATGATTGTTGGGAACAATGCTCGTGTGCACACATTTCAGCATGTAAATTGTAAACTGTAAAGGAGAGTTATATAAGCCTGGCACTTTTCCGAACAGCTCAATTTTTGTTTATGCTTCCAGAGAAAAGGCAGAGGATTTAATGCTGTTGTAAACAGAATTTATAGCATTAACAGATGTACATAGAGTACAGCCTTCTGCCGAATAGATTTGATGTCAGACAGTTAATTGTAGGCCAGGCCAGGATAGCTGAGCTGTCAGCCTCACCCTAAAGCTGAATGAATAAACATGGCGATGGTGACCAGAGCTGGACCGGTCGACGTGGTTTTATTTCCTCATGACTATCCCTGTCTCGTGAAGAAGAATCAGACTGGGTGATGTGACGAACTTTGTGGGGGATGAGGTAGTGAGTCTCCATGGGGGGAAAAAAATGTGCAAAAAAACATGGATCTCCCGTTCGCGCAGCATTCCTGAGAGTGTTTGTCATCGCCGGTGTGTGTGCCCGAGAGCTTGTTAATGGTTTGGCAAACCTCTGCCAAGCATTATTACACACAGCTATTGGCATACGGCTGCTCTTTTTTATTGCTTACATACAAACCTCGAGGGAGACTATGAACAGTCGAAGGGAGAGGTTTTTCCTTACCCACGCCCAAGGTAAGGATGAGGAGGTAATAATAAAGTCATACACAGTTCTCTGATAAAATCTACTCTTAATCATTTCCTCTCCATTTAAATTAAACACATCTTTCCTCCACTTGTCGTGAGTCTCCATCAGTCTGTGTATTGTGTTTGAAATCAGCCCTCGCACACTTGCACACTTAGTTTTGCCAGTCAAACTAAGGGTGGCTTTCACTGGCAACACGTACATAATGCATCACGTCCTCCAGAGGGCCGGGTTATTTATAGTGGGCCAGGTTTATTTTCAGAGGATGCTCAGAGAAAGTGTCTCACACACTCTGTTCCTTTGTGTGATCGTCATCTGGAGTAGCCGGGGGAGGGGAGGGGTGGGGTGAGGCGTGGGGTTATGGGGGAATATTATCAGCAGATGTGCCTTTGAACATAAAAGAGCTGCCCTTTAGTTCACATTCGATGTTATAATTCCAGCATCTGTCTCTGCAGTGAGGTTTCATGGGATTTACTTCAGAGCTGATAGCTTGAGTTAGTGGTTTAGGTGTTTTCAGGCAGAGACTAATAGGCAGTGCATCATGCTCACAGCTTGGGCATAACGCATGTGTGTGTTTCTGTGAACAGGATGTGGGGACAGTCTGCAGGACAGCAGCGGCAACTTCTCCTCCCCTGGCTTCCCCAATGGATACTCGGCCTATATGCACTGCATCTGGAGAATATCAGTCACACCAGGGGAAAAGGTATGTGGAGAGTGACTTCAGGTCAACTTCAGGATACATCAAGGATAAGTACACCCAAAAATGAAAATATAGTCATTGTCTAATCAGGCCCATGCTGATAGGAAGTCGGGTGAAGTTTTAGGCCACAAAGCATTTCTCGATCTTTCCAGCAAAACGCTGTTGAAGCATTCTCCTAACCAGCTGAATTAGCTGAGGACTTGTTTTAAAACATAGAAAATAATTTGAAAAATAGGTAAACTGCTCCATACAGCTCGCCCGGCATCTATAGAAACCTGAGATCCTATTAAAGATGTGCATTGAGAGTGTAAATAACCTCTTTTCTAATCAATGGATCTTGGGGCTTCCAAAGACTTGGATTACACCGTTCTGTATGGCGTCTCCATCTATTTCAGTTGTTTCAGAGAATGCTGCAATGCTGAATTTCCTAACAAAGTAAACGGTTTTGGTTAACCTTTTAAGCCTAAGTGGCCATTTACTCTGACATTGCTGTGTGTGAACGTTGAACGGTCAGTAATCACGCTCTCTTGGTTTTTTAAGATCATTCTCAACTTCACCTCCATGGATCTGTACAGGAGTCACTTGTGTTGGTACGACCATGTGGAAATCCGAGACGGATACTGGAGGAAGGCACCACTCAAAGGTCAGTTTTGGCAGGAGAATACTGTACTAGGGCTGCTACTAACCACTGATGTCATTATGGATTAATCTTATTATTCATGGGGATTTTTTTTGCCAGCCTTATTCAAGACTTGTGTTCTTTCAGAATGAAAGCATGACACATTGATTTCACGTTCAGATTTTGCCCTCACACTCAAGTGGCCCCAGCTTGTGCTTAGATTTGCTCTGCTCCCCCTCAAACTGTACTGTAACTCTCAGATATATTGATACATCCACTCTCAGATTTTTTGTGCAATAACCCTGTCAAAATCACCAACCAATAGAATGTGAGGAGTAGTGTTAATTAATTAGAAGGATCGCTGCGTCATTGCGTACGCTCAGCTATACCTCCCAGAGAGAGAGAGAGAGTAATTCTTCCATATGACACTTAGCGAAAAGAAACCTCCTGTGAGGGTTGGCAAAGGAAAGTTCAACAAAAAGCCACATTATTATTTTCTTGATTAATTCACAACAATAATATGAAATAATCCAAATGTCATGTTTTGTCCAACCAGTAGTCCAAAACTCAAATATTGTCAGTTTACAATCATAAGAGCAGAGAACAACCAAAAGATATTAGTGAATTTCTTTCTGGCCTTTTAAAAAAAAAAAAAAAAAAAAGGAAAGTATTATTTACAGAAAGTGTAGGGTAAAGGCAGAGTTTTGATGCCTGACAAGATACAAAGTGAAAGATCCCGACAGTCATACCTGGGACAACCGGTATATGAAATTACCAAACATAAAAATGATGAAATAAAGAAAAAAAAGTGCAAGTGGTTCTTGGCTGTTTCCTGAGTACTAACTCTTAGGCGCTTCTTCTTTGCCACTGTCGCCTGGTGCCTGCTCATGTGGGAACATTGTGATTTGGTGCTATATAAGAAAAACTGACCTGACCATTTCCTCTCTTCCCCTCACAGTAGTCTCTCTGGAGTAAAAGAGCTATGTAGAGCCATTTCAAAGCTTGCAGGTGTTCTGATGATCAAATCTTGGTTTTGTGTGTGTGTGTCTTCCCCTGTGACCCAGGTCGTTTCTGCGGTGATAAGCTGCCTGAGCCAATCATCTCCACCGACAGCCGCCTGTGGATTGAGTTCCGCAGCAGCAGTAACTGGGTGGGAAAAGGATTCTCCGCCGTTTATGAGGGTAAGCACCCATTCAGCGACCTCCCTGAACTCCATTCCAGCACGTCGTTCAGCTGACTGAACGCATGGCCAGTCACACAACCAACAATGTGCCTAGAAGCTGCAGTAATATCCACAGTTTTTTGGCTCCCCCACTGCTGATGTGTCAGGCACTTTACGCTGCATTAATCAGATTTTGGCCAGCCTTCACATTCGGCTCCATTGTTTCCAGACCGTGCGAAGGGATGATGTGTGTATGTGTATGTGTATGTGGGAGCCGGTGGTGGAGGCATTTCAGAGCTAATCCACATTGCGTAAATCAGAACAGTGAGCACACGTTTTTTTTCACTCAGAGGCATGTGCTGATGATATTGCTATCAAGGGAGCTCAGTATTGTTTTTATTGTTTTTACTGTCACATGCAGCCATCTGTGGTGGGGAGGTGAAGAAAGACAACGGCCAGATCCAGTCCCCCAACTACCCTGATGACTACAGGCCCAACAAAGTGTGTGTGTGGAAGATTACTGTCGCTCAGGGCTACCACGTAGGCCTTACGTTCCAGTCCTTTGAGGTGAGACACCAGTTATTTGTTATTTAACCCAATAGAAATAATCTACCAGTGCCCACTTTGGTATTTTTAATTTTTCTGATGTAGCCTGTGGGAGTGTTTCAAATGCTTCCTATCCCTGATTTCTGTACAACCCAGGCTAAGCGCTTATGTAAGTCAATAAACAAAGCATTGAAATTATATCAGATTAAATAGATTCACCAGATTTTGCTAAATAATACTATGTAAGTTACTTTCTTTTGAATATAGAATCATGAACAAAATATTTCTCAACACCCCACAACTTATTTCAATGATATAATCATTTTACTTTTCGAGATTTGTTTTTTTTTGTACAAGATGTTTTGATAATTTCACCCAAAATAGAATTACAGTACCTACATTGGTATTTTGGCTCATTGTGATGTTATTTGTGGGACAATTTTCAAATGCTATGTGGTCAAAACAACAAAATACACTTTTATCAAAACTCATATTTATCAACCTGCCTCTCTGTTCCACCCACTCACAGTGCGTTCTCACCAATGCAATGTGCATCATGTGATGTCGTGTCAAGGTCACGCATGTACAACATGAATATGTTGAAGACAAAAGCTTCCTGCTGCAAAGATAATGAATGCTGTAGCTGAAGCGTTTTTTATTTAAGACTTATTTAAAGAGGATTCTGTAAACGACGATCTCTGGCAGCCATCGTGACAGTCTGTTTTCATTGGGTCGAGGGTTTCTACAGGTCTTTAAAAAAATCTTAAATTGAATTTCCTCAGTGAAGGATCAATAAATTCCCATTTTACGTTATCTTATGTCTTCTGTCTTAAATACAATTATGAAAGGTCTTACAAATTGATTGGGGATTGTAAGGTTAACATTGCTTTAATTAAGTTGCATTAACTTCAGTCTCACTATTAAATGTGTTTTTTGGATCAAGCTTTAACAAAACTACAAAAAACAACATAAACCCAATAATCGCTAATCTATCAAAGCAGCTACCATGTCTCGGTGTGGTGTGTGGGCTTACGTGGTGTCCCCTCTCTTAAAAAAAGAAATGGCTCTTGCAGTAATAACTTAAAATTGTATCTGTCAATGTTACTTTCATCTAATTGTGTTCATCTAATTTAAAAAGTTTAACACAGACGTTCCCCAGAGCCCCTTTAAAAAATGTGTTAAAAGGTCTTTAATTTCACTTGTTGAAACCTGCAGAAACTCTGTATTTATTAAACCAAATTATGTTAAAATGTTTTATGGATATAATAACCGATTTTGGGATTTCACTGATGTCTGACTCTGATCTCAAACCCTCAGATTGAGAGACATGACAGTTGTGCCTATGACTACCTGGAGGTACGTGATGGAAACTCTGAAAACAGTCCCCTGCTGGGCCGATTCTGTGGCTACGACAAGCCAGATGACATCAAAACCAGCTCCAACCAGCTGTGGATGAAATTTGTTTCAGATGGCTCTGTCAACAAGGCTGGCTTTGCTGCCAACTTCTTCAAAGGTTAGAGGTTGAGGGTTGTAAACTCATAAACTGACGTTTTCCAGGAATTGATCTGTCTGCCGTGTTCTTCTAAATATTACAGCTGTATACGATTTTTTTTTTCTTTACTCGCACCGTTGAGTTCTTTGCTACCATCTTTGAATGGCACTGCTGTTGTTTTGGAGGGTTTCTCTTGTAAGCCACAGAGCCAGGGGGCCAGCGAAAAGGGTCCCAACATATCTTTGTGTTTTCAGAGATGGATGAGTGCTCCAAGCCGGACAACGGTCGCTGTGAGCAACGCTGTGTCAACACACTAGGCAGCTACAAGTGTGCCTGTGATCCAGGCTATGAGCTGGCTGCGGACAAGCGCAGCTGTGAGGGTAAGTACAGGGAGAGAAGTCACCAGGCCTGCTCAACATGTAATTTACATGCTAAAGCACTTTATACAGTTAGCCACCCAAATACAATTAGTACAGTCATCCCTATGAGCCCGAAGAGATGCCAAGAATGATACTTGCGCTGGCTGAGCACTACCTATTAAAGATTTGAGTCACAACAATGCAAGCATTATTTATATCTCAAATTACATGTTGTTGTTTAGGACCTAATTATTGGTATTGTACAGCTTGTACAATACCTGGTTGATCACTTAAAGTAACAGCTCACCCCAAATTCCAAAATCCAGATACAAATACATTCCTTCTCACCTGTAGAGCTGTTTCTCCATCTAGACTGTTCTGGTGTGAGCTGACGAGTTTTGGGAATATCAACCATAGAGACGTCCCCTTTTTTTCCGTATAATAGAACTAGATGGCGCTTGTGGTGCTCAAAGCACCGAAGAAAATACAATTTAGAAACCCAACAGCAATGTCTCTTTCCAGAAATCATGACCCAGTTCCTCAAATAATCCACAGACCTTGTCGTGAGCAGTATTATTTGGGCAGCTATTTTAGATGTAGTCCTAGTCTTTAGACAAATATGCTTATTAGTTTCAGTAACATCTTATTAGTTTTTATCCTTCATAGTTTTAGTGTAGCTTTAGTCTCATTCTTCCTTTACAGCACTGTGTTCTTGTCGGACCAACAATGTCACCGCACAGAAGGGAGGGAGCTGTCTAACTAAGGTAGCTAACATGACAGCTCAGCACAGGAGGACGCCATTAATATTTACATCCTGCTCTGTCACAAGCACGAGCCTCTTGTCCATGAGTGGATGCACGCTTCTTCTGTCGCAGTTATATGTTCAGAGGACAATAGTTCCTTCACAAAACTGCACACAGTAAGGTCCGTGGATGGATTGAGTTGAGTAATCAGAGATTTGTGGAAAGAGATGTTGCTGTTAAGAATTTCAGATGTATTTCTTTGGTGGTTTGAGCATCACAAGCCAAACGCCATCTAGTAATTATATTGGATCGAAGGCAGACATCTCTACGGCTGATATCTTCAAAACTCTGCAACTCACACCAAGACATACCAAGATGGATAAATAACACTACATGTAAAAGTTAACTTCTGTATTCTGAGATTTTAGCGTGATTCATTCCTCTGACTACTGTCTACACCGTAGAAAATCCACTATCACTGCAGTGTTTTGGCCTTTTTTTAAAAATATAGAGATGTTAAAATGAAAGACAAGCAAATTAAATTCAAACACCACAATCTGAAATGATAGGTTAACTCCAGTTCATACTTAATGATACAATAATACAGTGCACACAGTGCAACAAATACAATGGTATGTGCTCTCACATAAACAATCCCACAGATACACGATCAGTTGAAAAGAGAGTAGAGAACATTCTCACACCAACATTGCAATCAGCTCTATTTTTAAACTAGATTATACTGTCATTTAAGTGAAAATATTGCACTCAGAAAACAGAAAGAATGTAGTAGTAGTTGTAGTTAACAATTATACTTTAATTTACATACCAAAGAAAAATGTGTGCCTTATACCCCAGTTGTATGTTGAAAAGTTGGAAAGGCAAAAACTACAATACTGAGCTATTTTTACAATGTCCAGATGTAATAACTTGACAATCCATGTATCAACACAACATCTATTGTAGTTGGTAAGGCTCAACACAACACATAATTTCAGCTAAAAATAAGCAGGTGAGGGAATGGGTAACACCAGTTGTTGTGACATGTTGTGTATTGCATAACTGATACAAAGCTCCAAGAGTCCCACAGGCAGTAATCAGGCTCATACAGGACATGCAGAGGATACATCAGAGGGCTTTCATTTAACTGTGCAGTGCTCAACGAAACACTTGGAGCATGTCCTGTTGAAACATTTGGTGATTTAATTTATTCCTGCATTTGTATCAGGCCTAACTATTTGTCCTTGTCCCTCTACATGCTGTGTCGTCTGTCCAGCTGCCTGTGGAGGTTTCATTACTAAGCTGAACGGGTCGATCACCAGCCCCGGGTGGCCCAGAGAGTACCCCCCAAACAAGAACTGCATTTGGCAGCTGGTTGCCCCCACACAGTACCGCATCACTCTGCTCTTTGACGTCTTCGAGACTGAGGGCAATGACGTGAGCACTGGGGTTATTTTGAATCGGCACGGGGTGGGTTTGTTCTGTTTTCTCTCTTGCACCACACCATAGCTAATAAATCCTTCCACTCTCCTTCTTGTGTTTCATAATTAAAGCAAATAAAATATCCCAGCATCTTCACATGCTCTGTTCTTCTGCTCAGGTTTGTAAGTACGACTACGTCGAGGTGCGCAGTGGGCTGTCGGCTGATTCAAGGCTACACGGGAAGTTCTGTGGGGCAGAGAAACCAGAAGCTATCACCTCCCAGTACAACAACATGCGCATTGAGTTCAAGTCCGACAACACAGTGTCAAAAAAGGGCTTTAAAGCGCAGTTCTTCTCAGGTGAGTCCTCTGGCAGTCTTTCCATTCAGTCACTCTGAGCTGCTAAATGTCATTCTGTAAAAGGAAACACTCACCAAGATTGTTTCTCTTGTGCACCCTCAGACAAAGATGAATGCTCGAAAGAGAACGGTGGCTGTCAGCATGAGTGTGTCAACACCTTCGGGAGCTACAGCTGTCAGTGCAGGAGTGGCTTTGTTCTGCATGAGAACAAACACGACTGTAAAGAAGGTATTTCATCTCAAATTTGTGTCTTTGATAGGTGAACATCTATTCTTGTTCCTGAATTATCAGGGCACCAACGAGGGTCAATGAGCACATGCTTACATGTGTCATAAAATGTTTGAGTTAGGGATGCATGACATTGGATTTCGATATCCAAAATACTCATCTTTTCCAACTTATTTTGGCCGATTCCTACTTAACATTCAACCATAGATTTTTCTACACAATTGCAGGTAAAATGGATTTTCTAGTTGTAGAATTTTTGGGGCAAATGCCAGTGGCAACATTGGAAATATAAAAAAAAGATTACGATATAGATATATTGGCTGATGTTGTTAGAAAACACAGAATTAGGGGTTACGCGATATCACAATAACCATGATATTAAAAAATGAAAATACCAATATCGTGTTGATAATACACATAATAATAACGTCTGAATAATCCAGCGAAGATGATCGGCCGTGTGCAGCTTTTGTTTATGAGTTAATCTCATTGCCTTTTCAGTAGTCATTTAGTGCAATTGTTCTTTCTGTAAACTATTCTTTACAGTCATGGTTACAGATTCACACTATACCTCCATATACTTATATTTTGAGGTTGATTTATTTGCCAAAAAAAGAGACAGAACGCACAGTAAACAGAGTTTTCTATAGAAATAAAGATAATGTAATTATTGTGAAATTCATTCGAGCATCTTTTCTGCATTATGTTCTGCAAAAACAAAAACAATCATATCTGCATATATCACAGTATATACACTCATAAAGTTATATCTGCAATAGGCCAAATTTGGCCATCCAATGTATCAGTCGGGCTCTAGTGGAATTAACATCATTACTATTATCGTGGTGGCCCTCTGGCAGATGCCGACATACAGTCCATGTATGCATAATTAAACGCCAGTCACATCAGCAGAAATGTTAATTCTAGGCTGATGTCAATATTTCATTTCAAAGCCTTTATGGGCACATTGTGGATATTTTCGTGCATCTAGTTTGAGTGCAGTCTAAGTGTTGGACTCCATATCAGCGTGATACAGAGGTCTGTGTTGTCTTTTAACAGCTGGCTGTGATCACACTGTGAACAGTGTGAGCGGCACCATCACCAGCCCCAACTGGCCGGATAAATACCCCAGCAAGAAGGCATGCACCTGGGCACTCACCACCACTCCTGGCCACCGCATCAAAATCGTATGTGTCACTTCTCCCTGCTCGCTGTATAATGTCACTTGTCAGTCATGTGGTTATTTTTGTGTGGCTTGTTGTGTAATTGAATTGCTAAATCCACCGGGGACATCTGTGTTTACAGTGCTGATGTCAGAAGCTGTTATGCCAGTACTAACGATGATGTGTGGCTCCCCCTTCTGTTGTTATCAGCATTTTTGTCTGCTGTGTCACTGACATGCAGTGGGTTGTTTTACAATGTAACTGTGGCTGGAAGGAAATCAGTGTGATTTATAGGGTTAGAACAAAGTATTGAAAGTTTTATTTTAGATTTTCAACATAATCTGGTGTTTAATCTTCACAGTCACTCATGGCAACCAAAAATCTTATGATATTTGATATGAAACAAATCTATCGTCACATTTGTTTGTTGTCTCCGGGTGTTGCAATCAGCAAGCATTACATAATCAGGATCAAAGCTACATATACATAGATTCCTTTGGGTAAAAAGGAATTCTGTAAAAAGTTATTTTTATTGATTACGTCTTTGACCATTTAGAGATGTGATAATGATAAAGGTTTCGATAGCCTTAGATAGAAGTTTTTGGTTTAGGTGCCTTTGAAAAGGCTAAAACTTTACTCTGAAAAAGTTGGATGAACCCTGGATTTATAATGTCAAAGCAAGTCTCTGTTTCTAAATAACAATGCATAAAATTAGAGGAGAAGTTCTCTGGAAATAACCCATCACTGTCAACATAATATCATTTGATTAACAAAGAAAGATTTCCATTTATAAACACACTCATTGTTTTGCCACAGGCCTTCAACGAGATCGACATGGAGGCCCACCTGGAGTGTGCTTACGACCACATTGAGATTTACGACGGACGAGATGGAAAAGCTCCCAGTATGGGTCGCTTCTGTGGCACCAAGAAGCCCCCACCCATCACGTCTAGTGGCAACAAGCTGTTCGTTCGCTTCTTTTCTGACAACTCTGTGCAGAAGAAAGGCTTTGAGGCATCCCATACTGCAGGTATATGACAGGGCTGCTGAAGAAAAAACAGAATAGTAGCTGAAATGCAGTAAAATCTCCAAACCTTCACGTTTTGGGGGCATCAAGTTGATTTTAGGTCAATTGCTCACATGTTATACATAAAAGATTTAGTTTTGGTTACATTTCACCACCCTGTCTGAGAATGATTATGACTCATATGTAACAACAGAGTGGGTTTAAGACTCCTTCATATCTGGATGACTGTAAAACCACAAAGGAGCCAGAGACCACAGCAGCTGCAGTTGTAGCTTATCAACACTGGCCTCCACCTACAAAATTTCCAACTTTTCTGTACACAGAGTGTGGAGGTCGTCTGAAGGCTGAAGTCAAAACCAAGGACCTGTTCTCACACGCTCAGTTTGGGGACAATAACTACCCCGGAGCCTCCGACTGTCAGTGGGTGATCTCGGCAGAGAAAGGCTATGGCGTGGAGCTCATCTTCCAGACCTTTGAGATCGAGGAGGAGGCAGACTGTGGCTACGACTACATGGAGCTCTTCGATGGAGCTGACACCAAGTCTCCACGGCTGGGACGTTACTGTGGCTCAGGGGTAAGAACGTTTTTCTAACAGCCTCTATACTCTGAATGTCTCTTCTTTGACTGGTTGTACAGTATCACAGCAGGACTGTTCGGACAATTGTTCTGGAATTAGCACTGCTGTTGAGTAACCTTTGCAAGCAGTTTGTAAAAGGGCGACTTTGTGAACTACCCCCAGGCGTTTGATTCCATACTCCAGCTTTAATCGCTTTGTTCAAGTTGACGTGTTCCTCTGGGTTTGGGAGGGTTGCTGTGGAGGCGTTTGTAGGTCGACACAAGTCGTCACTCCCTGGGTGCCGATAGCCTATCAGAGTCTCTGGCATTGGGTTGTAACCGCAAATTAATCGGCCAATGCTGAGGCTGCAGCCGGCGTCTGGAACAATGAGGCCAGCAGGGAATGGAAACACAAGTTTCCTCAGGTCAGAAAACAGCTTGATCTCATTTACACACTTCAGTAATAAGCTCTGGCCTTTTACTCACGCCTGTTCCTATGAATCGTTTTGCTGGAGGGGACATAACACCCCCAGAACCCCTGGGGAGCGGCTCCTCAATCAAGTTTCCTTTTATAAAACAGTTAAAAAAAACTGACACAATTCAGTCCAAAGTAGGGTAAAAACTCATTATAGTGCAAGAAGGCTTACTTTGAGCCCAAGGGCTTTTCTCAGTTAAATGGTAGACTGTGTATTGCTGGCTGTACAGTAAAAAATTTAGTCCACTCAAATCCCTTACCCAATAAACAAAGACTTATGGCCTATTGCAGTCATTTTCAAGCTATGAATGGCAGCTTTAATCAACAGTCTGCTATTTTACAGTTGGTTGCACAAGCTTTGGCTGCTTTGACATTGCAGTGCTTCTCTTTGTCGCAGCCACAGTGCAGCTGCCTCAACCAACTAATTAATTTTCAGTTTGATGTTCTTAATTAATTTTCACAAGATAGAAATATTCTCAAAAATATCCAGGTCTAGTGTTGCATAGTTTCTGTGCTCACATAATGCAGTGGTACAGATACCTGTGTAAAGACTGGTAAAAGTATTGATTTTACTTCATTACTTGCCAAAAGTATTCTTCTCTATAATTCAAAGACTATAAACTTAAAGTTGGAGTCAGTAGGTTTCGTCTGAGCTGTTTGTAAATACACCAGAAAGATAGTTGAGTCTCGTTCCCAGGCGTCATATACCAACATTTTGGATTGGTAAAACATCCCGAGCAGAAACAAATTGAGAAAATAAAAAAAAACAAGTCAGAGGGCCTTCTCTACTCATTCCAGTCTCCCTCTCTGTCTGTTTCTGTCCTACATGTTGCGACTGATAGGTTGGAATCAGTCTTGTGATGTTGGGAAGAAGGCGTGTGATGACGCAAAAAAAGAAAATAAATCATTTCCCTCAAATGCATTAAAACTCAAATAACAAGCCTGTTTGAAATTGGAAGAAGTAGAAAGTACACGAGTTCAATTGTAGGGAGAAAAAGTAAACAAAAAAAATGAAAAATACTCTAGTAGATAGTAGAAAAAATCTACTTCATATAGTAAAAGTATTTGTACTTCGTTACTTCCCAACTCTGAATGCAGTAAATTCAGAGTTTGGCTGACTTTAAACTCAGGACAGAAGAAATGTATGAAGTGCTGTGCAGTATATGGTTTTGTTCAGGGAAGAAATGAGCTCCATTGAATGTTGCACCTGGAACTAATCATCAGTGTATATTGTATCCTCACTTCAATAGCAGCCAAAGCCTTAATCAGAACAAATCTGGAGAGGGCCAGTCCTAGTCCCGAACCCTTACGTGGCCCCTGGCTGCTACAGAACGAGCAGTTCTCTGCAGTCAGAAGCCATTCGTCATGGTCACTGATTTGACTTTAGTTTCAGCATGTGAGAAGTCTTTAGTTTTAATTGAAGTGCAGTCAAAGAACCAGAAAGTGGCAGCACAAATGAATCTGTTGTTTTGTCCCTCCTGACAGCCTCCAGAGGAGATCTACTCGGCCGGTGACTCCATTGTGATCAAGTTCCGCTCTGACGATACAATCAACAAGAAAGGATTTCACGTCCGCTACACCAGCACCAAGTTCCAGGACACACTGCACTCACGCAAGTGACCAGCGGGGGCCGGAAGGGGCCGCGCGGGGCAAAGGGGCAAACGGAGAGGCCCCCTGGGGAGGCGCCAGCCTGACGCTCGGAAACCTTCGGCCACCAAGATGAATCAGACACGACAGAACAGCCGCAAGACCACCAACCGCACCTCAGCTCCTAGGGGCTCTAGCTCCCCCCACAGACTGTGAGGAGTAAAGCCATTCTGCAGTACACCTTGTTTTTACCTTTTTATGGTTAGGATTGGGGTGGGGAGGATGAACGTCCACTTTAGGCGGACAGTAGGGGAAAATTTAATGACCCAGTCCCCTCCAGATATTTTTTTGTTTCTTTCTTTTGTTTTTTAAAACATGCCTCCTAATTTGAGGCACAAAGGAAAACAGTGGATTCTCAGGACCTGTAGGAAGGCAGGCATCAGCCGGATAGACCCCTGCTTTTGTCGAGCCAGCCCACCACATCCAGGGAGAGGAGAGGAAGAGGAGGAGGAGTATGGGAAGGTCTCCTGCACTCCTCAATAATTGCTCTCCTCTCCTCACACTCTTATCCTTTTGGTTCAAGGATTCCTATCTGTAAGAGGATTAGAAGGACTTGACTTGAGATTTTTGATACAGTATGTCAGTCAATTGCATGTAATTACAAAGAAAGAAGGAAAACTGTACAGTGACAACACCAGCATTTGTAATTGGCATTGTCCTGGCAACCAGTGGCAAGATTCTCGTTGTTACCATTAACAAAGAAATTAAGGAAGCAGTTATCTTATTAAAGGACTAATAAATGAATTGTGGTCCATGTCTTCTGGTTGGTAATTGCTTGCCTGATGACTGGCTATTACTGTACCTCCATGTATAAAGAAATGTGTATGATATTTCAAAGGGAACATGTGCTTTTCTCAACTCAAACCAGTTAGCACTTTACAGTGAATTGTTCCAAAATCATGAGCTTATGAGTTTTTGTGAAATGCAATGCCAGTTCACTTATTTTTAAATGCATTTTATCTCTCTTATTCTTCATTGTTTTTTTTTTTTGTTTGTTTTTTTTAATTGCTCCAATTAGTTCCTCGGGCATACTTGAACATTGTGTGTGCCCTGTAACATGGGGTAATAAAGATATGACTTATGTTTCAGTGTTGATTTACAGTTCTGATGTAAAATAATTTCTCTTCAGAGAAAAAAAAATGCCTTTTCTTGGTACAATGAAGTATTTCTCAAGAACCAAATGAGCCTGGGTATTTATTGTTATAGTAATTACATATATAATGTAAAGGTGGAAAGGTACTGTTGAAAATTAGCCCTATAATTGCCTTCTAATGTGTAGCCATTGGTCTATGTTGAATATACGATGTTGCTCACTCATTCCTTTTCTCCATTTATTTCTCGCTCAACACTTTGAGAATAATATTGTGTGACATTGCAGCAGTCTGACACACCTGTTTGATGTCTGACCTTTTGTTCACAATATTACCTGATAAGAACTGTGAACCTGTTTTGTGCCATTTCAGCTGAACCACGTCCTGCATTGCACCGACTGAGCTGCTGGTTGAGTGCAATCCAGGACCTGTGAGTAGGAGGAGTAATAGAGAACGGAGGACTTAAATGTCACAGCGCTCTGTGTTTGATATGAGTTTCAGAAGTTCTTTTTCTGACATGAAGCAGACACACAAAAAAAAAACCCACAAAGCAAAATATAAATATCCGTTCTTCATCTCATCTCTGATACACTATTTATAGATGGAGCTTGTCATTTGAGACTGAAAGCATTTCCTTTTTCCACCTTGCTAAATATTCATTCCCCTACATGTTACCTCCCACAGTAATTATCCCATTTCGAATCTGTTGTGCTTTTGTATGAAAACACAAAGAGCAGAGCAGCACAGAAAACTGCCAGAGTGGCACCACGAAATTGGCCCTTGTTCGACTCAACCCGATGAAAGTGCTGCAAAATACATTCAGATGAAACAAGACTGCAGTCTTAGTGAGACACCATTTGAATGGATCAAAACATATTTCAGAAATGAAGAGGTATGATAAAAAGGTTACCTCACCATTACCTCCATACCTTTCAACATAAAAACGTGTTTTGTTTTCATGATGGTATTTCACATATTTGTGATGGCTGTCATTTAGATTTTTCTGCATATTTTGTTGTCCATGAGAGTAAAAACAGAGTAAAAACAGTGAACCCAGACTTGTAGAATTAAAGAGAGGGTCACAACAAAAAAGTTGACCCAAAAATGAAAACGCTGTCATCATCCATCCCCCGACATGTTGATGGAAATTCAGGCAAAGTTTCACAGAACATTTCTGAAGCTTAATGGTCAAACAGCGTTTCAGCAGTCTCCTAAACAACTGAGGTAGATGGGGAAATCTGAGAATGGTTCAATGCAGCTCATCAGCTTGTGTAATCCTGGTCTCTAGCCTCGAGGCCACACATTTATTTGAAAAGATGTTATTTACACCCTTGGATAAGATTTTTGCTTAAAAGGGGTGTGAATAACATCTTTTCAAATCGAATCAGGCTAGACGAGACGACGATCGCGTCTCGGGGATGTAAATAACGTCTTCTCAAATCAATTTCGGATCTCATGACTTCCTGAGACTTGGATTAAACCAAACAAGCTGTATGCAGCCACTTTAGAGATTTTTTTTCTGTTTGTTAACATTTCAACACAAGTCCCTACGTACTTCAGTTGTCTCGGAGAATGCTGCAAAGCTCCAGAAATGTTTTGTGGACTACAAAACTTTCCATCGGGCATGAAGGTGAATAGATGATGACTGAGTTTTCATTTTTGGGTGGACTTATCTTTCCAAGGTAGAAACTCTGTTGAAAAGAACTGAGTGGTTCACAAAGCACAGTCTGTAATTCAGTTCATTTCTAGACCAAGAAACATAACATCTTACCCTTTCAGAATAACATTTATTTTTACATCAGCTGTACATACTTGTCATTTGCAAGTAAATGAGATCGCCATGCAAGAAGTGCTCCTTGAATAAAACAACCGCCTTCAGTTTCAAACAAATGTAAATGGACCTGACGGTGGAGATGTACTGATAATTTGCAACACTATTTCCTTTTTCTACTGCAACACAATAAAATGGTGCTCAGTCAAAATAAAACAGGACTCCCTGGGATAAAAGTCTGCCAAGGTTTTTCTGCCTCTCCTCGCAATATTTGTTTACATCCTCCCTAGTTCTGTTTCCGTCACGATGCGCAGGACTGCTGAACAGCTTCCTTTTGTTTAATAACCGGCATGAAACTTTAATGCGCTGCAATTCAATGAAAAATCGGAGCCGTTTCACATGAATAATTAACAACAGGAGATGTGACGCTCGCTCTACTGTAGCTCTCTCAGTAAACTGTGACTGCAAGCAAACAGTGACAGGCCCTCATCCTGCTCCGTTACATAACAATGCAGAAGAAAGCCGTGCTGAGCTTTCACAAAAGAGAAGACCCGAGGCTTTCTGCACCTGTTTTATTTGACATTCACAAATAACACACAAACACACACGCGCGCGCACACACACAAAACAGAAATATACTGCTCTTGTTGAGTCAGTGCCTCTCCCTGACTGTTATTGTGTTATGTGGTTTGACAAATGACCCTCACCTTGACTGCGGGCCAGACCGGAGCCGGCGTCGATGGGTGCATGAGTGGTGCTCTAAACTGTGTGAGAGCAGGGGAGAGAGCAGAGTTTGTTACGGTGAGTGATTACAAGAGCAGTGGAGGGCGTGCTGAGGGTGCACCTGAGGGCC
Organism: Sparus aurata; assembly: GCF_900880675.1. Classification (NCBI taxonomy): domain Eukaryota; kingdom Metazoa; phylum Chordata; class Actinopteri; order Spariformes; family Sparidae; genus Sparus; species Sparus aurata. Next base: position 10,493,483 of record NC_044191.1, read on the forward strand.
CGACACAGGATGTCTCCTTCGATTGGTGCCGATGACAAAAATAGAGACTTGGTAGGAGTTTAGGATCAAAGATATAAACACGCTGAGGGTCAGAAGAGTGGATGATTGCAGGGGTGGAATCCAAAGTGAATTTATTCAAGTACGGCACTTTATTACAGATTGGAGGTACTTGTGCTTTACTTGAGTAGTTTTGATCAAATGCAAATTTAAAGGATAAGTCCACCAAAAAAAATCATAATTTACTCTAAAATAAGGTTTCATAGTCCCAAGAAAAAAAGTTCTGGATCTTCCCACTATTTAGGATTATCCTAAACCTCCCAGAGTACCCAAATTGATTTGAAAAAAACGTTTACACCCTTGACGCGCAGTCGAGCTTGCACACCTACTTCAGATTGGGTGCACTCGGCCGCTTTTAGCGGAGCACGCACAGCTGTGTTTTTCAGTCCTGGCCCTCAGGAGCCCCTGCCCTGCATTGATAAGGTGTTTCTCTGCTCTGACACACCTGATTCAAACTCATCATCAAACTCTGCTGAAGCCTGCTAATGACCCATTCATTTGAATCAGGTGTGTAAGTGCAGCAGGCCGTGATCAACACCGACATACAAGGAAGATTTAGGGTTTCAATAACTTCTTTTCAAATCAGTTTGGGATCTCTGGGCTTTAAGACACTTGGTTTACACGTGATGAGCTGTATGGAGCCATGAGTTTTAAAACAAGTCCCCATCTTACTCGGTTGTTCAGGAGAATGCTGCAACGTTGTTTTGCTGTCAGGCTCCAGAAATGTTTTGTCGACTACAAATCGTCACCAGACGTTCCATCTGCATGGGGCTGAGCAGATCTTGTAGGGGACTTTCCTTTTTTTGAACTTGTACTTCACACTCTGACCCCACTCCATCTCAGACGCTAATATTGTGCAAACTTTGTACTTTTACTCCACTACATGTCTGACAGCTTAAGTTAATAGTTCCTTCCAGATAACCTTTTCTTTTGTACCGTTCCTGTACAGTGACTTTGAATGTTTATGATAATCTGAAGGATTAATTGTTTCTTTATGAGCTGAGAAAATACAATACTTTTGAATTCGAGACCACAACAGACCAGTCGTAGTGTGCTGTGTTAGCTTACCTGGTCACCACCAGGGCGCAGAACACCCAAGTTGTAGTTCTTCTTCGGGTTTTATGGAATATAATGTACTGCTGTAGATTAAAATAGCTAACAGTATATATAACACCTACAGCAGTAAAATGCAACATATACATAAATAATGCAGCTGTAATATTGATCCAAAAACAGTCAATACATTTTTTTTTTTTACTGCACAATCAGTACTTTTGATTTACTGATACTTCCACAGTTTTACTGTAAGTTTTGGATGCAGGACTTTTACTTGTAGTGGAGTATTTCCTCAGCGTGGTGTTTGTACTTTTACTGAAGGATCTCAATTCTTCTTCCACCTCTGATATCTTGTGGTAAGTGTTGCCCAACTCTTCAGAACAAGTGTGTGCTGGCAGCATCAGAATGTGTGAGAGCAGCTTACCGGAACATTTACATCACACATTACGTTTAACAAAACTCTCCATATAAATATGACTAGTACAACTTTAAATCAAGCCACATTAGGACATCATTAGCTTTGTTACAAATGTGGCTGAAAACACATTCAGTGCACGACTACGAGAACACAAAAAAGTGATGTTTCACAAGGTGGCCGTGGGCCGTGTGAAGCAGGAACACTAATCATCGCGGACGTCAGAGCGCTGCGCCCCGACAGCGTTCGCAACAGCAGGTCACAGAACAGTCAGCCGCTTCCTCGCAACTGACTAAGTTACACTGACATAAAACTGTGACTCAGCCGGCATTTCCCAACTATTCCTCAGATCATCTCCACCTCTCTGCCGAGGGCGATAGCGGCTCAAGAGAAATACCTCGGCTGACTCATCGTGTCAACCCACCATGTGAGTCACAGTCATTTACACGCCATATTTCAGAAGAGGTACCCAGTGGGTAATTCTTACAATCCACTGATCAACGCAAGTGAAATTAAACAATTGTATGATGACAAACAGTTTCTAATTATGGAACTGATTCTGACATCTTTGTGCTGTAAAGTTCAAGATCATTTACTGAGTTGATATTCCTCCTGAACATGGGAGGAAATGCAGTGCTTACAGTTTGTTTTTTTGTTTTTTTTTGGATACAGAGGAACTCCTCTGTCTGACATCAGTGTGAGTTGGCTCACAGTTGTAGTTTAAACGCTGATTGATTGCCAGGCCAACGCTCCCAGCTGTCCTCCCACCCAGCACACGGCCGCTCCCAAGGCTGCAGCCGCCGTCACGGCCAGGCCGGCCTTCAGCACGGCGCCGGGGGGTCTGTTGAAGCCGGCGGGGGCCATGAGGGCCAGCATGGCCACAGTCACAGTCAGCGTGAACAAAATGGAGACGGCGGTGTTAATGGCCACTATCTGGCCGAACTTGGCGAAAGGCACAATGACGCAGAAGAAGAGAGGGACTGTGGAGATTACTGTGGTGACGGCGCTGGACACTATGGCAACGCCCACATGGTTCACCGCCTCCAGGGTCCGCCTCTGCCTCTCGACCGGAGGCTCCTGCAAACACAACACGGTTTAATAAGAGGAGCCACTCCTCTTTATTCATGAGCCTTCCGGGCGCTTCTTGTCTTATTAGATTCTAAATCTTAGTCATTAGCTTGTTTCAGCATGTGTGTAAACAGGCGACATGCTGTGGAAGGTTTTCTAATTGCTCATAATCGCTGCCGGGGAACAAATTTACACTTCCATACCGAGTTACAACCAGGCGTGGAGGGAAGGGTCTCCCCAGCCAGCAGGTATCCCTCCACCAGGTGCAGACAGTAATCCACCGAGGATCCCACCAGTATGGACAGAGAAATGGCCTCCACTGCTCCCATCTCCCAGCCCAGCCAATACATGAGCGCCACCACCAGACAGATCACGCCTGTTGAAGTCCAAAAACTCACAATTAGGCCTGAATATTCCATTTTCAAAACACATTTCCAACTGTCACCTCCACATCTACGACTGCGTCTCTTACCTAGAATGGTTATGAGCACTGGCAGCAGCAGCAGAAGATGTGCAGTAAACACAGACACAGCTGCCACACATATGGCCAGGGACAGCAGCAGACTCCAGAGGGCACTCTCCACACCTACAAGAGCAGTATATCATCAGATTTATATTTTCAGTTTGCAGAAACAAAAAGAAACCAACACCTCTCAGACATGCAATCTCACTCGCCTATGATTTCCATGAAGATCTGCTTCCAGTGCTCGCAGGTCTGGAAGCCCCGCTGCAGGGCGGAGGACCGCGGGAGGGAGGCGAGTTGCTCCTGGATGAAGTTCTCCCACTGGAGGAAGTCGGAGTGGGTCTGAAAGGAGGATTTCCCTTTGTATGTGGTCTTGCAGCGAGAGGAGAGGCAGAGCGTTAGACACAGCAACAGCTGAAAGTGATGTGGAAATGTGCAGCACTGTGATGCCGGGAGATGAAAGCTGAAAGATGAAGGGACTCACAGACTCAAAGGCCATGGACAGCCAGCGGACTTTGCCCCCGTGCATTCCCACCGCGCCGTGGGAGAGCTGCCCCGGGAGCAGGTTGGGTTCAGGGAGAGAGTGACACTCAGGATGCAGCAGAGGCAGAATAGACGACAGTTTATTGCCTGAGGAGTACAGAAGGAGGACATTACAATTTGACAGACTTTCATTGTATATTTATGATTATTTAATTTGAATTTCATGTCATGCTTTATCTTTCGTTCAGATGTTTTTTCAAGCACTTTTTATTCCAGTTTAATGCTACTTAAATGCAGTTTTAGAGATGCAGCTACTGATTATGTTCATTAGCGATTAATTAAAGTGCTCTCCTCAGTTGATTAATTACAGTATTTGATTTATAAAATGTCCAAATATAGTATAAAATGGACATCCAAATCTTCAGATGTTGTCTTCTCCTGTGTCGTGTTTCTTCTCAAACCCCCCCAAAATATAAATTATTCAGCAGAGGTGGCAAAGGAACACAAGTTTATTCAAGTAGAAATACAGATACTTGCTCAGGTAAAAGCAGAAGTACTGAATCAACTTCTTTACTCAAGTAAAATGAATAAAGTCCAGGCTCTCAAATGTACTCAAAGTGGGAAGTCTCCCTCTGAAGGACATTTCTACCGGCCATTTCTGTCCAAGTTCACTGAACCTCACGTCACATTAATATGATTCCAAGACTTTTATTCTTTAAAGTAGAATAAGTAGGATTTGTCCGAGCTGTTTGTCAAAACACCACAAAGATGGGTGATTGTTGAGTCTTACTGCCAGGACTTCAAATAGCAACACTTTGGGTTGGTAAAGCGTCCCGAGCAGCAAAAGATTAAAACGATACGAAAATCCAGGCAGATGGCTGCAGCGTCTCTGCAGTCATGAGACACTGATACGCTTTTTCCCCCCATTCAAGCCCCCCTCTCTGTCCATCTCCAGTTGTTGTGTTGTTTTGCTATGTCTGCCATGCGTGATTTGCATTGAGATTTTGGGGAGGTGTCGTGCAAAATGAAAAATGATCTTAGAAATCCCCTCAAATGCATTAAAAATAGGTCTAAGGAGTAAAAGTATAAAGTTGTCAGGAAAATAAATAAACTCAAGTAAAGTACAAATACCTGAAAAATGTGGGTACAGTACTGAGTACAGTCAAAGTATTTGTACTTTTGTTACTTCCCAGACTTGAAATGATCATAGGAAGCAGTTGTTTTGGCACTTGAGCTTAAAATGGCTTTAAAGGTGGAATAGATAGAGCTGTATCCGCTTGATAAACTTTAATATTATTGTCTGATGAGATTTTATGATTAAATAAAAAGATTTTGCTGTTACCTGATGGCAAACACTGCGCTCCTCCGGGCTTCACAAGTTGTTTGTTGGCGCTAATAGATTTACACATTTGACAAAGATGCCCCATTTCCTGGAAAATATCAAAGTCTGGATCCAATATGATGCTGCCCTTTGGAGACAATTAAACACAACGTCAACCACGTGAGAACATCATTTACAAATCGGTCAGACACACTGACACAGGTGTGACCCTCACCATATCTCCAATAACGTGGTTGTCCCTGCGTTCCGTTCGGTTGATTCCCAAGATGCCAAACACGACAAAAACCATCGCCCCGGTGTCGACCAGAGGACGCACCGCTGGATGGCCACATGCTCCGCCACTGCATGGGTTAAAGCCAAGTGTTTTGGATGTTTTCTTTTTTGCAGCAGACGAGGGATCTTTGGAAATAGAAGCAGAGAAATATCTCTAAACAGCACTTATTTATACAGTAATAAATATGAGTACCAGTCAAGCACTGTTGAAAATCCTCCAGAGAGTGCCACTTAAATAAGTAATATTTTGATAGAAGTGTCACATCACTGCATGTTCTCTATTTCCAAGCCTCAATGAGAATAAATAACATAAAAAAGACATCTCAGCAGCGTGACACATACAGGGAAAATAGCTTTCCTGATGGGCTAACAAACTGTACTTATGTTAGTGACACTTTCCGACACTGTGACACCAGCTCGCTCACCACTGAAGAGAGGAGTATAAAAAGTTCCCCGTGTGGGTCCGTCTGGCCCAGAACTGATGCCACAGCCAGGAGGGCTGACACACACTCGGCTTGGGTGAGGTCTCAGGCGGCGCTGGGCAAAAAACAGCTTCCTGAGAGGAGGGAGCAAAGCCGAAATGACGAATCGTCCGCTAAAACAACACGACAGTCCGTATCGATGTGATTTTTCCCTCACCTGCTGTGCAGCTGCGGAGACAATGCCGCATAAAAGGAGAACTCTGGCGTCCAGCCATGACGGGGTTCACATGAGGTGGATGTGATCATCCAGCTGGGGTACGGGTGGTACACATGGGAAACACAGACTGTCATTCTGGTGGTGTAATTGCTGCGGGGCTGATTATAAGCCTATTCAGATAAAACGAAATTAGTTACACGCCACTTTAGCAGCGTATATGACAGTTGGGAGACATTAGAACTTATTATGGGAAATAATCAAGGTTCTTTGCTCCTAACCTGAAATGATGACACCTCTTGGTGCTCTGTGCTGCACGATTTCCACGGGGAGGGAGTGCTGGTGTTAAGGGAGAAGCGGTAAAGGGTTGGAGAGGCTCCGAGGTTCAACTTGGATATGTACACTGTAAGTAAAGGGCCTAAAAAAAGCAGAACAAAGTGCAGTATTTAAAAAAAAATTGGAAACAGCATTAAATAAGTTGATTTAGTTTTTTTTTATACACTGGATGTTTTACCTGTTTGATTGGTGCTCGATTTTACGGAACTCCGAGGAGCAGTGGAGGTTGTCGTGACCGGGGTCTGCTGATGTGTGGAAAACTTGAAAGACGATGAGGAAATGTGGGTGTACAATGGGTGCGGCTTCTCCATGAACACACCTGCAGGACACAAGATGCAACTCAGATATTCATTCTGGATCTCGGAGGTCAACTGGCGGGACCGCCTCCATCCCTGCCGCAGTCTCACCTGAGCACATCGGGCAGGAGATGCCTTGACCGCTGAGGTTGCTCCTCAGAGCCAGCAGGGTCTGGAGGTTTGTGTCACGGCGGAAAAGAAGGGGGGCGTGTGTGGCCGGCCTCAGGAGACAGCAGCAGCCAGCAGATAAGAGCAGAACCAGGAGGAAGACACCTGGGCAGACAGGAAGACAGTAATAAACAATGGCAGAGAGGAGGGTCTGATGGAGTAGACAGAGCAGCTGAGGGACACGTCAGGAGCAGGGATCAATTAAAGTCACTCCTGCAAAGAGAGAGGACGAATACTTCATGACGGTGCTCGTTCTTCCGCTGACAGATCCCTCGGGCTGCAGAGAGATTACCACATTGCTGCAACAGTTTGAGCTGGAGGTTACACTCATGTCTAAAACATAGATAAAGAGCTCGCCACATAAAATCTACAAAAGTCAGATGATGGAAGTATCCCCCTGTCTTTTTTAGGTTTCTCTCAGCCCTGTCACAGTCTCATTCAAGTTCTTATATCAAATCTCACCTAGAACGAGCTTCCGTCGCTTCACCGCTGGCTCGGCCACCAAGTGCTTCAGGGCCCACTGGAGATTGGTGCTGACCACACCCACGTGCCGCTGCCCTGGAGGGGACAGAGGTGTCTCCACTGACAGGGAAAGAATGGCTGCATCACCGTCTGTGTCACAGGAGCCTGATCGAGACAAAGACAGGGGGCTTAGTGGTGCCTGGACAGAAGCGCTTTACAGCCTGGACTCATTACCTTTCCCCATTCTCCCCCCGTTCACTCATACAATGCTAGGAAGATAACAATCTCACCTGGCTCCATCTCCACTGACAGAAGTGCCACATCGTCATCCTCATCTGACAAAGGGCTGTGGCTTGCTGACAGGCCTGAAAACCGCTTCCAGCTACGGAGGGAGGAGGAAGTTTAGGGAGAGAGACAGCTGAAGGGATTACATCTCGCCTGCGGTGTCGCACAGCATGCACAAATAACATCACACACAAAAGTAAGGAAAAAAAAAACGACTCACCGATTCAACCAGGCATGTTCCTGAGGCTCCACACACTCAGTCCAGACACACAGCGCGGCTGGCATCAGGACCGACACACAGAGCCAGCAGCAGCTGACAATGAGCGCCATGAAAAGACCGAAGTCATGCACGGCTGGGATCTAAGAGCCAGTTCAACGAGACACAGTGTAAAGGACCTTGAAACATTCAATTTGAGCTTATCGCGTGAAAATGGCTGTCTGCTGAGAGAGGCACTTCTATTCATCCAAAGCAGGGGAGTCATTTACACCCGCTGTACTGAATTCTATTAAGGGGTGCATTACTCTCCCATGATTACCTGAGAGAAGGTGTTAGCGGCATATGCAGCCGCAGTGGTGAAGGAAGTGAGGAAAGTAGCTCGGCCAGCTGTTTTAATTGTGTAGAGCATTCGCTGCTGCGGCTGACGCAGATGAGACGCCTGTCTGAAGGTGCTGATGAACACAAATACATCATCCACCCCTGAGCAACAGTGAGAGAGCAAAAGAGCTGCCTTATTACATATTATTGTAAGTGTACTGTGAGAAAGTGGAAAAAGTGTTTTTTCAGCCTTTTTTAAAGGAAAAGTTTGACTTTTTTTTCTACATTTCTTGCTGAGAGCTAGATGAGAAGATGTTACTATGAAACTACCAATGCTGGAGTATGGTGCTTTACAGGGTTTATGTGTGGAGCAGTCTCTTGGCCTGTCCTTATAAAGTCCTGTCTCCGCTTGTTGCTTCACAGTCAATCAATCAATTTACAATGGCACCGAGTCGAAAGGAAACAAGAAAAAGGAAAATACACTGACAAAGACAGTCAGTCTCACAGTTTTCTTTTAAAAAGTCCTCATATCATTGTTTTATATCGGATCATTTGTTAATAAATTAGAATGATCAAAATGTAAAGCCGCTACAAAGAGTTTTTACCGGGTTTTGAAAGTCTCAATTTGATACTCTATATGACCTATAAAAGCAAATGAGACCATCCACGATGTAACGGTTTCTATGCGGTCACATTTTGTTTACATTTTCCCCGGCAGAGTTACAGGAAGTAGTACATTTAAATACCAGTTAAAAAGGAGCAGGGGGAGCGTTTTCCTTCATTTTTATTTTGACATTGTACATTTTGAGTGATTTTGACAACTACTTTTGTCCTCAGGGGCCTCCAAAATCTTTAAAAAAGTCTTTATAGTAGCTTTAAAATAATAATAATAATAATAATAATAATAATAATAATAATAATAATAATAATATGAAAATATATATAAAATAATATATTAGTTATACAAACAGCCCTTACAGCCTACCTTTGCCATTATAGCAACTAATCAATATAATTAAATGTTAATACAGTTGTGTAAAATAGTTAAGAGTCAGGCACATTTACATTTAGGGCATTTAGCAGACACTTTTATTTAAAGCGACTTATAGTAATTCATACATTCATACACCGATGGCTTGGGCTGATATGCAAGGTGCTGACCAGCACATCAGGAGCAGTTTGGGGTTCAATATCTTGCCCAAGGACACTTCGACATGCAGACCAGGGGAATCCAAGCAGCGACCTTCTGATAACAAGATGCTGGCTCTGCCCCTGAGTCACAGCCGCCCAAAGTAGTGAATATTAATAGAGGAATTATTTAAAAGTTTGAAATAGGTTTAAAGATCAATATTTTTAAGGGTATAATAGATTTTAACAAGTTGCCATATTTTGTTAGTCTTCTCACTTCAGGAGGTAGTATTCAGACCAAGAAATAGTCAGCTACAGCTAGAAAATAAGCAGCTTAACTTAGCAGGTGAGACATGACATACAGACATGAGGGTGGTTTTCGATCTTGTCATCCGACTCTTGGCAAGAAATAAAGTAAGGGCATTTTCCAAAGTGTCAAACGTTTCCTTTGACAAGAACAAATTGGTGTATTTCTTATCTTCTCATCTCACCAATGCCGATGATGACAAAGGCAGCAACTCCATTGAGGATGCCCAGGTACCTCACACCAAAGACAACGTGGTACAGAAAAAGAGCCAGAAGGCAGCTCAGTCCAATGCTAGCGAGTCCAAAGAACGTCAGAAACACTGCAGAGAGACAAGAAATCCACATCAGTAAGGAGCTTGTGAAAATGTGCAACCAAGCAACTGACGGGAACAGGCTCAAACATCCAGCTATTCACACACGACCGCAACTGGAATAAGGAACGGGTCATACTGTACCAGAAAAGGAGGTAAGGACATAGACGAGCACAGTGATGCAGGCTCCACTGATGACAGCCAGCATCATGTCATTGTGGAAGGTGTGTCGGACCTCGTCATCAAACAGCTCCGTCCCCCCATACAGCACCTTCACCTGGCTGGGACAACAGAAGCAGACATAAAACATCCGATTTCAACTGTAATAACTGTAATAAATGTGCAGTAATTTTCTCCTGACCTGGTAGATTGCTTGGCCAGGATGTCTGCATACTGAACCACAAAGTTTTTGAAGCGGGATCTTTGCTCGTCAGCTCGGTCCTGCAGCGAGTAGTAGGAGGGCAGGGGAGCTCCGAAGTGGATCTCACTACGCAACAGAGAGGAGGAGAGATGCTCGGGGGAGAGACTCTCATCCACGTACCAGTAGAACTGTGGGTGGGTGATGGCCAGACTCAGAGAACCTGGAAATGCATAAATGGCAAATCAGCACCGTTAAAAGGACTCCTACAGGGATTCCTTTACGATCAAAAACCACCTTCTTGACTGTGGACTCACCTTCTATATCGGCAAGATCTGGGCCCATGCCATCGTAGTATATCTTCCCTCCTCTCTCACTGGGGTACAGGTAAGACAGAAGCGAGCTGGGTGGGGAGCAGTAGGACGGTCCCAGAGGGAGATCCCTCAGCATCTCCAGAGGCTTCCAGCAGAACTGATGGAACTGTGGGTGCTGCATGAGCAGGCGCTCCACATGGTGAATCGTCTGCAGACGCTCTGGGGTGAAGATGTTGCGATCACCCTTCCCTTGAGCCACGAACACCAGCTCGATCCTCCACAGAGCCTGGGTCTGCATGTAGTAATTGGGGGCAAACCTGCGCCTCCTAATGAGTGGCAAAGTGGAATTTCCATCCAATGGCATCTCGTCCTCGTCCTCCTCCTCCTCCTCGGCTCTGTGATCTGAGCTCTTGTGCTTCCCCGTTTCCTCCTGACCCAAACAAGGCTCTGTCCTTTCATCTCCGCCTGCTGCTCCCCTCGTCTGATCGTCTCCTGCATGTAGAGGCTCATTCTGAGGAGCAGATGACCTCGTGCCTTCGTTGTCTGTCCTGTTGAACAGTCCGCGTCTGGCCAGCTGCCCCAGCAGAAGCTCCCGCAGGGCCTCGGACTCTCTGTCATCTAGGTCTCGCCTACGTCTGTCCCATGACCCCAGCTGAGTCTTTACAGCGATGGTGAGGGCATCGAAGCGCTCGGCGGAGAAGTGACTGTGAACCTCAAAGGCACTGTAGGAGAGGTCTATGTCCAGAGGAGGGCAGTAGAGGAGCATGTAGGCAAACAGGGCGCACGGTAGCAGGACAACTACCCCTAAAACCACTCCACTGGCACAGGGCTGTGTGTACACCCACCCCACTGCCCTCCACAGCCCACAAACCCCAGCCTCCTCAGAGACACACCTTTGCCTATCTGCATGCACTCCTCCATCATCTTCCTCCTCCTCCTCCTCCTCCTCCTCTTCATCCTCTTCTTCCCCTCCCCAGCTGGTTTGAAACAGCAGCGGCTCATCCTCCACATCCATGCTGGCACCTGTCAGGGATACACAACACCTCCTAATCATCGCTCACTTAAAGCACCGCCCCTTCCTCTCGGGCAGGTAAGCATGAGCACAAAATAGATGTCTGAGCTGCCAGCAGCTGACAAAATGAAGGACAAGGTTACTTCCAAAGTAAAGACGTGAGAATTAGGTCTGTCCTCAAGCAGCTGTCAACGAAAGGGCTTCCACCGGCAGCTTGCTGGGAGCAAACAGGGGAAGGGGAGACCTTTTTTCTGTCAAGGGCTTTGAAGATGAAATGGTCCGCTGAATCCTGCTTTAAGATGCCGATCACAAGGGCTTGGGGGTGAGACAGGCTAAAAGCTGTGATTTAATTCTTCTCTCTTTCGAGCCATTATCACCCCGAGAGAGTCTGACACAGTGCTGGTGGCTTTCTACGTATCAGCAGTCAGAGGAGCTGTGTCTGCTGCTCAGCTGCAAATTAAATCATCTCACTTGTCTAATTACTGACAAGAAGAGCAAGTGGGATATTAGACAGTTGTGGAATAAGAGGGGGTTTATCTGACTGTGATGGGCAACCTTTGACTAATAGTGTCAAGAGGTGCCCACTCCTCCACACACAAGCTACCGCAGGCAGTTTGCATTCAGGTAGCAGTGAGCCTGCTAACTGCAGCAATTTATCTAGTCTCCATAGAACTATGCTTTAAGGTCAGCCAGGTAAGACAGTGAATTTTGGTCACGTTTAAAAGATAGCCGCGCTCGGCTCTGTGGCTGAAGTGAAAATCCATCACGAAAACGAAGAATTTACAAGTTATACCATCAAATCAATATTTGTCAAAATGGCCAAGAATTCTGGCGAACCGTTGAGCTTCGAATGAAGTGGAGGCTTGATGATGAACAGGATTTTTGTTTGGGCTCTTACACCTGAGTGAGCGTGAAGACAACGTGCTCATGTCCGCTGCAGAAAATCACCACGTGTGTGCCGGCGCTGCATCCACAAAGTCAGACCACAGTTCAATGATAATGGATGCACTTTTCATGGCAACATCATTATCAGCCTCAGCTCTGTAGTTTGTCACTCTGCGAGAGATTTTAATGTTCTCAAATGTCCACAGGACTTATATATGCTAATGTGGATTTGTGCAGGATTTGTTCGTTTATGGAGGAGATAAGAAAGCCTGTTGAGTCGAGAACCAAAAGCCACACTGTGTCTAATACTCTGTGAAAAACAGGCCTATTTTTGGGCCTTTTTTAATCTGCACAACATTTCCTTTTATTAATCATCATGTCATCCTACTGCACACAGACAAGGACACCAGTGCCCTTTATAATGGGAGTGCAGCGGACCAGCATCTGCACGCGGTATGAACATGAACTCCCTCTTCGTTTTAGAGGACAAATTCATTAATGGTGGTAGAAAAAAATTTGGATATTTAGAGCGTGAAAATGCAATCACAACAATTCAAAAGTATTTTCAGTAACTTTTGGATTCCTTGTATTTCTATAATAATATGGAAAATGTTATTTCTTTCTACAGGCTGTAATTTACTGGGTATCTGCACCCATCACAGGCTGTTATTTCAAAATGAGCATTGTTATTTCATAACACACTCTTATCCGCTTTTGCCCCTTTAACCGTTTTTCTGTCCAAGTAATACAACCAATTATGTGACCAATCCCTCACAGGAAAATCTGCGAGATATAATTGTGCATTTACAGTAAATGAAATGGAACGCAGCTGCTAATTTTGCTAATTAGATTATTTTAATCCTTTTACATTTCATCTCTGCCTCTCCAGCTTGTTTTGATGATGGAGCTCTCATCAGCTGAGGATACGAGAGGGCTCGCAGAGAAAATATAACGAGAGAAGTGTAATGGAGGGAAGAAAGGCCTGAGGAATGACTGAAGCCACACACACACACACACACACACATACACACACACACCACAGCTGTCACCCTCCAACCAACCAACACCTCAGAAATCTGTGAAAAGAAGTTTTCTGCTGTTTAATATTCATTTCAATACCTAATGAGATGGCTATCTCCACGGATCCATTTCTGTGTCCGTTTCAACATCAAAAAAGCAGATTGGGGACTCAGATGTCAAAGTCAAGACAGTCTCAGGAACTCATTAGAGATATGCAGACACAGTGCCAGTCAGAAATTACAGAAATTAAGACAGAGGACAGCTTATTCCTCTTTACCTGCTGTTTACTTAGCAACAGACAGAATGTCTGTAAAGTGGAGAAAAAGATAACGACAGCTATGATTCACAGCCTCAGGGACACATTGTCTATATCTCCTCTTGACGGTTCTGACATTTCTTCGCATCCAAGAACGTTGCACCTCATGTTCAATAATTATAAGCGGTGTACAGCTGCAACGCACAGCGTGCAGTCAGCGCGGAGCCTGGTATAACTAATGTGTTTACAAGCTCCCAGAATTGTACATCCAAGATTAGGAGAACAGTCAATTTAAACCCCTTTGCAGGTGTGGATCAAAAATAGAGTGCAATTTGGCATCCTGCCTTCTGTATTCATCGGAATGAAAGCTGCCTACCATATGGCTCCGTCCATATCAAAGCTACGTTGTACTTAATAGTGAGACTGGGTGTCTTTGTCCGTGATGTAGTTTTAAACTCAAAACTGGGACAGATAAATTCACTGAGGCCTGAAATCAACATTTATTTGCAGCTTCAGAGGTATGAAATCTTGTATTTATCGCTTCAAAGACGAGCCTGCTCTTGTATTACGAACGCTGTGTGACTGTGTATTGGACCCCCTCACCTTCCCTCACATAAAAACTCAATTTTGAACTTTCTGAGAAGCTTTTCTTATTGAATTTTTTTTTATCAAACAAGTGCCGCTCAGGTTGCCACGCTGTGCCTGCCTGCCTGTTTGAAGCGCAGCAGCTGTATCTGATGGACTCCAGAGACGCTGTCTCGTGTGTCGTGTTCAGCAAGTTGTGAGCAAAAACTGAAGGGGAAACATAAGCTCCACCACACATTTTTCTTATGTTTTTTATCCTCTGATAAAAGGATAAGGGGTGGTTAAGCTGAGAGTGTCAGCGTTTTTACCCTCCACTACATCTCTGGGTTGTGTCTGAAAGGTGAGGAGGGAGCTGCGAGCCTGAACCCATCACCTATAATCATCTCTCTCTTCCCTCCCTTGGCTTGCCATCCCTCACTCTCTTGCCCTTTTCTTCCCTGCTACCTCGCCGCTTCTTCTCGATGTCTCTATCTTGTCCACAAAGGTGAGAGATTTGTAACCTTCATTACAGACAGCAGCCAAAAATAACGCCATACTCCTCTAGTTTATCTCCTTTCCATCTCATCCAATATGGACATCACATGCTGCCTCCTGCCCCACACACACACACACACACACACACACACACATTCAGCCTGGTGTAAACTCAGCCAGCATACCACCTCATTTACGGGGGCATTGATTTCAGCTCTAGTGCTCTATGAATATATTCCTTATGCATGAGTGCTCAGCAGTACGTTTATAGCAGACGTGACTTTCTTTTCTCTGCGCACTGGGAATCAGGAGTCAAGTCAAACTCTCGAGATCTATTTGCACCTAACAGCGGTGTTCATTTTCTTATTGTCGATGAAATCATGCTCGCACTGAAGGAGGCGTAAAGCTCTGCGCATGGTGCCTGGAGCATCCTGTGGCTGTACAGTGCATTTTCTCTCACTCTCTGGAAGAAAACTGAATAAATACTCGTCGTTCCACAGTGATTCTAGTTTTTCTTCTTCTTTTTCTTCTTTTTTTTCTTTATCTGCCAGCATATAAACAACAAATTTAAACACACAACGGAAGCTAATTTCCCAAAACTTATCTGCTTCAGAGTTACTCGGATGAAGGATGCTTGCAGTCCAAGCTGCCTGGAAGCAGATAGGATAAGCTTTTATTGATTTCCCTGACTTTCTCTGTCATTCTCCTGATAATTTCACAGCTTGCCCCCCCCGATAGTTTATATGTTTAGCAATGAATCGGGCAAAAACAAAGGCCTCCATATCAAAGCAAATGTCTGGAGACTCTTACCTGACGAGACGAGAATTACAGGTGGAGCGTTCAGGCCTTCTGGGTCCACTTGTGATGTGCTGAACTTGTGCTAGGCAATTTCATCCCCTCCATGCTCTGGTGTGGATAAAAAAAAACAAAAAAAAAAACAACAACAATCGTTTACTGCTTTATTGTCATAGTTAATAACTCATCAACAGAGAGCGAGAGAGAGAGAGAGAGACCAAGGGAACATCCACTTCTCCCCCAACACACACACACACACACACTCTCTTAAGGAATCCTCTAATCTCAGCAGTTAATAATGTGTTGTTTTTCCTCTCCTTTTATGCTCCCCGGTCCTTTTCTCTCTCTCTCTCCCTCTCTCTTTCGTGCACCCTCCCCTCCTCTCTTACCCGGTTGTCCAGGCGACAGAGTCAGTGAGAGACATTTCTTCCCAAATGCTCCTCTCTCTCCCATGGCTTTGTTCAGCCTGCTCTGCTGACTGGCTCACCAGCGCAGGAAAGACGAGGAGGGGGGATGCAGCCCAGGAACCTCTGTGAACCGCTTTTGGGGGACAGGTGAGCCTTGGTGGGTCTTGTGACTGACTCAAAATGTGTTTTGGACTAGTTCCCCTTTAATTCAGCTGGTTTTATGAGACCAGTGTTATCCAGCTGCCATGAGACTGCAGCACAGCCCCCTCTTTTTGAGTCAGTGTTGGTATGGTCTAGTCTAGTCTCAGTCGGTGGGGAGGTGGGGTGTGTTATAAGAGGGGGTGATGAAAATAACTGGCTACAGTGGGAGACAAAGTGAAGGCAATTTAAAATAATCACCTGAAGTAAGAGTTTATTAGCTTGTAGTCATTTGTTCTAGTCGGACACGGTGCTCTCGCAGCTGATGACATGAAGCCATTCAATCTGATGTATGTGTGCACCACTGATGCAGGAGTTTATAAATCCAGCGCCAATTTGACTTGTTGTGCTGCCAATAATGCGTTCTCTCGCGCTGTGGAGCCCTCACTCTCTCATCTAACATTAATGACCAGCTCGCCTCTCTTACTGCCAAAGTCTACTCATTCATCACCTCACTTCTCAACCTCTGCGCAGGTTTAACTTGGATTGCCTTGACAACAAAAGGTAATAATCCATCATCCAAATGGGAGCAGATGAAGTTAATTTTAAAGTTAAAGTTGGATAAAGTGGATGAAGTTTCACCTGAAGTAGCTCTTTGCATAGATGATGGTGGAGTGTGGGGTCATACACAAAGAGGACAGGTTGGGAGTTTTGTCCTCATGTTGGGGCTGGGCGATATAACCTTAAAATATTATTGTGATATCGACGATATTAACGATACATGATATATATCTCGATTTATTTTAAAATGTCCTCCAAAGCACTTTATACACGCTAGGACTGAGCAAAATGTAATGTAGATGTAAAGCAACAAAATCAAATATAACAATATTTTTAACTAAATACCTTGATTTCAATATTGCAACAATATTAATGGCGCTTTTACAAAACACAATTTTTGATAAATAACTGTTATTAATGTTGATATAATCACTAAGTGGATAAAGTATTCGATCAATTTGGTATTTAGAAAATTACATCACTTAACTGTAATAGGGCCTTTAAATCCAGGAAAAGACACCTATGTCATATGACAATATAACAATATCCAGAATCTAAGACGATATAAAGTCTCATGTTATGATAATATATATCATGTATATTGCCAGCCCTAGCTCATGTCACTGTTAGAGTGTGTGCATGTGTGTATGTGTGTGTGTGTGTGTGTGTTGGCACCCTTCAGGACACCTTGTCTTCACACTGTTGGCACTGCTGTGACGGATCTGACCAAACACACGTTTTCAGTCACTTTGGATCAATAAAGTGAAGCAGAGTGAGTCTAATCACATCTATTGCTGCAGCACTGTGGGAGACAAACATACAGATCTTATGAAAATTGATCAATTGCTTTAACTGCCAGTCGTAAATAACACCACGAAAAACTCGGCACGGCGTCGCTTTGTTTAGGGTTTATTGAATCCCTCCAACCTCAACAGGCCTAGTTCAGTAAACATGTACCACAAACATTGGCAGGCAAGAACTCAGAGGCAGTTGACGCATGATAATCATGATAATATACATTTTAAATAATACAAAATATACATAAATCGGTCATTCACACGTACGCACATGCATACTGTACACACACGTGCAGACTCGGACAGGGCTTTTAAAAAGACAGACTGACAGGATGTCGTGCTGTGTGAGGAGTTTGACGTTCCCATTAAGACAGGTCTTCGTGGAAAAAAAGTCTAATTTTTAGGATATGCTATATATATTTGTTTTGACATTAATCGCTGCAGCACTTGGGGGGGAGATTCTGCCTCAAGAGAAATTTAAGTTGGGAAAAGAAGGAAAAAGATGAATAAACTGCATGCAGAAGGAGGTATCTGCATACTGAGTGTCTTCTACTCGGGGCAGTATCCTCACTAATGGGCAGGGACGATGATAGGGATCTATCTTATCTCTCTGTGCCATTAACAGTGGATTCAACTGATTCGAGGAAATGAGGAGAAGCTGCAGAACATTACCGTCCTTCCGTCTGGATTTTAAGACTAACAAAGGATAGAGTACCCCTACACATATTACACACTCTCTTGACTATTCTTATACATCATAATTCATCTCTGTTTTCTAAATACTATACTTTATATGCACAAATACTAAAGGAATCTCCTACAAAACCTAATAGAAATACAGGAAAAGAAATGTTGGGATTTTTTTGGTCTCTTGGTTTATGACTACACACAAAGCTAGAAAGTCCGAACAAAGCTCAATAATGAGCCGATATGTAAATGTGACTGGAAAATAAACCTGATATTGATTAGCACAACAGCGCGGGAAAAACAATCCGCATTCGTCCGGTAATGACTGTGCTCTGTCTTTACGTTGCATTGCGGTCGGCATTGATTTAGTAGGATTTTCACCTCATTTCTTTGTCTGCCGAGTGCTCCAACGAAGGGGATTTAAGTTGGAACACAACTAATCTAACATAATTTTAGCACCTGCTGAAGGGGCTCAGAGGAAGCCCAATTTGAAACCGTACAGTGTGAACACATTTTGATCCAAAAAGAAAAACCCTGGAGAACACAAGTTAAATACACATATACACATATAATTTACCTTTTACATTTACAGCAACAATATAATGACCCAACAAACATTTTTGTCACAGAAAGATTTTGTTCGCGGCTGTTTCTTTGCAACAACACTTTTGGCCTGAGTGTTTAATTAATTTCTGTCACTACACAACGTTCACAGTGAAAAAAAAACAGCCCCAGTGTACTGGTCAGGGCGGCAGCTGAAGGGAGAAACGTTGATCTAAATGTGCTATGGTCGTTGGTCCACGAGAAAACAGAGGTACTGCCACACATAGACAAACGCACACACTCCCACACTGATGCTCTCAGTGCTGCAAACTCACACACACTCTCATACTCTCAAAGCTGTCATATGACAAGGGAATTGTTCGTTTCCTCTGGCTACCACAGATGGGTCTCCCGGATCTCAGAGATGATGTTATTGGCTTTTTTGAGCGCCTGAGAGGGGAAAAAGAGAGGGCTGTTAAATCACTAGCCTTAGAGTAGTACATAAAAGACTAGGAGAAATGACTTGCTTTTCATGATGCTCAGAACCCATTCAGAGAACAAAAGCATCAAGCAATTTTACCTCAAGCATTTGAGCAACCTCGGTCCGCTGCTGTGCCGTGTCCTGTGACTCAATGAGCAGCTCCTGCAGCAGTGGCTGTTTGTAAAGCTGACCCACCAGCTCACTCTGCAGATGCTCTTTCACAAAGTTCACCAGGAAGTGCATCACTGTCTTGGGCACACTGTGGACACACAGTTAGAGACAAAGTTGGAAAATCCGCATCAACAACAACAGCTGAGGTCATCAATAGATAAAGCTGAGGAAATAGTGAGTGTGGTCCTCCCCCCCCTCCAGGTGATCTGGACTTCTTCCCGGCGAACCTGTCTTGGATGCTTTTACGGACAATGAGGAAGTAGCAGTTGATGAGGCGCTGAATGACCTCACAGTCCCTCTGCTCCCTCGCACTCAGCTTGCGGGATACGGGCACCGCCTGGCAAAGAGGTGAAAAGTTAAATGTTGACCGTCTGCAATGTATTCACTACTAAGTGTTTTGTCTGCCTGCTAATCCCACACTCACTGTGTCGAGGAGGTTAATGGCCTGGCCTTTGCTGGCGCTGCCAAAGCCTGTAGCCGGCGCTTTCTCTTCTGCAAACTTCTCGTTCTTCCAGCGCTTCCCTCCATCAAGGGCCTCTGCCTGACAGCAAGAAATCCGAGGAAGTCAGAGGGTCAAAGCAATTTTGGCTGAGGCTGGAACACCACTACAAACTCTGAAAGGGACTGTACTGTTCGGACGTGAAACATGATGGTTAAGGCTTTACAGAACTCAACTTCTACTGTTTACCCTGGCAAAATAAATGACAAATGTGAGTACCTGCTGTAAAGAGTAAATAACTACCTGCTGACTGTTGACAGATGCTGAGACCTGCCCAGCATCCGTGAAGTCTGGATGTTTCGTGTTGATGTAGGCGAGTTCTATTGCTACTAAGTTGTGTACCTGAAGGAAAAAGGTGGAAGAAAATACTTCAGGCAGTTAACAGGACCGAGGTCAGCTGACTGAATGAGTTATTATAATTAGAATTAAAGATAGTTTCAGGTAAACTGTGGATTACCATCTCATTAGTAATCGGCAACCGCTTCCTGAGTAATCCAGTCACGACTTCCACAATGGAATCGTGCAGTTTGGGGAATCGCAGAAGCTCCTGGCAAAAACAAAGACATTCTTTGTTGAGCTGGGGCTGTCTTAATTAATTCTGCACTGTTTTAGGGAGGCAATAAACATCTGCCGACTAACCTGCGTGCTATAGGATGAGCAGTGCTGGATGATCCTCTGCAGCTCTTCATGAACAAGCTCTACACAGCGCAGACTGGGGTCCTCCAGCCGTTTAATTTGCCGCTTCACCAGCAACTCAAAGGACACCTCGGGCACAAAAAGCGCTGGCCGCGGACCCTGCAGGGCAAATTAAACGCACACACAGACACACACACACACACACACACACACCAGCTCTATTATTCACCTGCTATTCCTCCAAACGAGAGAGCTTGACTAGAATTTGGATTAAACAATTTACGCGAGCAGAAATCAGGACAGGCTCACCGTAGCATTGCGGATGGCGGTGAGGACATCAAGCTCAGTCAGTCCTCCCAGGGGGTCGATGGACTGCAGAGTGCGGCCAAAGGTCTCATGGAATATGTAACAGATCCGAGCACCCCCGCAGCTGTAAAAGAGATTGGTTCAGCTGTGACACGATCGCGGTTTCTCGGGGCTGCGTGTCAGCAGAATTAATCGCGCCAAAATTTAATGCAGTCAACCAAAAAAGGTCAATATTTTTCTCGCTACATATTTGCATTAATTAGTTGCCTCTGCTGTAAGAGAGCTGTAGAGATGACGATGCCAACAGAACATGCTGACACAACTTCAACTGACAATTACAAATTAGTAAGTACTAAATTATTGAAAAAAAAAAAAATGGAAGATGAACTAAAACAGGAAACAGGATGCTTCCATCAGTAAAGCGTTTGCTTTTCAATAAAGACCCTGCTGTTAGATCGGTCAGACTCACAGCTCCGTCGTCTGGATGTATCTGCCTGTCCCCTCGATGGTGTTGCAGTAATCGCTGGCGAACTTGGTGACAATCTGCAGCAAGGTGGCACTGTGGTCTTCTACTGGCTGGCCATAGCTGTTGAGCCTTGTCTGGTACTGGGCATTCAACACAGTCACTCTGGTTTTGAGGTCTGGCAGGCAGTCCCGAATGTGGTGCATGAGCAGCCTGCTGAGAGTTTTGGCTAGATAGCGCGAGCCTGCTCGGGAGGCGAGCGAGGGATAGTGGCGCTGCAGGAAGGCCTGCTCGTCCCTCATTGAGTCCTCCAAGCTCTTCTGGGTATTGATGTCATGCTGGCTCCTAAGAGCATCACCAATTAGGGCAAGAGAGAGAGCGTTGTCAGAGAATCAGGGTAATAAGGGCATCATAATTGCCTCTGTGCTGTAATGTCAAGCTAAAAATATGATATGGCTAAAGTACGGAAAAGAAATCAACCTGTTCACCACTCCGATAATCCCAAGTTTGACTGGAATGACTCGACCAAGAAGGACCTCCAGAGCATCAGTCCCTGCATCCATCAGGTCCAATTTACTGATCACAAGCAGTGTTCGACGACCTGACAGACACGCAAACAGAGACATTTGATTATACTTTTAAAGCCACCCTCCGGTCAAAATATGTTTTTCTTCTTGTTCCGTCAGTTTAATTTTTTAACTTAACCGTGTAGAATGATTTATTTTCAGGGTTTGACACTTAGAAGGCTGTTTTTTTTCTTTACATTCAACACTGGCAGTGTAAATTTTCGTTAAGCTCACTAAAATCTGATTTCAAGTGACGGACCTACCAGCAGGATTTGAGATATCACACATAGTATTGAAGGCAATCCTGGTCCGTAATCAGCAAAACAGTTTTGATGTGGGAACTTAAAATCTCCACTAAATAGTGGATGTGAAGCTGGACTCATCTTGTGTCCAGCAGTCAAACTTGTAAAACAATTTTCCTTTTCTCAATTTTTCTCTTTTTTATGAGAGAGGTGCCATTTTAAGGATGTTACTGTTGTATCTTTTTATTTTGAGTGGGCAGCTCTGGCTCAGGAGTTAGAGTGGGTGGTGCACTAATCAGAACGTTGTTGCTTTGACCCCCGGATTAAATCACTGACCCCAAATTGCTCCTGATGTGTGTTCCATTGGTGTGTGAATGACTGAGCACAAAAAATGAAGGGCACTTTGGACAGAAAGCGGTGCATTGCACCTGATGAGAAGGTCGGCACCTTGCATGGCAGCCTCTGCCATCAGTGTATGAAAGGTTCTAAGTGTTTTAAAGTGCCCTAGTAGTCAGTAGACTAAAAAGTGCTTTTTTAATGCTATCTACTATTTATGTAGCCCACAAATTGGAAAATGTTCATGTGTTAATATAAGTGAAGAGTGGATCCTTCAGGACAGTTAACGGTCCTCCAAGATTAGTTTTCCATCATTCATATTAACATAGACAAGAGGAAAACATTGTGTGGGACATCATAGAAGAAAAAAAAACACAAATCAGGTCTCTAATGGGACAGGATCAGCGCTTTCAATGGGCCAGCAAGAGAAGCAGAGGAACATTTGTGCCCACATACATATATCAAAACTGGCACACAATCAACATTTTAAAACCCCACTGCCTACCTCGCGGACAAATACCACAGGCAGATTCTCATCAGCTATCACTCTAAGTCCTCAGAGTAAACCATGATATCAACAGCAATTTCCTATGCAAATTATAACTGTTAGGATGCTGTTAACAGTAAAGACCGGAGGGTCCAGGAGTTCCTCGTGCAAAATCAATAACTTAAAATGCAGCTCCACTTGACGCACATTATGTAATAAACACTGATGGAGAGGAAAGAAAATGGAAATGAAATCTGTGGAGAAGAGGCGCCTGTGTGCAAAATGTCCTACCATCTGGATCAACCTCACGAGCCAATTTTAGTGCATCGGAGGTGGCCAAGTCAGAGTTGGCAGGGGACACGGCGAGGATGAGGGAGTTTGGATTGGAGATGAAGGACAAGATCATCTCTTGTACTTGAGCCTCGATGTCCTCTGGCTGGTCCCCAACAGGAACCTGAGGCAACAATAATGAGCAGTTACTGTAAGCACAGCACAGATGGGGTGCTGCTGTGAGACTGCTGACATGCAAAACAACCAGCACTTATCATGATTATGATTGTACACATGAATCAAAATCAACACGCTTGACAAGTGGCTGAGTGTACCTTAGTTATTCCAGGTAAATCAACCAGAGTGAGATTTAGGACTTTGGGGGAGAAAATCTTCAGATATATGGGCTCAGTGCCGATTCCCTGGAGGGAATAAAAAAGGGAAATCATGAATGTGGTGTGAAAAGATAAATTTAAGGCATCACTGAGTAGTCACCAATGCTTTTCTTTTAACCTTGTTGTCACCAGAACTGCGGTCAGTCTCTGCTTCGATTTCTTGACGAATTTCCTGAAAATCTGTGAAGACCTGTCAAAAAAGGTGAGAGAATGATTCATCAACGAAACGGAGCACATAATACCGGACTACTGCAGCATGCACATCCTTTGTACCATTCGGATAAATGTACCTGGTTCTTGCAGTGCAGGAATGTACCCCATTCTTCAGCTTTGACACCTCAACAAACATAGAGGAGTAAGTGTCAGTAATTTTACAGATACATTTCCGGTTGAATTTGCAGTTTGGGGAGAAATAAGGGAAACTGAAAATATCTCAAATGGACCTTTATCATGCTTGACAGATGATGGTCAGAACAAACAAAATGTGTGAGGGGGTTCACAAAAGAAATGAGGAGGCTGAACAAGGATAAGTCCAAGCAGAACAAATATGCAGAGACCTGGGTAGCTGTTTTGGGCATTTTGTTTAACCCCATTGTCTGAAAAAGTAGTGAATAAGAAGAGAAAGAAAGACCTGCATGTTAGCAAGGAGAGAAAAAGCTCTACAAGAAGTAGCTTACAGTTTAAAGAGTGACGGAAAGTGTCGTGCACACATAAACTACCATAAGCAGACTCCACGCCTGGACAGAAACAACAAACCTGCTGCCCTACTTTAACATGCTGATATTATAGTTTGGCTACTTCCACCACTTGATTGTGTTTTCAAGCACAATCACAACAACTCCCCTCTTATTCAAAAGGATGTATAAATGTGCAGATACCACTCTCGATCTTCAGTCTCTCCTGCATAGGGGCAACATTAATTAGCTGCAACACGAGGGGTCGTCTTGTGACTATTCCTGATCCCCGAGGCAAGAAATCCCGTCCAACCAGGCTCTCCAGCACAGAGCTCTTTCCACTGCTCTGTTATGGAAGATAGTAAAAAGCAATTCAGTAATGTTTCCAACAGCACTGATACACTTTCACTGCAGACACATATTCAACACATATTTAAGGAACGGAAATCAGAAGCCTTAAAATTGTAATAACAGTGGTACTCTGGCAAGGGCTCCAGATAATGACTACATTTACAATTAAGCTTTTTGTTGTTATTTTTCCAGACTGACCTGAGATCCAACCACGACAATCTGAGGCAGCTGTATGACCTCTGCACCCACTGTGAGGAAGACCTCCTGCAGCCGGTTGATGGTGGGAATTAGAGTCTCCATCTCTCCAACAGACTGGGCAAACTTACTAAATTGGTAAAAACAGAACAAACTGAATGGACAGACAGGAAGAACACCAAAGCAAATCAGATGACGTTAAGTTACACTTGAAATAGGGTTAATAACGCTAGCTAGGAAAATGTTATTCCCAAAAGCCCAATCAGAACAAGGGTCCATTTTATCCTGAGCAAGAACAAAAATACAACATACCTGCGACTGCGAGTGACAACAAAAAAATAAATGAATAAGCTACAGTTATTACCATGGGAAGGTGTTGCTTGCCAACAGGAAAAGTGGTCCTGATGAGAGGGGTTTAACGCCCAGGCATCAGTGAGACAAACACTGTCCTCTAAGATTACAGATGTTTTCACGCTACAACCAGCCATTAGTTATCAACCACTGCACCGAACTAATATCTAAGTTACATGGCAACAAATGCTTGTAAAGCGCAGGCCGAAATGCTCGGTGTTACTAATTAATGTTAGCTGGCTAAAGCTAATTGGTATAACGTTAAGCAGGAAGTGAAAGAGACATTGCAGGCTTCGCGCTAACGCTAGCTCAGCCGCTAAACAACCGATGCTCTGTTGTGAACTTACCGGTGAACAATAAATAAATATCCCTCCTTATCAAATGTGTCTGTCCTTCATAGTTCGTAGAAAAGGGGCGAGCGTCAAAAACATTGCATTTTGTCCTAACTGTTATCCAATATTAGCAGCACAAGATATAGCCGTCAGTTCACTACATAGGCGGTACCCGCATTTTTCCCCCATCGATCTGATTGGTCATAAAATATGACTCATGCCCTGAATCGTCACCCGGTTGGTCGACTTGTAAAAGAGGTAGCGTTTGGTTCCGCCTTGTGTTGTCTTTGAGGAACTCACATGCCATTTAATTTTCACTTCTACATTTTATGCTTAACATTACTAGATCCATTCCCAGAAAACATTAATTCCATTCTTTTATACATTTTCACTTAAAATACCAGCAGACAACACAACAAGAAACATTAACACTAGTATTTATTACTGTGTTTTAATGTCTGTATATATAAACATGATATTTACAAATCATACAATGAAGACCAGTTAGTTACGGAATAAAACATGTTACCTTGCCATGGTTAACAGAAAAACACGCAGTCGTCACCCACCAGACATTACTAAAAAAAATGCCCTCCAGCAGAGGTTAGTGTCTCCCTGGGAGTTTTACTATAGCAGCCAGAGATCATGCAAAAACCAACAGCATCAATGGATTCCTTTGTATTCAAATATTATGTGATCAGGTCTTGTGTCATGACTGCAACATCAATGATGAGAGCAATTCAAAAGTGGCAGAGTTTTCTTATCCAAATCCTTTGGTCATGGATAAGAGAGCCCTATTGCTGCGATAATCAACAGTCTGTGCTATCTGTGTTCACTCAGCCACTGATTAGGCACACAGCTGGGGCCCTTTGCAAGAAAACTGATACTGTATTTTCCATGCCTCACACGTCAAACACTGTATGCACCTCCAAGCGCTGAGCACCTGTCAAAAGATAATCACAATAAGCAACTTCTAGCTGGGCATTCTTAGTCCATGTATGAGGTATCCATGCCCTCTCCCTCGGGGTGAAGCAGCCTTCCCGCCAAGCGCTCGATGTCGTCGAGACTAAGTTGTCGAAGTGAACGTTCATAATCCTTGACGAAAAACAAAATAAATAGAGAAACAGCAAGTTAAAATCATCATACTGAATTTATTTTAAACATGTCATGTGTGGGGAGACAGGAAGTATGACTGTCTTGAATGTCAGAACTTCTTCTTTAGTCTAGAGTAATGCAGACCTCCTGGTTATTTTACCTAGTTAGCAGCTACAAATGGCAACAAAAAAATTTATTTCAATATTATAAGGTAACAATTTGCTCCCAGCAAAGTCATATTATGTAAAATGTTAAATAAGGACAAATTTCAAGAGAATTGAGTTGTAAGGTTTTACTATATTCATGCAACTTATATGGCAGGGCCTCTAAATAAACAATGCCTGTGATTGTAATTAGGTATTGCTGACTTTGATGAAAAGAACAAAAATGTAATGTTGAAATGTAAACAAATCCAGTACCATCTGACATACATTTTATTCAAACAACTGGCCACTTGACCATGGGATTATGGGATAAAGAGGGTTTCAGAGGTGAGATTGATTGCTTCTTCCATATTTGGACAAAAGATAGCTGCATTTCTTTGCCACATTTGGAGAAGACTTGACCTTTTCAGATGTATTCAGACTTTAGAAAAACAATTCCTTAAATTTCATTTTGGCTAACCAAACAAAGAAAAACTTCAGATGTTGGTAGAACAGTATGATCAAATATTGATAATGTCAACATGCAAGAGAACATCACACCATTCTCTTTTACCCTTATCCCCCACATGCTCCTTAATTGGTAGCAAAACATCAAAACATTTGATTTAACAACGCCGACACTGTTAAAATCGTAAATATGGATTCACAAAAAACAGCCTGCATTTAAATACCTTGATAAGTTGTTCGTGGACTTTTGCTGCATCTGCAGGACTAAAATGTCGAGCGAGGATCGTGGACACTGTCTGCCACACTCTTCCCTGTGCACTGCTGCTGCTGCTGGCAACCATCCCGGACGCTCCAGTTCTCTCCCCCACTGGACGAATCACCAGATTCAATTTAGCCTCTGGTCCGATGGAGTAATCACTCAGTCTGTGCTCATCTGAGGAAAGTAATATAGTGTGCAGTCGCGAAAAAAATGTTAACGTATGATTCATGTGCCGAAGAGATGTTGGATCAGGCAATTACATTTTTGCACAAAGGTTATGAAGCACTTGACTGCTGCCTACCTGCAAGCGCTTTCCCTTTATAGAGCAACCGCTGCTGGTTTGCTGGTATGTTGAGACGTTCGGACACAAGTTCCTTCACTGTGGAGACCTTTTCATCTTCAGTCACCTGGAAGATCAACAATATGATGATGTAGTTACACTATTTGGTCAAATTACATTGACAAGGACTTTCCTTTTCTTGATAAGCCGAGGAGTATGCAAAATGCAGAAGAGTGTAACCAATCGGAAATGATCACTTTGCATCAACTTTACATGAAACCAACTGTCAAATGGGAATTCACAGTCACAAGAGACAACTAAACCGTTACCTTGTAAATGGCCTTTTTGGCGTATTCTTTTCATAGAAAATTAAGAGCTACAGGCCTCCAGTGTTTGTATTTATACCATAAACACTTCTGGTACAGCTGATAATGTGACGGTGTGGGCAGGTACATTTCTACAAGGATAGGTTCTTCTTGTGAATACACAATGTAATCCAGTTTGTGAGATACTTCCCAATGTGTCTTACAAATCATAACATGCTTTGAACTGGCATCAGTGTTTAAAACTATATGAATTCCTGCACTGACAAACAATGTTGCTAAAGTTCATGTGCTCCTTTGGTTCCGCAGGTTGTGGGTGTTTTCACAACATACTTGGCCTCATATAGCCCCCATGTGTGCCTCATTCCATAACGTTATCATCTCAAACATGACACGTACAAACTTTGCCTAGTGAGCAAATAACGTCTCAGTCTTGCGAGTAAGTCTTGTGCTGACCTAACACAATCTATTTTCATAAGAAACTTTCTTGAGGTATTTTCATTGCGACTCCCTTTCCTACAAGTATCACCAAATAAGGACGTACAGAGCTCCAAGTCCCTCTGTTTGAAGGTGGTGAGAGAAGTATTAGGAGTTAGTCTAATAACGTCACAGTTACCCTAAATGTGTCCTTTTTAAGGATGTTGTTGACAAGCTAGCCAGAGTAACGTACCGACCATAGACTGTAAATAAAGATTATTCTATTAGACATATGAAGACCTCCGCATACAGCCTATCAAAACGATATTTGACTGTACGATAGCTCTGTTCAAGCTACACTGTGTGGAGATTCACACAGCCTGACCAACACATCCTCTTTAGATTCAAGCGCTGTATGTGGTCGCCTCACTCCCAGGTAACTCAGCATGTCTCAGCACTCCCCAAGCTAGCTCAGTTAGCCAGCTTGCCGACAAAGGCTAGCTAATGTTGCTGATTAAGCTAGCGACGGGGGAGGTAGCATTTAGCATCCAGCTAGCCCGGCGCTGCTTATCTTACCTGTACACTGCATTCTTTTCCTTGAAGCGGCTTCACAGTAAGGATCATTTTCGGTGATAGTCTGAACAAAAAAACAACCACACAACGATCACTTCAAATGTTAAGCTAAAAAAATATACGCCAGTAACGTTACTTTGCTAGCCCGAGATAGCTTCAGGACTTCTTCGCTTGTCAAAGGCCCATCTTCTTCTACAGCGGAGGCAGAGCGCTGCTGCTGCTCTCAGGTGACACTGCTGCCGCCCACTGGCGGGAAGTTAACATGGCTGCTGATGGAGGCTCAGTGGAGCATGATTCATTCACAAAAGAAAGATAATGAGACCATAATCAAATATTCAAAGGAAAAGGGAAGATGGAGGATAATGAAGTCCCTTGCAGGAGTTTTGGATTTAAAGAGCAAACCTTAAAGAGCATCTTCTGATTAGGCTATTATCTAGTTAGTAGGCTAATTATTTATATTGCTAATCTTACATTTTTTCTTTGTGAAGCCCTAAGTGACATATAGTGCTATGCAGCATATAAAGGCTTAAGAGGAATCTCTGTCTATATATTTGCTTTTGGTCCTGTTGAACAAATCTATAGGACTTTGTCTCTCACCATAAATTATTTACAACTATCTATATTAACCATTAAAGTAGAAGTTCACCTAAAAAAAGAAAAGATAGGTTAGGTTTTGTATTCCACAATACATTTCCGGAGCTTCACAGCAAGACGGGTCTGCAGATGCCCCAAGATGCCAAAAAGATTTGAATAGATATCAATCGAGCTTGTGGACCCACTTGTAACAGGATGCAGGCTAACGCTTTTAGCTTAGCATCTACAGTCAAGATTTTGTCTTAAAAAGGGTGTAAACGACATCTTCTCAAATTATTTTGAGATCTCTAACTTCTGGAGTCTTGATTGGCACACTTGCAGACTTGTATGGAGCCCTTTTATATTTTCTTTCAGTAGTTTTTTGATATTTAAGGTTTTTTTTTTTCCAAGTTTAAAAAACAATTTCTCAACTACAGTTGTTTAGATGAATGATGCAATGCTCCCGCTCCTGCAGCATTTCACCCACTTTTCCATCAGCGTGGGGGTGAGAGGATAACTTCATTTTCATTTGTTTGTGAACTTATCCTTTAATCATCTATAGTGATAAATGTTATTGCCATAGCTTGTTTCAAAACTGACGGGTGATTTTGAATCCAACTATACTCACAATTCAAGGTGTGATAATAGCCTACTCTGCTACAGGAACATATTATCTCAGACCTCTGATCGGCGCTCACAGACAGCCTTCCACATGTGCAAAACGTCAGGGGGATAAAATGATTGATGTTCACAGCTGAGTGTGCCGGAGACCCACCTGTCCCCCCTGGAGCTCAGGAATACAACAGAGACCATCTGACCCAATTGGGATCCAGTCCATGCATTTCTCATTACGGTCTCCTCTGTCTTGGTCATGTGATTGCCTGATGTCTGTGCCCAGCCCTGGCCAGCCCCGAGCGAGAGAGGAGCATCCTTCACTCGGGCGGGTACAGAGGAGATCTGCACCTGTCGGATGGTCTGTCTGCTGCTGCTGCTGCCAGACGCGGACAATCCAAATCAGGACAAGTGAGGACGACTTCCACAGCGCCAGACAGGCAGGTGATCCCTGTGTGTGTGTGTGTGTGTGTGTGTGTGTGTGTGTGTGTGTGTGTGTGTGTGTGTGTGTGTGTGTGTGTGTGTGTGTGTGAGGGTTTGATATTTAGCAGGACAGAGCATGCATCTGTGTTTATAAAAAGTCT
Organism: Sparus aurata; assembly: GCF_900880675.1. NCBI lineage: Eukaryota > Metazoa > Chordata > Actinopteri > Spariformes > Sparidae > Sparus > Sparus aurata. The sequence continues at coordinate 10,524,017 of NC_044191.1, forward strand.
ATTAGGAACGTGAACCGCTGCTGTCAGATTTTACCAACTCATTCATTTATTACAGGGGCTATTATCGGCGCGTATATGGCTCCAGGCGCGCTTGCGACCCGAAAATGAAAACATCTATATTTCATTCCTACTGGGACACAAAGTGTGTGTGACTTAACAACGAGTCTATAATGACTAAATCCTAATCTGACCTGTTTTATCTCGTTGACATCACTTCTTTCTCGTTCTTGTTTACCTCAATTATCTCGAATTTAGCCATTTTTAATCTTTTTTTTTTTTTTTTTTTTGCCCGTTAGGGTGAACGGGAAAATAGACAAATACAAGGACTGCTTGAGCATACTTTATCTATAACGCATCTGCAGCCTACATGTATGCTGCCCCTGGAAACCAATTACCGCAAGAAGGACTGAAAGCTCTTAGAAAAGCACAGAGAGATGAATGGTCTTTACTGCATGGAAACTGTGTCAGTGAATCATTCTTGACCATGTTTTCATCTATCTATCTATCTATCTATCTATCTATCTATCTATCTATCTAAGGATACAGTGTGTGTAAGATGCGCACAGCAAGCTCTCTTGTGTGTTCTAGTCTGACTAGAAGCCATTATACTTTATTGATTGCCCATTTATATGATTGATATTAACAATATTAACATATGCAATCAGGGGAAGAGATGCAGTCAAATTAGAAAAGGGTTGTCGAGCTTTGAGTTAAATAAGGTTGCAGCCAAATAAGTAGACTAAGTCCAATTCAAAATCCGACAGAAATCCCACATTTAGTCCAGCTGGATCCACTCCACGTTCTGCTATGTTTTTTATGTCTGATGCTTGCAGGCAGATGCAGCAGAAGTTCAGATATTTTTTTGGGGGAAAAATACTCAAAATACTTTAATAAGAGTAAAAAGTCTCCCTCTGAAGGACAATTCTCTCAGCCATTTCTGTGAGACTCGTCTGAGTGCCCGTAAATGATGCAGGGTCTAGATACAAGACACTAAGATGCCTTAGTCTCCCTCTCTGTCTGCTTCCCTCTTGTTTCGTCTTGCTGCATCTGCCACGCGTGATTTGCACTGTGTCTTGTGATGCTGGGAAGGCGGTGTGCAGTGACGTAAACAAAAATAACCGATGATTCCTCTCAGATGCATTCAAACCGAAGTAACAAGCCTGTTTTGAAAGTTTAAGTAGAAAGTACAGATATTTGCGTTCAAATGTACAGAGTCAAAGTAAAAAAGTTTAGAAAAATAGATACTCAAATAAAGTACATAATCCTACGAGTAAAGTAATGAAGTATTCGTACTTCAAAATCACACAAAAATCATACATTTAATATATTTGGACCAGTTCTACACGCACACTGAGAGAAGGATCTTTTTCTGTGTTTGGTCACCTGGTGTTTGCAGGTAATGGGAACACTTCGGGACCTCCAATTTGCCCTGCAACTTAAGATTGAGGAGCTCCGCCAGAGGGACACACTAATCGATGAGTTGGAACTAGAGCTGGACACGAAGGATGAACTCATCCGGAGGCTGCAGGAAGAACTGGATCGCTACAGAGCCACCGTCTCCCTCCCAGGAACCTCTGCGGCCGGTGCAGGTACACAGTGTAGTGCTTTTATGTGTTGTTATTTGAAAGCAGCACCACGTAGTGCCAGAGATAAACCTGCCTTTTTATGTGCTTTCCCCGCAGTTTGCTCTGCTCAGATTGAGGACAAGCAGAAAGCCAAAAGGAAAACAGTCATTTCTGAGCCCGTCACTCTGGACCCGGTGACTCTGGCCATGGTTTCACACAGGAGCTGCGACAAAAGCCTGGAGTAAGATCACACAATGTTCCCACCTGCTGCATTAAAGAAAAGAACAGCCCTCAAATGTTCAAGGCTCACGGCCAGCTTTCTACATGACTCAAAATCGATAAAAAAAATTACGTAGCTTATGACACTGTGTTCAAGGCATTTAACGGCTTGCTCTTTAATGTCGCGTCCTGCCTTCATGCCCTCAGGTCTCAGAGGCTGATTCAAGCAGCGTTCTTGAAAAATGACCTGTTGAAGAACCTTGACGAAGGAGAAATCAGAGCCATCACAGCCTGTATGTACCCAACCCCCATCAATCAAGGCTGCTATGTCATTCAGGAGGGGACCAACGGGGCTCAGGCTTATGTTTTAGAAGGTAAATCATCTTCCTCTTCCAATTGCTCACATTAATCACGCTCGGGGATACATATTAGCTTTTCCTTCAGATGACAGACCGATGAAATGATTAGGTTTATCATATCTTTGTGTATCGCTCTTGTCAGCACTGGCTCACAGTTCGATTGGACGGTAATTTGACACCGCTCTCGAACCCAGTGATGGGAGAACCACATGTCTGAGCAAGAAAAGAGGAGGCACTTCGGGGAATAACCGGTGACCGGCATCGATGTTTTGTTTTGTAATGTCAGCCTGATGTAAAAGACAGGAGACATGAGGGTCTGCTCCGCCCTGATTGCGAGTTCATCAGTGCTTGATTGTCCTCCGGAATCTTGGCTGTATTTGTAATGTCACAGATAATGGAGAGCGACAGTTCCACACTTTTCTTGTCACCCTACCCAGTGAGAGGTTCGGCTCAGGGATGATTATGTATCTGTCGTTACAGTATGACAGCTGTAGGTCTTTGACAGAGTCCTTGACACAAAAACACACAATGTGACAACGCTATGTTTTATTTATGTACGTGCGATGTTTCATCACTGGCTCTGTGTTTATTAACAGAGGGGAGGCTGGATGTGACGAAAGACGGAGTGAAGCTTCTCACAGTCGAGCCAGAGGACGTGTTTGGGGAGCTGGCTCTCCTCTACAACTGCACCCACACCTTCTCAGTGTCAGGTATCACAGCATTGTGTCGGCGTCTTGGTTTTTGACTTGCATACAGATAAGAACAAGAATAAGAAAAATATATGCGCACTTTAGTGAAGCCGTCTTTGCCACCAGAATAAAATGCTGGCCGTTAACATTTCTGCAAACCACAGGTATGTTCACATTTGGATGTGTCATAGGCCACGTACCATGTTGACATTTCTACAAAGTGTGTCACATCAGTTTCACAATACATGTTTATGTTATATCAGGAGGTGGAGGGGATGGTTGTGGAGTTCGGTTGAGGAGCTGGAAAGCCAGTGACCACAGTTCAAGACTGTGCTTCAGCATTTGTGTGTGAAAGTGTGAAACCACTGGATATTTATATGGTGCCGTGTGTTTTTGATAGACCTCGTGACATCTCTAGCCATTTCTAGCTTGTATTTTAAGGCAATATTAGATATTTTCCTAACTCTAAAGTATTTTTTGTGCCTCAGCCTAACCAGATCACGAGCACAGCGTCCTCACAACATAAGATTGAGAATTGAACGTAAAGAAACATAAAGATGCAACAAAAAAGAAATGTAAAGTTTCGATCACATCTGTGATTGCAGGAACGTACAATGCCAGCATTTTTTCTGGCAGTTGTGGTGGTATAGTGCCTTTCTGCAAAGATCAACAAGTTTTTCTTCTTCACTGATCTTTATGAAGTAAATGCTGATTGCACAATAAGATGGATATAGAATAATGAAACCATCCGCGTTTGGTTCCCTGTAAACATGCGGCCACCCGGGAAAGGGAAGGTTAACTGGCGATCCATTTCTATTACCGACTAAATGATTAAATAAACTCACGTCTTGTCCCGTCTTGTTGTTATTTGCATCTCTGGGGAAAACGGAAACAATCCAGTTGTCTTTGCAACAGCGACGCCAACAATAATACTGCTTAGAATAGCGCAGGGGGGTAAGTTCACGATTGCCACTTTAACAAAACAGGTTTAGATGATAAAAAAACAACAGCAGTGAGACAAAAACAGACAAGAGAGTTTGATAAGAATACAAATAAAACATTAACACTGATACCAGTAATGTTTTGCAGCAAATTAAAAAGGCAGCACTATGATTTAGTCTCTAATTTCAAAGAGGATCCAAGGAGAGGATGTTACACAGTTTAAAACTGAATGCAGCCTCACCAGATATCTTGTGGGACACTTCTAAAGGTGGTGGAAGATCTGAGAGTTCCTGTTTGGTCATTAAATGAGATTCAGCGGCTCATATTTCGAGTCAAGTCAAAACGTTTGTTGTCATAGTTTCCCTGTACGATGCAATACGTCCTTTACCTTCCACTCTGAGTTAGCTTTTTAAAAAGGAAACATGAGGTATAAAAAGTGAAGTGAAGACATGAGAATACGAATAAATATCATGTTATTTAAGACCAACAAAAGGAACATAAAGTATCCAAAGAAAACTGTCAACAATATGTCAGGTGATGATGATGAGGATGTTTGATTATATAAGGTTTTGTAGAGAAGTCACAGGCAGCCAGTGCAGTGATGTGAGCAGAGAGGTAACAGGACTTTTTGTATTGCTCAGACTCCGGGCCGCGCCATCCTGAGTTATCTGTAGTTTTCTCATTGCATTTGTGTGAAGACAAGTAGAGAGAGACTTGCAGTAATCTCAGCGACTCGTAATGAGAGCGTGTGTCCGTCAAGTTAAAAATGGTCTCATTTTTGGCAAATCGCTGGAGATCTATCTCACCAAAACAGCGGTGGAATTTCAGCGTAATTAATTCTGATTATGTGAGGATATGAATAATTCTCGTTAAAGAAAATATCACAAGCAGGCGGATTCCTGGCCGTGGTCGTAGACAGAGGACGTCTGTTGAATTTAAAATCAAAGAGCTTTGGAGATCTTAGACAACGCTGCAACTTCAAACAGCTTTCTCAGAGTTGTGGGGAATTTAAAACATTTTTCTGCTCTACTGGATAACTCGGCTGTCTTGACTGCCGCTTCTCTTCCAAAATTAATTGTTTTTGTATTCGATTCACTTCTTCTCATGGTTGGATCATAACCGATCATATATACATTCCTGGTGTGAAGAATTCATGATATTCTAGCTGGTGCTGTCGTTTTCGTCCAGCCTCTGAGCCCTGTGGGAAAAGCTCCTCAGCCGTCACCCTGCGCATCTGACCTGGTTTCACAAATAAACAGGCTGTGGAAACGGCCAGGATCAGTTTAAATTGAAAAAACCCCTTCTATTTGCCTCTAATCATTTCATCCCTCCCTCTTTTTTTAACGCTTTCTTTATCTAGCAACCGGTCAACGTTTCCAATTTAGTGTACGTCTGGTCTCCGGTAACAATGCTCAGCCCATGTTGGCAGTCCGTTGTCCTTTGTTCTGTGTCTATTTCTGTCAGTCCTTCTCTTGGATCTGTTCAGGCCCCGCTGTATTTATCTCCTGCCTGACCTGAAATTACTTTTTTTTCTCATTGTTGCCATCTGAGACCATCAATAAGGCGTGTGCTCTCTTGTATTGTGACAGTGATAAAGGTGCAGATGGAGATGGGGATTCATCAACGGGTCCGGAAAGTTCAGGGTGCAAGGGATTTATTGCAGAAAAATCCTCCTTTGAGAGCTTTGTTTTAATTAATTTTGACTAATTAAAAATATCCTCCAAATGAAGCTCAGCTTGGATATCATGAGGTGCTGAAGTGAAAACCTATGTGGTTTATCCAAATCCCTCATTTGGATAAACCACAATTGAGACATCAGTGCTGCTCCAAATTATCCAATGGTGGATCTAATTAGACTGTCCGCTTCCATTTGCAGGAAGCTTCAGTGAACAAATCAATATGGGTCATTATTAATTTACAACAGCCTCTTTCGAGCTCTATTATAGTAGAGAAAGAGGGTAATAATAGTTAAAGAAATCTGATTAGATCTATATTAAAAGTCCCTCTCCGTAAGGAAAATACGCACATTTCCTTTTATTCTACATTATCTGCATTTCTAATAGACTGCTAGCTGTCTGCTCTGCAGGCTGTAAACTGATCCTGCAGTGCACATCCACATCCGCCACAAAGAACATAATGTCTCTGAGAGCCGTTTCGGTACTCAGTGATGAATATATATGATTTGAGTTTTTTCCATAATGAATGCAACAAGTACATTTATAAAGCTCTTAACGCACACACACAAAGGAAAGAAAAAAGACAGAACTCTTCATTTTCAGTTCTTATGTCTCTGTTGTGCTTCATAGTGTTACTGTATTATTACATGTTACAATGTTCTCATTTTTCAAGTAGTCAGCAAACACCTTGATAGAGCCATTCTTAAAATGAATTAATTTATATATTCATTAAAAAAATTAGAATATTGGTCTTTGGTAGTTTTACTTAAGTGCCCAAAAGTTATACTTGAGTAAAAGTATATCATCATGTTAAACTATTGTTTTTGTCACCCATACAAATAGTACTTGAGTAATTTTAATCTATCTCATATTCAATTAAAGTTGATAGCCTATATTCAGAATTACACATTAGATTTGATATTTTTTAGAGTTTAGACATTATTGTTGTTTAAAATACTTTTAAATGTAATTTTCAATCAGTACTGTAGGTATCTACTTCAAAATATTCCATCCTATTCGGTGATAGGATTTGAAAACCCATTGAAAAAAAAAATAAAATGTGAAGAATAAAGTATATATATATATTTATTTCACATTTGTATTTTCTTTTTAAATGGGTAAATAAAATAACAAAAGGATTTAATGTTATCCAAAGGAAAGAAAACTAGTAGCATATAAATGTATTGTAGATTACTTACCACTAACGTATAGCCTAAATTAACACAAGGTTTTTGTGATCAGCATTGTTAAAACTAATCAAAGGTCATAATTGAGGTAAACAAAAAGCTATCATGTTGAAATATTACTTTCGTACAAGTGAACTTTAGTGATGCAACAAACAGTCTACAAAGAAACTAGGATCTAAAGTTATCTAATGAATGTTGAGATGTAAAAAATACAATTGTTGCCTCCAAAATGTATTGTGGGTTAGAGCTTCACTATGTGGAGAAAAATTGACATTGCGATATTTTGTTTTTCTGCTAAATATATGATGGACTTTTCGCTGGATGACTTCAAAAGCTCAATATGAAAATAATGAATCATACTGGAAAGATTGGGGGGATTTTGTTGGGGCATGCATTTTATCAAACAACCAAAATAAGCCCTGCTCTGGTTGATTAATTGATCAAGAATGATCAGAGAATGTTTGCTGTGCATGCTGGGACTGCACGTCACTCACAAGCAAAGCTCTGATGCATCCAAGAGCCCACTCAGGCTAAATGATGTAAGATCAGAAGACTTCTCTCACGGAAAAGGAAAACCTCGCAAGTTTTCCTTTTCATATCAAGCATTGAGGAGTGGTAGCAGGACATGTTGGAGTTCGTTTCCCTTACTTGACATTGTACATGCACACATTGTGATGTCGATGCTGTAGCTCTATCTCCAACACGGTGTTTAGCCCAAAGACCAGATCTTTAATTTGTACCTGTCAGTCTTAGCTCAGGTGGAAGTGAACCAATACTTAGTGCAGACAGGCAACTCAGTGGAGATAATATCAGATAAAGACTGCATGACCTTTTCCCATTTTCTTTTCGAATAATATGTCAATATTTCCTTTATGATCGTGTTTCCACCTGAGATCCAGTGTCACTGACGCAACCCTTTTCACTTCCTCTGCCTCTGTCTTTTGATCTGCAGCGCAAACGGACTGCAAGCTGTGGGTTATTGACCGCAAGAGCTACCAGACCATACTTATGCAGAGTGGTCTCAACAGCCTTTCACATTCCGTGGAGCTGCTTAGCAGGTGAACATCAGGCCGATACACTTGATTTGACACAGAAAGCTGCTTTGTGTTCTAAAAGGTTCAACACAATATCACCGGGGTCATGTTGTTTCAATGCTGCTTTTAGGCCTTTAACACTGCCCAGTATACTTCTGAATGTGCTCTGACACCCAGAAACATCAAATCCAATGCTTTTGAAACAGTGAATGAGATCTGAGTGGGCCGTCTTTGTACCTGTGTGTCTGCAGCGTTCCCTTCCTGCAGTCACTGCCAGAGGATGTCATCATGAAAATGTCCGATCTCATGGAGGAGGTACAGATTCAGTTGGGAAGCAAAAGATTGTGTACCCGATCAAACAGAATCCAGCCCATAGATTACTTGTGCACACTGACGGAATGCATGTAAACATGTTTTTGTTTCTCTAAAGGCAGTCTCTCTGTATTTTCTATTACGAGCTTTCCTTGTGTTGCATCAGTTAACAGGCAGGTGAATCAGAAATAATCCCCCATTATTACAAACCCTCATCCTTGTGTCTGCAAGCGAGCTGCTTCCTTTTCTTTCTCCCTTTTCATCCTCTATAAATTATTTTTCCACTCTGTGCTCCTCTCTCTGTCCTTTATGTTCCACAGACACGCTACTCTGAAGGTGACTACATCATTCGACAAGGTGCCACAGGAGACACCTTTTATATCATTAGCAAAGGCCAGGTAAAGTCTTCTGCTCTCTGCCGGCTGCACAGATGAAATGAGGCTTTCAGAGGGAAAAGATTTAGATTGTGGAGGACAAAATGTCAGAGCAGTTTAAGAAATTGCACTGTGATGGTGATAATTGACTTTGGCTCTTTTCTACATCACTGTCCACCATTACCTCGTTTTCGTGTCCTCTCTCCTTTGGATTCACCAGGTGAAAATGACAGAAAAGAAGCCCGGCATCGAAGAGCAGATAGTCCTGTCTAAGCTCTCTGAGAGGCAGTGGTTTGGAGAAAAGGCTCTGTGGGGGTAAGAAGGAAATCATGCACTTTGACAGGAAATTATAGAGAGGGTACAAGAGCTTTTTTTTATGAAAACAGCGGTGATGGTAAGAAGTGGTGTTTGTGCCAGCGTGATATGAATGACTTTTGGTTCACATGGCATTGATAACATCATGTATATCGTCTGTCTGCAGAGACGATGTTCGGGGTGTGAATGTGATCGCTGCTGGTGAAGTCACATGCTTGGTCATTGACAGAGAGTAAGTGGAGTTCTTTCTGTTACAATTCACTGCATAGCAAATGTGGTAACCCTTTGATTTATGTAAATAAACTTGCTGAGTATAATAACAAAAGTAAAATTACCGGAAGAACTGGGCGATTACTGTTGTATGGTCTCATATTTTAACTGTCAACATGTCAGCATTGTTGGTGCACAAAACAAATGCAGCAGTGAGTTTCCAAAACAAAGCGGAGTCATTTCAGTGGAATATCCTAATGTATTTGAAATTTCCCTTAGTCTTACCCTCCTGATTAGAAGACCAAGAAGAGTGGTAGCCACTGCAATAGCTGTGTCCCAAAAGTGAATGATGTGGCAGCTGCTGTAAATGTCGCTGTAGTTAACCCATTTAGTTTGCCCTGATTGTGAATGTACAAATGTCACTGAAATGGTTAAAAACAGATGTTTTTATTCCCAGGCCTGTGAACATGAATATGAAATATATTTCCATTTAAAGGTCATAGCAGGCTTAATTAAGGCAAATTTCCCTGGTGTTTACAGAATCGCCACTGGTTGTGTGGAAAGGGAACAACCGTGACATTTTATGGTACACGGTCTCCATTTTGTATTTCAAAAACATTTACATATTTCATCCAAATGGGTTACCTGGCAGGCTACCCAGGCCGTGGGAAAGCAATTACAGCTAAAGATGTTATTACAATGCTTTAATTTATGTCAAAACTACCTATATGTTTCAAAGAAACAATGCACACTGTACTGTACAGGCCGTGGAAGGGTGATTGTGGGTTAACCATGCTGATGTTCAAATTTAAGACCACACAACTTGGTTAACAACCTGTTAAATACCTGTCTTCAGGCTGCAATATCAATGGATACAAATGCTTAACAATCAAAATATTGTGTTAGCTTAATCCTCATGTAATTTTTTTTTTTTTTAAATGTTTATTTGAAATGGACATAGCAATTACATTGGACAAACCATATGCATTGTTTAAGTGTTTTAGCACAAGTGCTAATTCACAACACTTGTCCATAGGCAGCTTTTGAAAAGATAGAGCAGTTAGAAAATAGGGCAATTAAAATAATAAGAATGGAAAAAGAAAAAAACAGGCAAAGATAGGAGAAAAAAAAACAAAAAAAACAGCAACAAAACAAGAGAAAAAAGAAATCAAAGAAATACAAGCAAGTTTCAAATAAGGGACATAAAAGGCAACAGAGCAGAGGCAAAATGAGCAAGCAGTAAACCAGTTAAGAACTATTCATGTGTGCACTGTTGATTAGATGTTAGCCACTGTTTGATTCCTTTGTTAAAAGCTTTACTATTGGTCTCTAGTTGTAATTACAGACCAAACCTTACCTCCGCCACGGTTATTTCTTCAGCTGTCTCCGTTTGTTGATTGGTTGATTTGTGAGCAGTATGACACGAAAAACTACTGAGCAGATTTAAACAAAACTTCGCTGGAGATTGGGTTTCTGCCCAAAGTAGTCTCCCTTAAATTTTGGTCCAGATCTGCATCAAGGGACAGATCCAGGAATTATTTCTCACCTTCTTTAACTTGTGAGACCGGCTGTTTTTACACTCTTTTTTTGTTAATTTCTTAGAGAATAACGCATGGATCATGATGAAGAAAATCAGGGGTATTTAGATGGCTGGTACAAAAAGGGGACTGCTGGACTTAGGTCCTACTGATAGTCATCCTAGTTTTACTGTATAATTATCCAATACTTGGTTGGTTATGTCCGAGCAATTTTATTCATGTGCGTCTGTGTTTCAGGACCTTCAAAGACGTCATCGGTGGGTTGGTATTTGACTGCAGTCATGAGGTCCAGCAAAGCCCCGAGTCGAACAGCGAGTGAGGAGCATTAACACAATATTTTCTGCAACAATTACAATTTACATGATTAGAAAATACTTGGCGGAAGCTCACCTCTGGTTTGCTTGTGAGCAGGTCTGAGAGGGACCCTGACCTCCTCTCATCCTCCACCTTAAGTGATTTCCAGATCATTTGCACTCTAGCAGTTGGGGAGTTTGGTCACGTAGACCTGGTAAGGATTGATCTTCGAGCTGCTCGCGCGCAGTGACGCAGATCTTCACATGCCGCTGCCTACTCCAGATTCCATGTTTTTATAATGTAATCTATGGACTTCTGCCTGTGACAGGTGCAATTAAAGAGCAACATGAAGTGTCTTTTCGCCATGAGGGTCCTTAAGAAGAAGCTGATCCTCAACAGCAGTCAGAGAGAGCACATCCTGAGAGAACGCCGCATTCTAACAGAGTCTAAGTGCACATTCATAGTCAGGTGTGTGTTCCGGTTCAACAGTTGTCCAATTAAGACTGTTTTGATCAGAGTACATTTTCATTATTAAAAAAGATCTTCAACATTTTGCCTTATTGTTATCGATCCCAGGCTACATAAAACCTTCAGAGACGCTGACTGCCTGTACGTTTTGACAGAAGCTTGTCTCGGTGGGGATCTCTGCAGTCTACTCAAAGACAAGTAAGTATTTTTGGACTAAAGAAAATCAAGATGCGAGGCCCTTTATGTCATTATACTGAAACAGTATCTACAGTCCCATCACTTTGTTTTCAGCCAAGCTTTCATCACACTGCAGTTTCTCAGACTGACCGGGGTTCGATGCCTTACATCTGTCTCGATCACACGTACAGCGTGTTTTGTTCAAACACTCCTACATACTGTTTCAGAGGGTATTTGGACGAATGCAGCACCAGGTTCTACACGGCTTGTGTTGTTGAGGCCTTGACCTTTCTTCACCGTCGAGGCGTTCTCTACAGAGACATCAAGCCTGAGAATGTGGTTCTGGATGAACGTGGTTATGCTAAACTGGTAATACTATAAGTTACAATCTTGAGTTCACATTTTGAGCAGTGTGGTTTTTTTTTGTTACAAATTTAACTGTAAATGTGATTTCTGCTTTTTGTAGATCGGCTCCAGATGTCTGAAGAGGCTTGAAGCCGGTAAGAAAACCTGGACATTCTGCGGCACACCGGGCTACATGGCACCTGAAATCATCTTAAACAAAGGCCACAATGTCTCTGCAGACTTCTGGTCGCTGGGTGTTTTTGTGTTTGAACTTCTGAGCGACAGGTACAATTTATATTTATATTTATTTAAGCTCATTTCTCCAGTCATAGATTGTAACGATGGTGATTGCCTCACATTTTTCCTGTAACACATAAAAGAAGGTACATTAAAACAACAAAATGTAACTTACTGGAGACAGATGCGTTATTGTTGAGTCTCATCACCAGGTCATCGAATACGGACGCTTTGGGTTGGTGTCTGTCGACACAAAGTGTCACAAGAATCCTAAGGCTAAGAGGGAACACATATCAGCTGGGGAACAGACTTTGACACAACACTGGAGCACTCTCCATCGAGTCAATCCTGTTCACCTCAGTTTCACTCTCCCTTTTCACCGTCTTTACCTCCTCCATCAGCAGGGTTTTTTTTCTTTTTCAGTCTAGAATTTTATTATTATTTATCATTTTTATTAGCAGCTGTCCCACCGTTACCTGAGGATAGTAATGCCTCTTCCTGTGCTTAGAATATACACTTTCTTTATGCTGTAAATCTGGCCAAATTACATGGTTAAAGTGAGGCTTATAAGGGAATCCAATCTATACACAGATTATGTCTTTCTTCTACAGCCATAACACTGTGCCATCAGTATTACCTTCTTTTTTTTATTACTGCTTTTGATGAGTTAAAGCAAAACGTTGTCTATTGCCAGTTTAATTAATACAATAATAAGGTAACTGGTAGCAAATGTATCTTTTTTCACATATGAAATAGGCTGGTACTCCACAAGACTGGTGAACAGAGAGTTATCCTTTAACCTGAAACATTTTTATTAATCATGTTAAACATTATATAACTATAATTGGTCAATAACGAATCTCTTTATGACCCTTCTTGTACAGCTGAAAACATGTATCCCTTGAGTTACATATTATAAACACAGCAATGCTTTCTAAGTGTTGAAAGACACCTTAGTTAGGCTGTTACTTAACCAATAGTTGGTGCTTTTTACTGCATTAGCTGATGTTATTCATTGTACCTCTATTGTAAAGCGTTACCTGTTTTCTTCTCCAGGCTCCCATTCAGCGACTCTGACCTGAATAAGATTCTCACTGCAACCATTCGTGGCATCGATCACATCGACTTCCCAAAAACCATCAGCAAAAGTGCCTCCAGTCTCATAAAGAAGCTGTGCAGGTGCTTGTAAATATCACCCACTAGACACCGTGAATTATGATGTGAACACTAACGTGCTTCTCTAGCTCTTTCAGAATGCTTTTTTTTAGACATTAGAGGATCCTCCATCCACCCACCACTGCACGCACAAACAAATGGAAGCAAATGAACAAATGCTGCATGTGTATCGGACACTGGCTGCTACACCACCTCTTGAATGACACAATCTGATTATTAATGCATAGATTATTTGTTTGTGTTTTCTTCCTTGCTTTCCATCACCAAGGAGCAATCCCTCGGAGAGGCTGGGCAGTCAGAGAAATGGGGCCAAGGACATTCAGAAGCACAAGTAAGACGTCAGATTTATTACACTGGAGGAAAACACTCAGGCCTGCGCTTGGAAACATGTTTTATAGGTTGTGATGCTGTTTTTTCTTCAGATGGTTTGAAGGCTTCAACTGGGACGGGCTTTGTAAAGGCACATTAAAGCCTCCAATTATTCCCAAAGTAAGACACGTTCATTTTGTTTAATTATTTGTTTTGTTTTGTGATATCTCTCTTGCTGCAGTATGGAAGTGATTGAAGGCTTGAGGGAAGACATTTATTTTCCTGATGATCCATTTTCTAAGTCTGATCTAAATTGTTTCTCTCTTATGTTCATGACCTGAGAACTGGTGGAAGAAAGGATCATCTTTGTATGTTCCTTAATTTTCCATGGAAACGTGAGAAAAAAAGCAAAATCAAAAGGTTTTTTTGATGTTTGAGTGTGAAAAAAAAAACATTTCACGAGATTTTTTCCCATGTGTGAAACTGAGTATGATAAAAAAAAATGTCAGGAGAATTTCTTTCAAGTGTAAAACCAGAAATTCCTGGAGAAAAAGACATTTCCCAGATAATTTTGCTGATAATTCACATTATTCCACCTGAGACACTGATAGCAGATTCGTGCCAATTACAACACATTCCTTTGCTAAAGGAAAACCTGGCAGTAATGTTACATTACCAGCTAAAACACAATAGATGTATCTTGTGTTTAGTGTGCACAGAGAAAAAAACTCCTCTGGAAGAGGAAAGCTGGAAAGCTGAAAAGTCCTATTTAGAACACAAGATACTGGTACACTTCAACCTCGTGTGGTCAGAATAACAAACACCTACCAAATGAGCCTGACGAAAAATTGAATACATTTAATTTCTTCTCTCAGTTTCACAGATGGAAAAAAAAAAGGAATTTACAAAGATGATCCTGGCAAAACATTTTTCCAGCAGTTCTCAAGTCATAAACACAGGAGAGAAAACTATTTAGATCAGACTTAGAAAATGCATCAACAGAAAAACACGTTTTTCCTCAGTAATAAGTAGATCTACTGTCATTTATTTATTGTATTTTTTCTTTCAGGTGAAGCCTCCTTTGGACAGCAGCACATGTGATCATTACACTGAGGCCCCAGTGGAGCTGTGCACAGACTGGGAGGATTTCTGATGGATCAGCTGTGAAAACAAAGAAATTAACCTGTCAGACAATACTTCATCACTTTCAGGTTTAGTCCTCATAATTAATTCACTGCCCTCAGTCTTGCTGCCATCGGGAATTAATTATAATTCCCGAACAATCAGCAACTGCAGATATTGTTTGATAAATGAACCACGCTGCCTACTGTGTTGAACTCACACTGTTTTTTGATGTAAAATCTCTATAGATTTATAAACATATGAGTTCAGTGATGTTTCTGTCGTTGAATGTAACCCAATAAACAAACTGGCTGCATCCCACCGTCTTTTCTTTCCTCTGTAATCTGCAAACTCAAGCACGAGTTTCACTTTTTCGGGACTGCATAGTTTGGTCATTAATTGATCTCTCCTCAAAATGCCTGAGTATGATTAAGACATGACGTCAGAGCAGGGCCATTCTTGCAGAAAAGCGTCAAGCTAAAAGAAAGGCAGGGGGATAAATACAGGAAGTTGTGTGATTTAAATTTTAAAGCTCCCTCCAGACAGGATATATGTAACATATTCCACTTAAAATGATAACAATGTTTGCAAAAGTATATTTTGTTAAAATCTTTAAAATCATCTACTAATTTTTCCTCATTTATAATTCCAGTATCTATAAATATGTCATTATTTCATTATTATTATTTTCATTCTTATTATTTTAGAGTTAAATGTTGGACACAACATGTCTCCTTGTCTTTGCTGAATATTGGAGCAGAATTTGTTTCCAAAAGTATGTGTGATGTCCACGCCTTAAATTCATTTTAAATGAGCAATTAAGCTGAAAAAGTTGAAACGTTCAACTGTAGGAGCACAAAGAAAGACACGTTTGAGTGTTACTAAAAATGTATCGTTAATGTAACGTAAGTTAAAAGAATAAGATAGATAAATGAAACTACACTAAAAAATAACACACATCCACATGTATAGCCTATATAAAACATATATCACATCGTATTTCATTATGTATGTATATGTATCCTCATACAATAAGTACAACAATTAGAAGAAATATCAAAAGAAGGTGGTGATGGTCAGAAGAAATATGGTACAAGTAGTTTATTTGTTTATGAATCTATTTATTCATTTATTTTCCTACTGTTGTTCTCTTGTGTTGTGGCAGGAAGTGACACACTTGGCAGCCAGCACTGCACATTCTTTAATTTCCCCCCAAATCAGGGTTAATTTCTACTTGTCTGTCAAATATTTTTAAATGTTTGCATTCTCTTTTTCAGATTTTTGTGAATAATTCTTCCTGAATATTTATACAATGTTGACACAATGTGTTAAGAGTCACTGGAGGTTTATTAAAATGGCATGCAGATTCCTCTGGAGCCACAAAAGGCCTTATACTACTTTTTTTCACAAGTGCAGTAGTCCTCCCTAATACCTGTAAACACCCTGTAAAGTGTTCAATTAGCGGAGTTACCCTTTAATAGCCTATCTGAAACTTGAGCACACGATGCGTTCGCCTGTCGGGGTTTTATTTTGAAGGGTTGTGGCCGGAAACAAAAGCACACAGTCTGCAGCTTGACGCGTGATCAGCTTCAGATGGATCCGCTGCTCAAATAACTTTGGAGCCAAATCTGAGGAGAGACACAGGAGCCTTGTGAGAGGTGAGACGCGTCTGCTCCTTCTTTCTTCTTCTTCTTCTTCTTCTTCTCTGTATGTGTGTCGTGTTTTCAGCAGTTTAATCAGCTTCCAGGAAACCGAACTAAAACATGAAGGTTCTTGATTTAAGAAAAGTTTGCCTGCTGCTGTGCTGAGTCTCCAGGCTGCCGAGCTGAGAGTGTGTTGTGGTGTCTGGAGCTGCGCGAGGATGAATCAACCTGTTAACAAACTGCTGCAGGAAGTTTTAAAGAAATTAAAGCTCGCCTGTGATGATGCAGTGACGAGGCACAGCCACACACAGTCCTGAGGAAAGCTGCATTCATTGATGTGACTCTCAGCAACAGTTTTGCCTCCTCTGTGTGAGAACCTTTTGTGTGTGTGCGCGGTGCTCTCACCCTCTGGCAGTGTTTGCATTGACTCTTTAAGTTTTATAGATATTTTTTGCAGTGTGCTTCCAAATTCTTTAAAGGGGCGCACACATGTGTGTGTGGCTGCCCTGTGGTGTTCTGTTTCCCTGATGCAAGCTGGGGATAATTATAGCTGGAGAGTGTTTTCAGCCCTGTACTGTAGTTGCTCTTGCATTCTTTTGTCAAATCTCACTCCTGCCCGTGTCCACACTTTGTAGCCGTGTGTGTGTCTGTGTTGTAACTCCCTTCACCTGCATGTCAGGATGTTTCATGCAACATGTTAGAAGTTGTCCACACAGGCCAGGCGCCAGAGTGTTTGACAGTTGGAGGGTACAGTGGGGCAGCCAGCTGAGGCTTGGCTGGCACTCACTGACTGAAGAGTGATCCACGGAGTGTGGTGCCAGGAAGCCCAAACGGGCCAGATCACCCTTGCATAGTGATGTTTGAACCTGGTGCTGCTTAGTTACACGAAAGTTTGGGGCCGCACAAATGTTCCATTGTCTGTCGGGGCCCTGACTGGTTTCACGTGAGTTCGAGGCCACCGGACAGGAGACATCACGGCCCTTCTTGGGGAAAGCGAGGGTGTTTCTCATGTATTCTTCACCTTCTTCCTCCTGAACAAGTAACACTTCATTGTGACCGGGTTGTGTGTCTGTGTTCTTCACGCTTCATTTGGGAATCACAGCCGGAAAACACCCATGCGTTTCATTCTTTCTTTCTCTCTGACCCAGTCCAGCCTCACGTGTCCCCCCCTCCCCCCCTCCCTCCCTGTAACTCTGTCCTCATCTCCTCTCCATCGGACCATTCACTTCTCTGGGCACATGGAAAGTGTGCAGGGTTCATTGCTGCTGCTGATGCGGCTGCTGCTGGTGGTGGTGGTGGTGGTGGTGGTGGTGTGGGCACGAACGCTGTCGCCTCTCTCTCTGCCATATAAACCTCCTCCCCCCTTCCCCGTGTCACCTCCTGTAGTTTTCTGGGTCAGGGGGAAGCATTCCCCAGCATTGCTCCCATCACTACAGAAGCTCTGGAGGCTACTGTACCGAGCCTCTTATCACTCTGCGTGTAATTCAGGGACCTATTCTACGTAGAAGTGTCGCTTTGAGTGGAGAGTATTACTTAATTCAAGCTCTACTAGTAGACCTAATCTTTTTGAGTTCAATTTTGCACGAAAATGGCTTGAAACAACATTCTGTTACTGAAAGGATATTATTAAGGTCAGAACTTAAAGTGGACTCATTTGTTGAAAGCGTCCTTGACAGATTTTTCCTGCTCTCGGGCTCGACCAAAAGGCCGGAAAAATTATTTACAGTTGTGTAGCTGTTTTTTAAAAAGAAGCGACAAATGAACTTCTTTCCCTCGCTTCTGATGAGAAACCTTTTTGCATTCATTAACATTAACTCTGTCCCCCTACAGCAACAGCTCTCCTCATTTAAAGAAGACCTATTCAGCTCATTTTCAGGTTCAGAATTTAATTTTTGGTTACCGGTGGAATAGCTTTACATACTTTACTGCCCAAAAAACTCATCCGTTTTCTCAGCTTCGTGAAACTCTGTTTAGCTCCCATCTCTTTAAAGCTCCTGTTTGTAAGATGGTAAAACTGACGCTTTGGGTTTCCCAACTCGTCAGATACTGACGCTTTAGGATTGTAGGTCGGGTTGGCCACCATCTGAAACCGTCAGTGTCTGACGAGTTGGGAAACCCAAAGCGTCAGTT
Source organism: Sparus aurata (assembly GCF_900880675.1). Taxonomy (NCBI): domain Eukaryota; kingdom Metazoa; phylum Chordata; class Actinopteri; order Spariformes; family Sparidae; genus Sparus; species Sparus aurata. The sequence goes on from NC_044191.1 coordinate 10,542,338, forward strand.
TTACCATCTTTACAAACAGGAGCTTTAAGAACACCCAGTCTGCTCTGATTGGTCAGTGCGCACACGCCTGAGCCAGCAACGCTCTATCTTTCTTTCAGCTTCCAGTTTGCTTCCTTTCCACCGTGATATTCTGCGTGAATTGTGCAAATGTGAGACATGGTGACATAGTGTGTCACATAATTAAAGCCGGAACTACTGACGAGGCATTTAAGGAGCAGTGTTTTCTGTGGTAGACAGGAGCTTCTGCTGCTGTGAACTTAGGGCTTTTTAAGTCTCAAGACCTTTACATGCACAAGAACCTATGCAACACATAGAAGGACAGGAAAAAAAAGCATGGCTGGTCTCCTATAGATGACTTTCTCTGAAAGAATTTTCCTCATCTGGAAGCATTTGTTGAAAGTGTCCTTGACTGATTTTTCATGCTCTCAGGCTCGACTTGAATGCCTGTAAAATAATTTAAAACTTTAACAGAGTGCGGCTGTTTGAAAAGGAGCAAGAAATGAACTCTTGTCCTCCTCTCTCCTCTCTGACCAAGACCCTTTTAATTCACAGGAGATGGCTTCGCCTTACCGTGCTGACAACTGACACTCCTTATCGCACTGAAAGCGCCCGATGAAAACCTCGCAACCCTGAATAGATGTCTCCCTCTTCTTATTGAAGATCTGATTCAACCTGAGACGAGGACACTTATTACTTTTAATCTCAAATTGTAAACACTTTTTTTTTTCTATTAATGTGGCTCATTTTTTACCTTTCATATGAGGCTTATTGAGATTCATTAAAGTTCAAGTTATCATTGACTTTGTGCCAGATTCTTCCCTGAAACCAGTTTTTGGTTTCTGTCGTTCAGTACGTTCCAAATTCTCACTCGCTGTCTTTGTTTTTGTCTCACAGCTCTCATCTACGCTCTCAGCTCTGTCTCTGCTTGTTAGCGGCAGTAAATGTGCACAGACATGCAGACCGCCTCAGGCCGCCTGCCTGTTTTACTGTGTTTACTGTGTTGTTTTCCATCTTTGCACAACTGCGCTTGTGGGATCAAACACCTTTAACACCAGAAATACTTTTAATCGGCTATTATTGTTCAAACGTGTGTGTGCGTGCGCGCGTGCATGCGTGCGTGCGTGTGTGTGTGTGTGTCCTGCTGACTGTAAATTCAAGTCCGAACTGCCAAAACGTTGAGGTTTCCCAACTTAAGCAGAGGCTGCGGAGGTGCATTTTATTTCCTCTGTGTATTTTCACACGTTTGTGCCATTTCATTGGTGGCGTGTCTTCCAGGGAGTAAAAGCTGGGAGCACAATGGTCCCTGTCTGGGCCTCGACAATGGCCTTTATGAATGGGAGTGAGAGAGGAGGGAGCGACGGGGAGAGAGAGGCAACAGGAAGCTCCCTTCTTTGCAGCCCACTGTCATTTATTTTTGATGTGACACATTTCATTTTATCCCCCAGTTTTCCATTTATTTACCTCTTTGGTGAAAGACTGGAGGGGCTCGCCAGCTGATTTGTCGTCCCAGCAGGTGGAACAATGGCAGCTGAGTCTAATTCAGATGAATTGTTGCTTAGAGTAGATCCTCTGGGGACGAGTGTGGCATTTGCGTCTGCCCATGAAGGGAAGGGAAGCGGCGCAGGAGCGGCCCGGTTAAAGAGCAGGGAGGGATGTGATATCATTCTTTATCCCCTCTCCTATTGGGCACTGGGGGAGAAAGTGGGTGAGAGGTTGAGGGGTGTTCGGGGTGGGGGGGTGGGGTGGGGTGGGGGGTTGGACGTGGTAAAGCGGAGATTTATTCAGGGAGGTGAATTCCTCGCCTGGTGGAAGATGAAGTGGTTCGTAAGTGCAGGTTTGTGGATTCTTAGTTTGGGTGTCGGTGGACGCCGTCGATGTTTGTTTGTTCTCGCTCTCTCATTCGGTTTTGATATGAAGTCTGGCAGGGGAGTCATGAGGGTGGTCCTCCCCCCTCACCCTATCTCACCACCAGGCCCTAGCTACTGTACGCAGCCCGACTCCCTCTCTCCACTCTCTCCCTGGTGAATGAAAGGGTGCTACAACATGACTGAGAGTAACCCCGGTGCCTGTTTCTGTTAAGCCAATCGTTATTACTTCCTGGTGTCTCTCCACTCCACCACCCCCCCTCCCGTCCGCCCCTCACCCGCTCACCCCCTCGCACAGCCCAGGCCCTTTCTTCTCTTCTTCTCTCTCTCTGAGCGCTGCCAAGCCTGTGGCCCCGTGTGGTTCAGCCTTTTCACCAGACTCCTCAGGCCGGTGTTTAACAGTTTCACAAGTGGAATGGTGCTTTTAATGACGTTTTCTTTTCGTTTTTTGTTGCATCGGACTGCAGTGTAGAAACACAGTTCGCTGTGCCGAGGAGACGTTTTCAAGGGAAACTACACTAGTATTACAGGACTTTGTGGCGCTCTGCTGCACATGTTAGAAAGGTTGGATAAAGGTTTTTTGGCTCCGGAGAGAACTGTGGAAAATCTGATGAATCGCCTTGAGTAAAGTCACTTCCTGGAAAAAAATATAATTGGAATTTGCAGAGTTTGAAATAAGTGAGGTTACTGGACCTCTGTAGCCCGTTTCATGACTCTACTTGAAGCAAGCAGCTTGAGGCTAAATCAGCCGCTAGAAGCACAACACGTCCGGGTACTGAGCTCAGTACTTTTTAAAGGGGCTCTGTGGGACACTCAAGAACCTGCATTTAGGTCCCATCCTTTGTCCCTCCACAGTCCAGCAGCATTAAACAAGTGAAACAAATCGGCCAGTCGAGCAACCCTTAAGGGTAACGATCAAATTACACTGATACAACTGATTCATATCAGTCGGTACCAAAGTTCAGTACCTGAAGGCATCAACACCGTCATCGACATCTTTGTGTAATTTAATTAGCAGGTCAGAGAAGCTGTTGTGGGTGTAAGATGTTCAAGAGTAAATACAACTTCACACGAAAGCAAGTTTGATGTCGTGTCGTCTGTTCAAACCAGTAAGAATCGTTCTTCCTGTTAATGAAGCGTTGAACTGCTGCGTCTTGGTCGTAGAGAAATCTACGATGACATTTTATCTGATGAAAGTAGTGCTAGACGGTTAGTCCATGAATTGATTTGTTTATTTGCAAAAAAAAAAATTCATGGATAACAATTTCGACAATCAAATATTTGATTTGTTGTGTGTGTGACCAAACTTAGTTTACTTTACTGTGCTGCAATTTCTCATTGGTCGACATGCAGCGTAACGCGCTGCCTGTCATTTATAACACTGTCTGATATATTGGCCTTGATTTCATATATTAGTAGTACATCTTGATATAAGTACACAGTATGTTCATATAAGTACTGCTTGTACTGTTCAAAGACGTGCCGAAGTGCATTACAGCAAAATTAGATTTAAAAAAGGATGATGACACAAAGCAAAGACAAATGGTTGCATATATTATGATACTATTGTTTCATCTTCTTAAATTGTTATGTTTTAATTTTCTGAGATGCACATTCATCATTGGAAGTGATTAGTGACTGTACTGAATATTTATTGTTCTTTTACACTTTATTGTTAAAATCATCTTTATTCCTCTTACTTACTTGTTGTTCTTAATTGCTGACTTGTTCTGGAGCTTAGATCCTGAGGAAATTCCCTCTACTTTGTACTGTGTATGATTTAAGAAGAAGAAATATTAACAGGACATACTCCCCTCAGTCTGCGACATGTTACTGTGTGGTGCCCTCTGCAGGAGATGCCTCATTTTTAAAACTGCAGCAGAGTCAGTGGATCTTTAATGGTGTTAAAACATCCTATAACTTCCTCCTGTTTCACTCTTCTCTCTCTCTCCTCTCAGTTATGCATTTCCAGGAGTGGTTACGGTCACTTCGCTCCAGCGCTGGTATCAAAAGCTCTGAATCTGAGGACTTCTGGAGCCTCCTGCCGACATTGCCCGTGTCCTCCTTCTCCCTGTCCTCCCTGTCTCTGTCCCCCTCCTCACTGCTGGGTTTAGGAGCCTTGGCCTCTCTCACTGCGTACTGGCTGGTGTACCGTCCTCGACCAATGCGTCCCCCCTGTGATCTACAGGCCCAGTCTGTAGCTGTGGATGTGAGTGCATCATTAGTACATTTAAGACCAGAGCAAAGGTCATCATCACAGGAGTGTGCCGAGGTGTTTGACACAGTGGTTTTATTACAGGGAGATCCCAGCTGCAGGCGGTCGGCTCTTCTCAAAGATGACTCACTGCTGGAGTTTTACTACGACGACACCAGGACGTTCTACGACATGTTCCAGAGAGGCCTGAGGATCGCAGGTGGAGACACGTTCACGACGCATTTTCACTGAACTTTATCCCACATTTGATTCATGTCTTCCATCAAGGGCGAGGATAAAAACTGAGTCCTGTCATCCTTCCAGTTTTAAGGATTACATTATTTTGTGTTGATGGGAAAAAAAAAAACTCGAATGACCTAAAGTCTTATGAAGGATTATTGTGCTCCGTATCATTAAGACGAATACACAAAAGTTACTGAAGAGAAAGCAGTTTCTGGACAAGGCTCGATATCCTGAAATCCATATCTCAACATGTAATTTATTGATGAATCGAGGGATGTAGTTTTCAGGGTTTCATACAATGTCTTGAAAGTTTAAAAAATGCTTAATTTAAAAAAAAAAAAAAAAAAAAAAAATTTTTTCAAGGTTAGGAATATGCTTTAATCTCCTTGAAAAAGGACTAATTATCATCACATCCGGTGTTCGGTCTCCATAATCGATCACTCATGTGAGCACAACGTCTTTTAATATCTGTTTTGATAATGAAACAAACCCTTTAAAATGCAGGACTTTAAAAATGTATTCTGATAGTTACTTATTACCTGTTGTAATCCTGCTAGTAATCCCCTGTTTTACTCAATGTATTTGTAATCTAATTACATTTTTTTTCTCCTGTAACTTTACCAGAGCACAGTTACCTTAGTCATCTCAGTCACGTAATCCCATTTCATGTGCTGCGCTACACCGTGAGCCAGTCGACATACTTGTTTGTCGTCTCCTGGTGGCAAGAATAAAATAATTGCGATCAAAACGTACAGTCAAGGTTGATATGAGCAGCTGGGGAAAAAACAAACCAAGTAACAATGTACATTGATTGATTGATGGTTAAAGGAATTTTCTAAACTTTATTGTATTGCAGTTGCTTTTCCAGCAACATTTAAGATGTGATAACGAAGGCTTGAGAGTTTTGAAATTGGTGGTTATATGGGTTGACAACAATAACCAGGACGAGAACAATGAATTTCCATGACAAACATGTCCTTATGATGGACACAGTGTTTTATATCCTGTGATGCATTCTCTATAAATCTTACTCTAACTGATGATGACGATGATGATGTTTGTAACTGTCCCGTCCCTCAGGTGATTGCCCGTGTCTTGGCTACAGAAAGCCTGGGCAGCCCTACCAGTGGATCTCCTACACCGAGGTCTGACACGTGTTAATGTTTCATCCTCAGCACTTCTCTTTCGTTTGTTTGTCTTTGCTGTTTGCTGACTGAACATCTCCAACCCCTCAGGTGGCGGAGAAGGCCCGGCTGCTGGGCTCTGGGCTGCTGGCCAAAGGCTGCCAGCCGAACCCGCAGCAGTTTGTTGGGATCTTCGCACCGAACAGACCAGAGGTATGAACTGTATCGTTTTATATTTTTTAATATGGCGTTTGTTCTCACAGTGGTTGGTTTCCTGTCAGCTTTAGAATCGATGAGATGACTTTTAAAACATGGATGGATCCTACCTCTTCTCAGGATTTTTTGATTATTAAAATTCTCAGCTGTTTAGTTCAAAACGGTGGCTCGAACTTAAAGGAATAAGTTCACCTGAAGAAATTAGGTTTCGTAGTCCACAAAGCATTTTAGGGAGCTTTGCAGCAAATCAGCCTTACAGCTTATGTCGATAGGAATGTAACTGCAACTGCAAAAACACAAAATGGCTCAATACAGCTCATCCAGTGTATTCCAGTTCTCCAGAAGCCCTGAGATCCCCAAGTGATTTGAAATGATGTTATTTAACACCCTTGATGTGTGATTGAGCTCATGCTGCCATTTCAGACAGGGTACAGGCTAAAAGTGTTAGCTCAGCAGCCACAGCCGAGATTTCTGCTGTGAAACGAGTGTAAATAACGTCTTTTCAAATCAATTTGTGATCAGACTTGGATCGTGCCCGACGAGCTGCATGGAGCTATTCTATGTTTCTTTTCAGCTGTTGTTTCACGTTTTTAAAAGTCCCCGTCTAAATGTCAGTTATCTTAAAGAATGCTGCAACTCTGTTTTGCTGTGAAGCTCCACAAATGTTTGGTGGACGATGAAACTTCCCCAGACTTTCCATCGGCACAGAGGGAGAGAAGATAATGACTGAATTTTCATTTTTTGGTGAACTTAATTTCAGCATTTAATATATCCTCGTTCGCAAATCTGCACTGAGGTATGTGTGAACGATCATCCCACACGAGGAGCCCAGGATCATCTTGTTTTCTATTAATCCTGGTATGAAAATGAAATGATTTGTTTTTCACTGTCTGGCCTGAACGCGCGTTTGCCTTTATTGAGCGCAGGCCGCTTTGGTGAATGTGGGTCTTCAGGGCAGTTAATATTGGAGCATGTCTGCTCCATAATCGTTGTTTTTAATATATCCGTGGGGCAAAGCCTTTTTTTTTTTTTTTGTCATTCCTGTGTTGACTGAAAGTGAAAGATAATTTTCTGCGCCGTCAGAGCTCTTAACCTCCCATCAGACCAATCTGCATACTGAGTGGTGGTTTTTATCTTTTTAATTTAGTTTTGTAAACACAAAATCCACGGCCATGATGATCGAGACTCCCCATTGCGCAGATACCCAACTCAGCAGGTACTCTGTGGCGTGTGAAAAAAGGGTAACGGTGCTGCTTTGTCTCCCTCTTCTGGTGGCAGTGGGTCATCTCAGAGCTGGGCTGCTACACGTACTCCATGGCTGTGGTGCCTCTGTACGACACACTGGGGCCGGAGGCCATGGTCCACATCCTCAACATGGGTGAGTCATAAAAACACTGTGGATGAGACGTCCTCATTATTTAAAGGAATAGTTCACCTCTCATATGTCTGCCAGCCTCTCATATTAAAATGAGAAAATAGATGATCTGACGTAATTAATAGGTATTTGTCTGAGCAGTGTACGTAAAAATACTGCATACAAGTATAAGTCCTGCTTTCTGAAGTAAAGCATAGTGGCATTATCAGTTAAATGTACTCAAGGTGTCAAAAATAAGAGTACTGGCTAGCAGGTGATGAAAAAACTAAGTTCTGCTGTACAAATAAGTATTTTTTTTCATTTCTCTAATCTTTGTTTTTTTTTAAATATTTGATTATTTCACCGCCTTTTTGTCGAAAAGGGCAATGATACTTTGGTAGAGCGGCTGACAGCTCTTCAACATCTCATAGATAGTTATGAACCACTGGATTCACATTTAAAGGGTAATTCCACCTATTTTACACAGTAAATTGTGTTTACAGGTCGTGGGGAGTACTATGGGACATGTGAAAAAAGTGGTATAAAGCCGTTAGTGGCCCTGGATGAAGCTGCATGTAATCTGACTCCAGTGATGTCACTCACTGGCTAAATTGCATTGTAGGTAATGTAGGCGTCGTGTTTTGAAAAGTACGAAGAATGCGTGGAATCAAAAAGTTGAGATCTCTGGTTCTGCTGTATGCATTTCGATAATTAGTTTTCACTGATGTAGGGGTGCGATGCTAGACTGGCAGACCGCCTTTCAAAACCTGGCACATTACCCACAATGCAATTTAGCCACTTCATCATTGGAGGCAATTTATCAGATCACATGCATCTTCCTCTGGAGCCAAAACAAACTTTGATATTAAATGTACTGAATTAAATTATGTATGTATGTATATTCTGTATTCTATCCCCACTGGATTATTTTCTTGGCCGATATTCAGCATTAATCAGATGATCAGAATCAGTGGTCAGTTTTTGTTTTTTTTATTCGTTTTTTTTTTCCTTCCAATTGCAGATTCAATCAACTATTTAAAAGATCTGCGACTTCGGCTTTGACGCAATGCACGCAGTTTTGAAAGTTACTTGTAATTAATGGATGTAGTGGAGTAAGAGGGGTATTTGCCTCCAAAGAGTTGTGGAGTGAATGTAGCAGAAATCTACCTCAAAATAGTTACTGAAGTACATTACTAGTTACATCCATCACTGTTTACTCCCCACCACTGGTTAAATATTTGGACCCAAAGTGCGGTAATGTGATTTCAAAACTATTATTTCAAAAATGACTAATTAATACATTTTTCATAGTCTGTGAAAAAGTAGCAGAGCTTCTTTGAGCTTGCGAGAGTTACAACCACTGATTTCTCACTTTGGGGGCACCATTTCCTTTATAATGTCAGTAGTAAACACACTACAGTATAAGTTCAGTCACTATAATTTCTTTTTTAAATGCACTCAATACTACGGATATACACCAACATATACAATGCTTCATTTCTATATAGTGGACATTTATTATGTAGACGGTATTCTAATTTCCTTGAGCTTTCGAGGGCGTCAGTTATTTTACTCTTGTGGCGCTGACACTGAAGTTGGTCTCATCTGTGTGGGTTTTTAAGCCGAGATCTCTCTGGTGATCTGTGACCGCGAGGAGAAGGCAGCGTCCATGCTGGAGAACAAGGAGAAAGGCGTGACTCCGACGCTCTCCTGCCTGGTCCTCTTTAATGATTTCAGCGATGCCTTTGTGGAGAGGGCGAAGGACTGCGAGGTGGAGGTTTTGAAACTGGAGCAGCTCATGGTGAGCAGGGTGGAAATACTAAATCCCTGTAATGCAGACCCATTTTAAGATTATCCCCTTTAATTTAGTCATCGATGGTGATGTGTAAATTGATACGCAGAACTCCTCTTTGTCCACATCTTAGGAGCTGGGAAGGCAGAACCTCAAAGATCCCGTGGTGAGTTTATCGTCTCTCAGCTGCTACATCACCGCATCAAACTGGTCACAGTAAATAGCTAATCCCCCTCTAAATGCTCGGATGACAGTTTTATAGTTGCTCCTGTCCCATAAGATATCATTAACACTCACTTGTAAACGTGGCTCAAATTAAGAGTGGAGGAAGCCTGTTGTCTTATATTTTATTGCTGCCTGCTGTAGCCGCCCCAGCCTCAGGATCTGGCCGTGGTTTGCTTCACCAGTGGAACCACAGGTACCGTCTGATTTCATTCGACTCTGCATAATTACCCTTCACTCACATCATTAGAGAAGTGTCCTTCAGTGCCCACTAACAACCCTTTCTTTATGGCACCGCTTTAGTTTCCTTTGCTGCGCAGGGCACTGCAATAATGTCTTGTTTATTTATCCAGGGAAGCCCAAGGGAGCCATGATCACCCACGGAAACATCGCCTCCAACACTTCCTCTGTCATTAAGATCCTGGAGGTCTGTCTACACTTCCACCTCCTTGTCTAATTGAGAACAGCCTTACAGCTAGCATCACTTCCCATCTGCTTGTGTCTCTGTATCTCAAAGCTGTCCCTCTCCCTGCTGTGTCTAATGGCATGATTAATTGGCTGTTTGATTGCCCCTGTCGCCGCAAGGTACTTTAACTAATTGCCCCTGTATAAAGATTCTGCTATCTAACTGCTGCTGAAAAAGCCATACAGCATGTTTGATTGCCTGCGAGGCTTCACCGTATGCCGCCGCCTGAACTTTTATCTCTCCCCTGTGCCTTGCTCATCTCATCTCTCGTTTCCTCTCAGGGTTCGTTTGTGATCCGACAGGAGGATGTGTCGATCTCGTACCTGCCGCTGGCCCACATGTTTGAGAGGATGATTCAGGTAGCGGGACCTCTTCTCAGGCCTTCCTCGTGTTTGTCTGTGCGCAAACCCCAAATTAAAGTCCATCTCTGTCACAGGTCTCGATGTTCTGCCACGGGGCCAGAGTAGGTTTCTACCAAGGCGACATTTCTCTGCTCATGGATGACATTAAAACTCTCAAACCCACCTTCTTTCCTGTTGTGCCTCGTTTGCTCAATCGCATCTACGACAAGGTCAGTAAATAAACTCACGTGTCATATTTACTGCTGTGTCTAGGGTACAATTGTTCCTCTTCGGTTATGATTCAAAGTTTGCCTCTGTTTTTGTGCACTCTCTCTGATTTCTTTAAAGATCCTGGGTTCTGTCACCTCTCCGCTGCGACGGGCTTTGCTTCATTACGCTGTGAGGAGGAAGCAGGCCGAGCTCAGCAGCGGGGTCGTACGTAACAACAGTCTGTGGGACAAACTGGTCTTCAACAGGATTCAGGTCAGTTGCCCATTTCCAGCATTTTTCTGATCTGAAAAGTGGCCAGAAGGAGGCGACTCCACTGGTTTCAAAAAGAAGCTTGGTTGTATGTCCACTTTGGAGAAGATGACCCTTCTTCTTACTTTATTTATTACCTCAGTGAAGTGTTTTCCACATGGTGTTTATGCTCTCGGTCACTAGTCTCAGGTCTTCATAAAACGGCATGATGTTCATTCTGTGACTTATGTTTGGAGTAAAGTACATGATAAAGCAGGGTCTGCTTTGGGGTGCGGCTATCTAGTGATTGACAAGTCGCTACCATGGCATGTCTTTGGGGTCCAAGTCAGATCCAATCAGAAAATCCCCCCCAGCTGCACCCACTCGTCCAGATGTGGCCGCTTCTGGCTCTAAAAAAAACAAGATGGTGGCGACCATAATGCGAAACTCAAGGCTTCCAAACCCTGGATCTAATGAGGGAAATCAGAATTGGGGCTAACACCATTATTGTGGCTGAATGAATTCACGATAACAATGTGCCTCATTCATGAACCGTTCTTACGAACAAATTTGTTCTTAAGTCCCAGTTACTAAGATTTTACGAAGATTGTGGCATTCATGAATTTTTTCTTATCTAGGATTTTTTCTTAGGCAAGAACAAATCCTACGAACACTCAGGAGTACTCTTACGCACATTTCCGTGCCGAAATGTTGGCATGGTTGTGTTTTTTTCTCTTGTGTAGTTCAATAAAATGCAATATTACAGTGATAATTCTGTCATATTTATTTATTTCATATTTTTGGTCATTTACAAATAATTTAAATTCTAAAATAAATTAAATGTGCCAATGATTTAAGATAAATCAAGTAAATTGGAAACATGCCATCAATTAGTAACCCCCCCCCTCCCTATTTATACGTGGCATTTCTCCATCCAAGGCCCGCAAAACAATGGCATATATATTGCTGCTACGGCTTTCATCAATGTAAGAACACAGCTGCGAACAATTCTGAGGCTTACGAACGAGTTGGTGGATCTGACGTAGGGTTTTCTTAAGGAACCTCTTAAGAACAACTTAAGAAAGAATCTAAGAAGATTCTTAAGAAGATATTGGTGAATGAGGCCCATTATTATTGCGATATCTGTAGAAATGTGAAGAAAAAAAAATGCTAGCAATCAAATCTATCTTTAACTTTGTTTGCTGTGTGTTTTGTCTCTTTTTTGGGGGGAAATAAATTACCCTCAAAATACTTTAGAGGTGGAGTGAGTCTGTAACCGTAACTGTGGGGGGGGGGGGGGGGGGGGGAACAGTTGCAGTCAGCTTCTACTTCTACTTTTGTAAAGGCAACCGAATGAACTCAAAAACAAACAGATCAACATATTTGCTGGATTCTTTAGACAATGTTATCATAATTGTTTTATAAACTCAATATTAATATCTAATTTTTTAAAATATCGTGGCTATTGTGAATATTTGCGATATTACACCACCCCTAATCTGGAAACGGTGTCGGATGCATCTGAAGAGGTTTCACTTCCTGGGTCCCAGCTGAGCAGCTCACTTCCAGTCTAGCACCGAAACAATTTAATCATGCAGTTCTTCTAGACTTTCCAAATGTGATTGGACCAAAATGTCTTAAATTCTGATTGTGAAATGAGTCATTTTGTGAGGTTGTCGTGATGCTCGGAAAGAAATGCCAGTGAATTATACAGCTGCTTCGTTCTCAGTATATTTGCCTAATGTCTAGTCAAAATATCTCATTACACTTGATAAAAAACACAGACACCTAGAAGGCAACATTTGAATGAGATATAGACATTTTCACTTGTTTCGTTGACTGAATTTAATTTTACTTAACACAGGCAAGACCCACCTTGTATTCATTGTTTATATACTTAGTGTTAAGATGGCCCTTCTTGCAGTGTATGCCAATATGTCAATCTGGCTTCAAATCCCAGCGCTGTTCCTGAGGGCCACAAACCGATGACTGACATCACGGCTGGTTTACACTCGACCCCCTGGATGAATCAATCACCAAACAACCTTTTACTACACGTTGGTTGTCAGCCTTTAATGACATATTTTTAGTTAATCCAGCACTCTGCAGTTGTCACTATTTATATTTGCACAGCACTTAATACAGCCGTACATGTAGACTATCAGCCCTGCAAAGAGTCAATAAAATTGCATCCAAACTTTACAAGAGTAGCACTTCTCCAGCGATCAATGCCAAAATCACCCAGAGCATATTGGTCCAGTGGGAGTGTATTGGAGAAGCAAGAACACAGACGAGCAAGAACTGAGAGATTTTGGCCCGCTGCGCTCAATGCAGATGGGAAAATATGGTCGAAGCTGAACATGCGGCTAGAATGGAATCTCGCTTTTACCCACAACATGATTGTATTTGAACTTTTTTAACACACATACCGCTTGCATCAACTGTGTTTCAGGCCAATTTAGGAGGCAACCTGCGGTTCGTCCTGACCGCTTCAGCTCCCATCTCCCCCACGGTGCTGTCTTTCCTCAGAGCCACTCTGGGCTGTCTGATCTTCGAGGGTTACGGGCAGACAGAGTGCACCGCAGGGTGCACCTTCTCTATGCCAGGAGACTGGAGCGCAGGTATGACCATTAGCTTATTCCCAAACTGTCTGCTTTAAATGAATGATGTTTCTGTGCCACTGCTGCTTAATCCTGTCCTCAGCTGCTATGGTGATGCGTCTTTATCAGGTCACGTTGGTGCTCCCCTGCCCTGTGCCATGGTGAAGCTGGTTGACATCCCGGATATGAACTACTACGCTAAGAACGGAGATGGAGAGGTGAGCTAGAAGAAGTTCACAGCCGTAAAAAAAAAAAAAAAAACGCATAAGATAGTAATAAGACTGGAAAGTTTACTATATGTAAGTGCTGCTGAAGTTGAGATTCCTGGCTCCAAGTATAAGGGACGAAAAAAATCGTTGGGAGAAAACGGCCTTTAGTGATGTGCATTTTAAAATTCCATATATATTTTTAGCCAAAAAATGGTCTGCAGCATAAACCGTCTCGAAACTTCCCCGGTTGATAACGAACTTAAGCGAGCACATTTTATCATATTATCATATTGCAATATGCAAGTGAGGCTTTCAAATTTAGTGGCACTCATTTGCTTACATTTCCACAACCGAAATCTCAACTAAAATAAACACCTAAATGTTTATTTTGGAAATTTTCTTTCTAGCAGTCTGAAATAAGACGGTATGGAAGCAAAAGCCTCAAAATTGACCAGTGCGTGAAAAAATGTTTTCACCTGTAATGTCCCATGAAAGGAAAAGTTTGACAGAAATGAAAATTCAGTCGTTATCTGGTCACCAACATGCTGACGGAAAGTCGGGTGAAGTTGCGTAGTCCACGAAATATTTCTGGAACCTAACAGCAAAACTGTGTTGCAGCGTTCACCTAAACAACTGAAGTCGTTCGGGACATGCAGCTGGTCCCACGTAATCCGAATCTCCGGAAGCCCTGAGATCCCAAATCGATTTGAAAAGAAGTTATTGACAGCGCGCACTTCGGATAGGATGCTTGTAGCTTAGCGGCTACAGTGAAAATTTTCAGCTTTAAAAACTTTTAAAAACTAGGTACCTGAGACTTTGATTATAGTAGACGAGCTGTATGGAGCCATTTCATGTGTTTTTTTGGGTTATTTTTTTTTACGATTTAATAAGTCCCAGTCTTTTGCTGTGAAGCTGATGATAACTGAAAAGTCATTTTTTGAGTGAACTTATACTTGTGACTGTGATTGCACCGCACATATTGCCAGATAGTGTGATGCCCACTGACACTTGTCACTGCTTTGTACCATTAGATCTGTGTTCAAGGCCCCAGTGTGTTCAGAGGCTACCTGAAGGACGCAGAGAGGACTTCTGAAGCCTTGGACAGTGACGGCTGGCTGCACACTGGAGACGTGGGCCAGTGGCTCCCTGTAAGATTGTACACAGTAATCATTCTGTTGGCGACATGCATCATCTTCTAGTCTCCTGTTAGTGAGCAAATGTGTGTTTACCTCTGCCAGAACGGGACACTACGCATCATTGACAGGAAGAAGCACATCTTCAAGTTGTCCCAGGGAGAGTACATCGCTCCAGAGAAGATAGAAAACGTCTACATGCGTTGTGTTCCTGTGCTGCAGGTGTTCGTGCACGGAGATAGTTTACAGGTACGGCGTAATCCATGTGCAGTTCGATTCAAAGCCGTAAAGTAAGCTCCTTTTCTAATTTTCTCACATTTTGTGTTCCCAGTCTTTCCTCATAGGCATAGTCGTGCCTGACCCTGAGGTGTTTGTTGACTGGGCTAAAGATAGAGGGATTGTTGGATCACATGAAGAGCTGTGCCAGAATCCTGTATGTATTATAAACCTAAAATTCATAACTCTTAACCACTTTACATTACTGTATCTGTGTGCACTGTGGGCATTCCAAAACAACCAACTGGATTTGTGATCTTCCAACAGGATGTGAAGAAGGCAGTATTAGAGGACATGAGAGCTGTGGGGAAGGAAGCAGGGCTGAAGTCCTTTGAACAAGTGAGGAGTCTGCTGCCACTAATTAACATTTGTCAGCAACAAACATCCAAGCACTGAGCTGTTGTGACTGTGTCTTACCTTTCCGTCTGCTCAGGTGAAGGACCTCCATCTGCATCCCGAGACGTTCAGCGTCGCCAACGGCCTTCTCACCCCCACCATGAAAAGTAGACGTGCAGACATCCGCAGAGTCTTCCAGGAACAAATATCAAGCATGTACAGCAAGACCGCCATTTGAAGGACTCCGCTCAGTAACTCACCTGGGGCTGACTGATGTCAAATAAGGGAAAAAATGGGACAGAAGAAAATAATAAACAAAAAAAAAAAAAAAAACCTCCAGCAGTGCCTTATCTAAAATATACAACTGGATATATTTTTGGAGTTTTGGTATTTTGCTTCAGCGAAGTTTGAATTGACGTCCACTTGTTTGCTCGTGTGTATTGTTTTAACTCTTCACATGAAAATTAAGACCGAATGGGACCAAACAAGATTTCTTTTTGTCCTTGTCACTAAGTCAGTGTTGTGATTCACTGGGAGATTTAACTGATGAATAAATTATTATTCAATTGTAGAGATAAGAATCACAGAAGTTTTTAGGAAGCAACTTGCGGAGATGTAAAGTTAGATGTTTAATTCAGGCTGCCCTCCTGTGTACTGGGGGCATTGTTGCTCACAGAACTTGCATTAACGGTAGGTTTTTTTTTCATTTTACGGTTGTTGGGCTCTTGGGCCGCCATGAAATAAGCTTTTGAACATCCTTGATCATAGCCTGGTGGCTGTGCATTTTTATAATCAGTTCAGTGTGAGTATTTCATCCCTCACCTGAAGCTAAACTATCAAAACTAATGAGGGTTTTGACCAGCAGCAGATTGTAAAAAAAAAAAAAAAAAAAAAAAGGGATGTAAATACTGCTTGTATTGAGAATTGTTGACAGGACCCTACTGAATAATTCCAGTGAAGTAAAAACTGAACAGAAATAAAGATTAGTAACTGATGCTAACTCTTTTGTGTGATTTAACTCTAATTTTACACCTCTAAGAGCAAAGACCTCACAAATGGATATCTCAACTTCTTAAAGATGCAGAAACGGCATCAAGCGGTGCATTTGAAAAAACAAAAACAAACACAAAACACTAGAATGCAGGAAATAAAGTTTGACCTCTGCTCAATATGTGTCCCCCCCTTCCCCAATGATGAAACCTATACATGATACAGCAGTATGTGGTTCACAGTGCAGATCTAGACATGGTTGCTGTTATCAGTTAATTTATTACATGATCGATTATAAATTGCGATGACAGCATTGTCATATCACAGATTGTATTGATACATTTAAAACCCTAAATAAAACCAACTCTAATGTTAAAGTATGCACTTAGTTAAAAAAACAACAACACTACTACAACTGAACTTAATTATTTAGAAAAACACCTTCATTAATACAGTTGACATGTAACTCAAACAGTCTGTGTTGCAGAACACAAAGACAGTCAATCAAACATGTCTGTCAAAGCATAAATAATCAGATTCTTCCAAAAAATCCCATTGACATGATACAGGAGCAATCAGTGTGTCTACATTACCATTTAGCCCCATTAACCAGTCTGTTCATCATACTGACGCAGTACCTGGTAAAGGTGGAAACAAAGGAGTGCAATGACAGTATGATTTGGTCCAAAACTTAAGAAAACCAGAAAAAAAGTCAAAGGACTTCTTCTAGAGTGTCAACAATGTGTGAGCGGCTTTGCAAACAGACTACAACAACAGAACAAATAATGGATGGTGTGAATAAAAGGAACTATGTCATGATCAGTATTTTCCACTAGAGGGAGCAGCAGCCTTTGTTTTGGACAGCGATTGGACTTCAACGGCAGCCTGAGTGGTCGACCTTTCAACATCGCTGCAAAGGCACAGTCCCACTTCACACAAGTTGGTGTTTATGTTACATCCACAGTCGGGACAAAATAGGCACATTAAGCACAGGTGATGTGACCAATTATCATCCCGTTAACCCCAATAAAAAGCCCTCACAAAACATGGCACACAGCTCAACTCAGATATAATCAGCAAAGGCCAAAATACAGAAATACATTTTCTTGCTGATAACCTGTGGTACATAACATTCAGTTTGTAGTGTTTATAATTTCAAAGTTGGGTGATAAAAACTATGTTGCACAGATTGTTGGTAACAAAGACAATGTGACTAATAAAAACATGTCCTTGCTAATTCCTACTTTAGAAACAAATGCTCGTAGACATCTCCGAAACCAAGAAGTGTAACCCTGTTAATTAGTTCTGACGAGAACTGTTTGATTCCTTTACTAAAAAAAACAACATATTGGCTTATAATGATGCACTTGGCTGATGGCTTCGTTAATGTGGCATTTCAGCTGCTTTGAGTTGCAGAGAGTCTGAGAATGAAACATGGGAGTGTAGTGCAAGAGGAATGGGGGTTGATGAGGCTGCATGGAAACAAGCTGATAATCAGGTTAAGGCCGCCGCTGTCCGTTTGATCTGCGCAAAGGAAGGAGCCTGAAAAGAGTGCAATCCATTCACAGAGCGGCATGAAAGGAGCTCTTCCCGTTTTTTGCGGCTTTCCTCCCTCAGTCATCGGCGACAATGGACAGAGCACGCAACTCGCTGAGCTTGGCCTCGGTCTCCCTCTCCCTCTGCTCATCAGTTAACCCTGCCTGGTCGATCTGGTCTGTTAACTCGCTGAAGACCTTGTACATTTCGGTGAAATAGACCACCTGGGGGGCAGGAAGAGAAAAAAGGAACAGTGTCTGTGATGGCAGAGAAAAATTTGTCCCGTCATAATACCAGACAGGGTCAATCCACAGATCTTTCTTGAATGCCTCTCTGGAAAAATCCAAACTCTGCTTCACCCGCTCAATCTAACCTCACTTTTATTAACAGTAGTCGGAAGTTGCTGGTCTTATACCTCTTCATCCCGGCTAATGAGAAGTGATTCGAGAGGAGAAGAGGGAGCCCACAGATATCAAACAACTCCGACAAAGCCCCCAAAAACCCAGCATTTCAGTGGGTAGTGACCCTGCTTTTCTCTCCCAATCTGAACAAGAGATAGAGAGTGTTCACTGAAAGCTTTCTTGACACTTCCCACCCCTGCTTCTTCCCCTTAGTTCATGAGTCAGGCTCCCTAGAGAGTTGCTTTGATGATTAATAGACTTTAATCACATTACAAGACTCCAGAAGAGTAGGCAGAGAATGAAAGTACTGGGAAATACAACCCCTTGAAACACACACACACACACACACACACACACACACACACACACACACACACACACACACACACACACACACACACACCAATATTTATTCATGCTGCGATGCATACAATACCTTGCTCTTATGGGGGCATTGTTGGCTTCTCTGAAATAGCACATGTGTCCTATTGTAGGCAGACACCAACTAAGATACCAGTGGGAGAAATGCTCATCGACTTGCTAAGGGCCCAAACAGTATAAGGTCAAGTTGGAAATAAACTAAGAATCATTCATCTTATATAGAAATAACATTCGTCTCACTATGTCATGAGGAGACTTCACATTGTCAGCCAAAAGGGAAAAAAGTTTCTAAACCACACTGTACAAGCCTCTTTAAATGCTCAGTCTGAAAGATCTTTGTATGTTTATACCAATATTTGCCACCTAAACCACATGAGTGGGCCATAAGTATCAGGTTACTGCTGTTTGTGGGGGTAAAGCGGATATTTTTTTTCCAAAAAGTGGCTTGTTGACAGGGCCATCGGAAATGCCCATATGACCAGTGATGATAATGTACACCAGATCAGTGTCTGGGTGCCCTCTGCAGCAGAGACACTCTACTATTACAATTAGTCGAGTCACCACGAGGAGTAAACGCAGCCGCACACAACTGTGGCCACCTACGATACAAAAAGGAGCCTTTGGGTAAAGCAGAGCTTCAATTTACATGACTTCTGTCTGGGCATTTTAACATACCATAGTCCCAGCTGCTTAATATTTATACAGAGCAGTTACACTTTGACCTCTTAGCCTACAAAAATGATGAATAATTTAAGTTGCATCCTTAACAATGCGTGACCACTGTTTCAGGAAACAAAGGAAATTAACTGGAAGAAGGACAAGGAAAGTAATCTTTTCTTTTTTCACAATGAACACATGCAGCAGAGAATGCAAAACTGAGAGAAAGAAGACAATGTCTTAATTCATCAACATCTGTACAGGTGGACCCGGTCACGCCAAGTGTCCTACTGACAGTCGCTGGAAAGGACTTGTGCTTGTGAAGCTCAAGGCTCACAACAAAGGCAGCCTTTGTGCCTTTTCCTGCTGCCGCTGGGAGCTGAGCAGCAACAGCGGCTGGGAGAGAAGGGAGTGGAGGATGAAACCGAGCACATGCTGCAAGGCTGGGGATGAGGTCCACCGGTCCTCTGGCCACCCACGTGTGGCTCTGTGTGTTTTTGTGTGTGTGTGTGTGTGTGTGTGTGTGTCTGTGTGTGTCTGTGTGTGTGTAAACATGTGTAAATGCTCATTCATGTGGCGTGAGCTACATGAATAGAGATAATGTGTACAGAATAAAATAGCCCCAGTGTGACTAATAAGAGCTGTTGTGCCCTGCAGAGCCAGGAAAAAGGTAAAAATCTGATTTAAAACTAAAAAGAGTAAAGGTCAGATTTGTAGGAATATGTAATGTTGGTTTTAGCCAATTGCTCCATTTGCTAATTTTAACTTCAAAGTACATCATATAACTCCATAATTGTCATTAGGTCTAGGTCTAATCTAGTTTACTAATTAGGAGTGTGCCAGCGACTGTCTCAAAGAGGAAATGACACGGGCAGGCAGGTCTGGGGTGGGGGAGGGGGACACGATGGCGCTAACTTAAGACGCCCAGCTGCTTTAAGAGAAGCTTCAGGTTAGAGGATGACTTGCAGGGCTGTAGCGGAGCCAGACAGATGAGGCCTTCCTGGGCTAAACACAGTAGTGTGGGCCGTCACTGGGGGTTAATCACATTAGGACTGCGTGGAAGGAGACAGACTGCCAGGATTATACACTCCCTTCCATCAGACACTTTATCCACTGTTTAACCAATGCTCAGAGGCTGTAGCAACACACTGGGGTGGGTGTGTGCGGCATGCGTGAGCGCCTCATTGTGTGCGCATCTCAATAGGGATCTCTAACCTGCGCCCTGATGAGAGCCTCAAAGCTGGGCTGGAAGTAGTCGATGCGGCTGTGGTAGAACTTGGGCATCTCGTCGAGCAGCTGCTTGTTCTTGGCCTCGAAGTCTTCCCTGACCGGTCGGAGCTCCTCTCTGGCCTTGGGTGTGGTGCAAACAAAAGAACATGTCACCAGCGGTCACTATCAGCTCTAGCTTTACATAACATCCCCTCATATAATAATTTACACAAAATCCAACAAATGCATGTAGATTATGAGAAAAACAACACATAAAAAGAAAAACAAGTTAGTTATAGGGTTTAAAGCACTGGAGCCATCTTTAGTGTCCTTTCTTATTGTTCAGAAAGATATTTGCCTAATTCCCACGGAGAAGCAGTGCAAAAAAAAGAAAAAAAGGCTGTAATCACGACCACAGTGAGGAGGAGTGGGTAATGTGGGCAGACTTGGCTGTGAGTGGACTCCAGCACCACTGATCTGTGTGTGAATGTATTAGTGGGTAGTCTACTGTAGGCATGGAGTTATGGAATGCACAATGAATATGTGTGAGAGGGTGAGAATTTTTATTAAGGGGAAGGGGGGAGTTGCTATATTCAAACTACAACATATTGTTTATCTGCTGCATTATGTTCTGATCATTAGTTACTTTTCTTTAGACACGCCAGCAGAAATGGCAGTGTTTTGTCAAGATCATTTCTTAAGTGCGCGGGGATTCAAAGGCCAGGGATGTAGGGGCCTCTTCAAGGCTTTGTTCCCCTGACAGTGCTTTTCTCAATGTGTGTGGGTGGCTCGCCATGTGAGGATGTGTTAGAGGCAATAGCATAGGCAACACTGCAGCGCTATCTGTGAATGTGTGCGCTTCTGTAGTGGCCTCATGGTGTGTGTGTGTGTGTGTGTGTGTCTACAATTCTCAATTACGTGCCTGTAGATGTGCAGCAGTGCCTGTTTGAAAAGGCACTACTTGAGAGCCTGGTAGCTTGCGTGGGTGAAGGAGCGCACATGTACAGTATGCATGTGCTCAACTATTTTTGTTCATATCCAGTCAGCATTTGTGTCTTTTTCCACTTATTGTGCTCTATTCACAATACGTGCAACATGTAAGAGCAAGTGAACTCTGCTCCCTGCAGATAGAGGGAGCGCTGGAGTGGACCAGCACGTGCAGCGATGCAAGCTTTAAACTCACAGTACCTGATGGAGTTTGACCATAGCGGGCCCGGTTTTTTCTTTCTCTTCATACTTTTCCACTTTCGATTGCAGCCGCTTGTAGTCCTGCAGCGCCTGTTCCCGGCGTTTCACTGCCATGTTGAGGCTGGGGAAGACGCCACCGTACCTGCAACAAACACAGACAACCTTAGACATCTCTGACACAACCAGTAGGCCACTAGAGAAAACACATACAAGCGTGCATGCATGTAAACAAAAAATACTGACACTCAGATGCCATAGTACTAAAAAACAAACAAACAAAAAAAACAAGGAGAAACTAAAGTTTATAAAATCATTAAAACGTCTTTCCCTGCTCTATGAAATTTGTAGACCTGCATTCGGCATCGCATCCTATCCTAATAAAAGTCATTATGAATCAATAAAATCCCTCTCGTCAACATCTTATTGTAGAGGTACTCTCAAACCCCAGAGGACAGCTCTGCATTAAGCCTCCTCTAATCTATTATCTAATTACTGTAGTTCAAAATGGCATGAAACAATCCATTTTGCGACAATTATCGTATTCCAAATGAAAATATATTCTTGCAACGAGAATCCTAGTCTTCAGCACTAAAAATAGGAAAACACTCATCTGTAACTTAGCAACAGGAGTCTGAGCTTCATCCTGGGACTTGTTGCTCTGGTTCTGTCTCTGATTTTAATGGGAAGCAGGAAAACTGTATAGAGGAAAAATTCAACCTAATAATATTAGCCAAATCAAACAAATATTTATTAAAAAAGTTAATAACCCTGAATGAACATCTAAACTACAAAATTAGTATTATCTACCAACATCAATTCTTTAAACTGAGGTAGTTAGCCTCCATCTTCATTAGTTTTAAAAGACAAAGGATATACAACAAATGTGAATGGGAAATAAGAGAGCAGCATGAGCGCTTATTCAAATCCCAGCAGTCATTAACAAATGGATAGTGAAGTAGACTTCACCAGACGACCATTAAGAAACAAATTGTTGCAGTTTCCGTTATGTAAACACAAACCAGTGACAGTGTTTTTAGTAAGCAGGTCACAGGTGGCTGCTACATGTGAGTCAGTAACAAAAACAATTGTAAAAAAGAGTGAGATATGGCTTTTTTTGAATGATTCATTTCAAGCATTTCATCAGCTGTGTAGGCACACTGCTTCAATAGTTTATTATGCGCACCTCCGCCCTTAGTGTTATTGGCCACAAAATGTGTGGGCTTCATGATTTACGTTCCTCTCCATGCCAACTCCTGCCCTGTTCTGTGCAGCAGATGAGGGAACCACTGAGAACCTGCGGACTGATTGTGAAATCCTAGATTACGGCAGCGCCTGTGCACCTTACCGGAGGGCAGGAGGGAGGGGAGGGGTGGGGAAGTAGAAAGTGATGTGAACTGGCGCTCACTCTCAGACAAGCAGGGATTGTTTACTACAGGAAGTTAAGCAAGGAGTGGTCTTATAGCGTTTGAGTGACATCACGGAGCTCGGCTCAGCCCAGCCCCGCGGCCCACGCTCTACCGCTATTTATAAAATACCACTTTGGCCCAGTTTATGGCAGGGGTGGATGCCGATCCTCAAGTCTACTATCTGTTCCAGTGTACACATACTTGAAGTGCCAAGGGATTATGTAACTGCCCTCTAGGCATGACTGCTCTCCAGCACGATCCTATTGGCTGATGACAACGCAGCAGTTAACCAGCTTTCAGGCTGATCGCGTTTTCAACAGCACACTTCACCTGACAGCACGGTGTAATTTCCTCCTGATACATTGCGAAGGCCTGCTGTTTGTGTGCTAAAGTGGGACAACACTGGCAGGAACTACTATGTTTCAGCACACTGAGAGACCCAAGGGCCGCTGCTCCCCTGATGCTGAAGGAGGAGGAAGAGCTCGACACAAAGCCAATGGCTTTTTAACCCATTCCTGTCCTTTCCATGATATATACTTATATTTAGGCCACTCCTAGGTCAAAAGTTATGTGACTCAGCTGTGTCAAAGGCACCCACTATGCTCTACTGGCCCTGGTTGAGGGTGACTAAACATAATTTGTAATGATAGTTTGGTTTAAAACTGTCCAGGCACTGGACTTTTCCCTCGATGTCCCGGCCTCGGCTGGACAACTACCGGTCAGTCGGCTAGGTCTGCATCTGCGGTCTGAAGTCTTGACTGAATGAGGTCTCATGAGGTTGAGGGCTGCACAGGGGCCAAGGGCACACCACTGTCCATGTGACAGGTCCGGGTGTGGTGAACAGGCTGGATGGAAATAGCATCTGGACCAGAGTGTGTGTTTATGAGCAGCTGCCAATCCACAGACGGGCCAGTCTGACCCGTCAGCCAAGCCCAAGTCTGGTCTAGACACCCTCAGTCTAGCATGCTAGCTGTCCCTTATGACTATCACCATCACATAACTTACCACTTACCACTAAAAATATAGGAAAGAGAATTGTTTATGCGCAAATTACCACTTCCACTGTGTCACAGTGTCAAATGAAGACTTAAGAGTGTCAGAGAGGATCACGCGGCAAGTTTTGTTAAAATGTGCTTCCTGAGAATATAAAATAAGCACCACCTGTTGCATAAATGGTTTAAGAGACATGGGAACTTGAGTGTGTGACGTACATGCCAGCAGAAACTCTTTTGTCTCAGCAGGAGGAGCAGAGTTTGATCTGCTGCAACATGCATTGTTGATCAACAAGTCACGCAGCCTGGATACATGATATACCAGATAAGATGGAGAAAAACATTTTAGGAAACATCCTTCAGGGAAAAAAATTAGAACTTCTATTGAGATGATTCTACAACAAAATCAGATCAAATTAAATCCCAGCCCCCCCACCCAGAAAAAAACTCCTTTAGCCTCACAGCTAAGGCCAAATAGTCCCGTCAGCTCCAGGCCTCACAACCTGCTCCAGGGGCAGAGTCTTCCTCTGATTGAGAGGGGTGAATGTGGCTTGTCCAGTCAGGGCTCAGTTGAGGGCAGAGGTCTCAAAACAGGCTCGACTTCTGTCTCACCCAAAAGAGCAACGGAGCAGAAAGGGCTAGGTTAGCAGGCCGAGATAACACAAATGCCTCAATGCCCACGCACTCCACTCCCCTCGCACAAACACAGTGATGTCATCCTGTGACCCCGCTGAGTGGATAAAATCCTTCGAGAGAGAAACAGACACTGGGGTGAAGGGGGGCTGAGGTAGGGGGGCTGCTACTATTTTGTTTGTTTACTGTACATTTTACTACACCAAGTATTAAGGATGGATGCCAAAATTTCAAATAGCAGTCACACATGTACACAGGCATATGAACACACACGAACACACACACACACACACACACACACACACACACACACACACACCCCATTCAAGGTCTTCCATTAACATTAACATTCTCCTTTTCAACTCTTAATGATGACACAAGATCACCAATAGAGGATTTTGAGATTAAGTGAACAATGAAAAAAATTCATTAGCGATGGACTAATGGAATCTTAATGGAAGCTTTAAAGTATAGTAGCTTTTGTGTCTCAGTCTTCTATAGAGCACACTTTGCTATACTAATAACTAATAGTGCTATGTTTTTTTAGGAGGGAAAAAGTTAATAAAGAGGTCAGTTTAGCTTCAAAACTTCCTCTGCTCTATTTCAGACTCATGTAAATGCCTTACTTTATGGTCTAAAACACCATCTTTGTAAGACAGCGCCCCCTCCAAAAACGGGGTTGATGTTTGTGTGAGTGTGTGCAGTGTCCTGAGACAGTTCTCCTCCTCAACCAATCATCGGCTCTGGGCCCAGGAAGCTGGGCCCTTTGCCATATTCTGAGCCTGCCCACACGTCCGCCTGCCGCCCACCAGGAAGAGGAAATTAGAACCATTCCATCCTGTCATTGCTCCGCCACCAGAGCACACGAGGAGGAAAGGGCTTCTCACACACACACACACACACACACACACACACACACACACACACACACACACACACACACACACACACACACACACACACACACACACACACACACACACACACACACACACACACACACACACACACACACACTCTCTGACCCAACCTTTTCATGTTTTATGGAGAAATCTTTTCACACTGGTTATTTTGAAAAATGAACCAACAGTCACATGGGGTTCAATATAAACTTGCAAAAGAAACACATGCACATGCTCTCTCATATGTTTAGTCTCCTGGGAGGAGCCATGAGGAGGAAGCAAAACCTTAACAAGCTCTCCGGAAGACGGGTGGGATAGTCCAACCACTCCCTACAGTACCTCTGCTTTGCATGTGCGTGTGTACAGTATGTGTATGTGTGTGTGCATGTTTGAAAAAGTGAGGCTTAAGGAATGGAATAGCACTCACAGCCTGCTCAAATGGGGGCGAGTATTAGGAATGAAAACCAAATAAACTTTCTTCCAGACATACTACCGCCACAGCAGCACTGCTCACTCCCTAGTTCAGTTTTACAATCTGTATTACTACAATGCAGGCCTTCCTGTGGTCCTGTACTATCACTCTGGGTCAAACAATAAAAATGTTACAGGGCACTGGACTTAATCTGCCCAATGTCATATGTATTTACCACATCAGGAACATTAAGCCTCAGAAGCTGAACTTCACTGCCTTTACAGTACTTTCCTGTGATTTTGTTATACTTTTAAATTCACCATACGGACTTAATATAGAAAACTTGACCACTCTTTTACTCCATACACATTTTAAACTTATCAGCAAAAAACTGTTTGGCCTTCGTCTCGTATGAAGAAGACATTAAAGGTGTGCCCCTAAAATATAACTTGAACAAAATAAATTCAAAAATTTGACAAAACAAGACAGGAACTTACTTTTTCAGAGGATCGATAACGGTCTTCTGGATCTGGCTAACCTGTAATATAAAGAACAACTATTAACATAAGCAATGAGCACTATTATATCAAGGGAAGCAACATTACAAATTGTTATTCATTGTCAAATTGAGTTACATCTAAACTGAAGTCAGAACAAAATAGCTTCAACATCTCTCATTCATTAGCTGCTAAGCAATGCCACTGCATAAACATCAACATTTGCGTATATTTCAAACAGAACACTCAAGAAAAAAAAGGGGAGGGGGGGGCTTGCAAAGAAACTTTCGTGACGTTGACTCTTTTATTGTACACAAGCCCTGAGGAGAAACCCCTGAATATTCATTGAGCTTGCGATACAAAAGGATGCAACTGTCAGGGGACGGACATGAAAGCAAAACCCAACTGATTTCAAATCCTGTGGAGGGTGGGCTGCCTTACAAGATGAAAGTTCTTTGCAAACAAACATTTTAACAACAATAACAGTTTATATTTTTCCTGCATTCTCCTTCTGGTTGCCAGAACCGACAAGGGAGGGAAGGAGGGGAAGGGGGGTGTTAAATGGAAGTAAACGAACATCTCATCTCGGGGCCTCCAGCCCCGGCACCAAGTCTCATCGACAGAAGTTGGCGCACAATTAATAAAGTTTCTAGCGTCATTTACATTGCAGATTCAAAATGACTGTTACTACTGGATCTTCGAGCATGACAGGAAGCTAAGTTAACCAGGAGATTGAGTCAAGTGAAGAGTAAATGCTGAAGATGAATTTTAAAGCAGGGAGATATGAAGTGACAGCTGTATGAGAACAGTGAGCAGCTCCGCTAATCATATGTTCACTCGCTATTGGAAGGACAGTCAATCACACAACAACAAGGAAGCGAGATCGCAGCTGTGCTTTGTAAAAATGCCCTGACCATCTATGAGAACATACAGCAACACTCACTGCTTCACACCGGCACATTTCCAAGTACAAAATGGTTGATTGTGGTTTGAGGGAAAACAGAGAACCAATAACAAATAAGTACATGGGAATTCACATTTTCTTTGTTTTACATATTCACACCATCCCCCCCTCCCGGACTTGAGCTGCGCCGCTGCTTCTAAGGTGAGAGCATGCAGCGAGGAGGGAGAACAACAGCGGCAGATTTGCTTAAGCATGCTGGTGCCCTCTACCCTCTGCCCCTTCCCACAGAGAGGGGGGGCAGAGCTATTCCTTGGAGGCCCTGCAGAGCCTGAGGCCGACGCTCAAGCAGTAGTCTCCATCAGTGAGTCACGGGGCAGAGGCCATCCTGGCACACAGGCCTCCCAAAAATACACACAGATCGCAGAGGAAATCAATATCCCTCCAAACGGAGCATCCTCTACTGCGCTGCCGCCATCTACACTGGGGCTCAGCTTCGGCAGCAGTGTGCCGGCGGGGCTGTGCGCCCTCCTCAGCCCCAGAAATAAACACACAGACCTGGGCCACTGCTGCCTTCATTATCGCTGCACGTTTTATCTGCTGGCTCTCTCACTTGCAGGCCCTGAGGCAGATCATCTCGTCTCAACACGGAGAAGAGCAAAGGGTGGATGCTTTTGTGTCTGTTTTGCTGGAGCGATAGGGTTTGCTGTTGTTGCCGTCAGAATCAACAGTCAGCTTGAAGGGAGAAGCTCGAGTGGTGTTCGAGTGAGCTGTGCTAGATTTTAAACACCTAGCAAACCTGAGGTGATGTTCCACATAGCGGACTGACCAAAAAGTGCTCACAATCACTATTTTGCCTTTAGCTCACTTGAAGCCACTCTACAAAAAAAAAAAAAGCCACACAGCCCTGCCCAAACCTGGAACTGAACATCGTGTTAAGGCGAGGATTTTTATTTAGTAAGACTGAAAGAAGTGCAGAGAAAATCAGGTGTGACCTAGCTGTCAAAATCCACTCTGGATGAAAGTGTGTTTAAAAAAGAACACAACCACGTCAATACAGTATGTGACTGTTGTCCTCCACATGTGAAAAACTGCACTGCCTAGTTGAATCACTGTCAAACACATCCCAGTCACACAGCCAAACAGGAAAACTACACATGGAGCCAGAAAATAGAATCACAACTATAAAGATAAACAGTTCCTTTTTGCTATCAGACTGCTTCAAGTGTGAAAACACAAAATCACATTTAAATAATGACAAAGGACTGAGTTGATTATGGTGCTGTGAAGAAGCTTAAGCAGGGTCAAGTGATGGTCTGACCTCCAAGATTACAATTTGAGCCAGTGGACAATAGGTAAACTGGGAGGACTTTGATGCTGAAAGAGTTGATCTACAAACTTTGGTCTTAAAATGACACTGAAAGAAAGAGATGAATATGGGATATATATATTATCCAATACAACCTATTGACAGTCAAGTGCGCGTGGCATCCTAGTGAAAAAACAGCAAATCTGATATTGTATAAAATCAGAGGAATGTAGAAGTAACTATATAGTGAAAACAGTCAAACTGGCAGGAGTGCTCTCCTGGGCACTCGACCAAGCCAAGTCCTGGAACATACGCACCCTGGGTCACAAACCCACACGCTCCGTCCAACCCACATTCTACTTTGTCTAGTCACTCAAAATTGCTCCTGTAAAATTTGATGAGCTGTGAGCACAGCCAGTCTGAAAGACTGGTATGTCAAAGCTGAAGAAAATACAGAAAGAGAAGTGATAGCCATAGAATAGTTGCTTAAACTCCACCTTACACACTTAGTGTATTCTATATCTATCAAAACTATTTTCTTTTTGTCCGTCTGACATTTAAGTCACTTTTCTAATTAAGCACAAAGGGCGTTCTGACATGCCTAAAATACAAATGTTTTGAACAACTGATATTATATGCTTCTAATATTAACAATACTTTGCCTTTGATGCAGTTAGTTTTAATGCTAAGAGGACCTTTCATGAAAGTTTTTTGGGCTGCAGAATGGTCACTGCTTCACTCACATACCTTGGGAAAAAAAGTTTTGGTTTGATCTTCTACAGAGACTGAGTCCAGTTCATGAGATTTCGCAGAAAATACAAACCATGTCCGCTTATATGTACAAATCCAGATGGTGTGCTACTCCCGAGATACTAAACTACAATCTAACCATGGAGGAAAAGAAAAAATGACTTTTTCGAAAGGTATTCATTTTTCTTCACCTTGTGAGATCATAGTTGTGTGAAAGGTTTTGAAATCATTCTGATACACAACTAAATGTGAAAAGAAAGGGGAATATTTTTATGGCAACAAATGTGAAAAGCACAGAACACCTAACAGCAGGGCAATGAGTCAAGAAAACACAGATGGAAAAAAGTCAATCGGTATATGCCTTAGTGTGATCTCCTGTGTTCTCCTGTATTTTTTCCTCTTTAAAAGTCTACCCTTCACAGTGTAGTGCCTTGAGGATGCACACATGCGGTGCCACTATGATTCACATTATAACTACCTTTGGCGATGATTCTAATCAAAAACCTGAAGTGCAACCAGCAAATAATCTGAAAAGGCCTGACAGCCAAAGAAGAGATCTTCACAGCTGTGAAGCAAGCGAGCGAGGCAAGAGTATGCTGTATTGTTTACAGTTGTGGACAGAAATGTCTGCCTATCTACTGTTGCCCCTTGGGACAAAACATACAAGCGTGAAACGCACAAAGATTACGAAAAACGCACTCTGAATCAACAAATACTCTAAACATCATGATACAAAAAAAAGATGTGCAACAACACTGGAAATACAGGTGAAGGGAGCCATGGACAATGTTTAGCCACATTACCTACTAAGCTCTATGGAGGGAAGTGCCAGTTTGGGTCCATCTACATGAGGGATTTGAGAAATTTAGTATTATTATTATAAAGTAGTATTAATTCCAGCTGATTAAAGTTGCTCTTCTACATGAAGGAGGAAAAAAACTTTTCGCTGTGACCTTTATAGACAATACGAAGTGGGGTGAACTATTGATGTAAAAATCATTGTTGAAGTGCCAAATGTTTGTTTCAGTAAGCTCACTACACAAGCTGTGAATAGAGTTACTTCTGCGAATTTCATGGTAGGACATATTTTCCTGTTGAGGAAAGGCCTTTCCATTGTGTGAGTTATTTTAGACACCAGTGAGTCACAAATGCATCAATTTTCACAGCTGATAACCAGTAGCTTGAGCTTATAGAGGATGATGCCACAGATGCTTTTCAAAAACAGCAGAAGGAAAGACATACGGATAGTTTTGAGTCCACCGGCTGCACAATATTGACAAATATAAAAACATGCATTTTCAACAAAAACTCGTTTAATTTCCTACTTTGTATGTCTGAGGAAAGACATTTCCCCCGATACCAATCTGATGGTATCAGTGCCAATGGCAAGTGCCAAGAAAACAAAGCAGAGAAAGACAGCAAAAGAGTGAGATAAACACACTCAAAATTCTAAGTGTGAAGGGCTGTGGGAATAAATCTGACCTTCTCCTGGTTGAATGCGTCCATCCTTTTCATGGATGTATCTAAAGCAGTCATAGTCTCCAAGAAGGCCTGGTCCTGCTCACACAGCGGGTTACTAAGCAGGTCTGCAGAGATCTTCACTGCTGCTTTGGACATGGCTGACAGAAACACATGTAAAGCAAAATATACTGTTAAAAAGCAGACAATCATGTATATTACAGCCTAAATAATTGATGACTGACAATGCCATTATTAGGGCTGTAACAAAGGATTACTTTCATTGCTGAAAATCATGTCGATTGTTTTCTAAATCAACCAACATGTTGTTATGTCTATAAAATGTCATAAAAAGCACTATACTTAAGTACAAGTTTGAGTACTTCTGAGCCAAATTATGAATATATACATTAAATATTATGAATTTTGGGTACTTTTTATATTATACTGAAGGTAAATAAGTGTTTCCTTAAGCCTGAGGGGACATCCTGAAACGTGCTGTCCATAAATCAAAGATATACATTTTATTGTTATAGAGAAGGAAAGAAAATATTCACATTTAAGAAGCTAGACTCAAAGAATTTAGATGCATTTTTCTTGACAACATGAAATAAACTGATTAATCAATAATAAAAAAAGGTGGCAAATAGTTTAATAGTTGACAACTCATCGATTCATAGTAGCAGCTCTCCTCCTCATGCACACAAAATACAAATTTAAATCTTGGGGGCATTTTGTGGATTACACTAGGGCTTGAATCAGTTCACCAGTGTATGCTCAAAAGTAAGCTTTTGGGAAAGAACTAATGAACAAAAGTAGAATGGAACAGTGCTAAGGGGTCGTTGGGGCTGGCTGCCGTGTTAAATATTCACCAGAGCCCCCAGAATCTTTGCAATGTTTCTACAATGACAGCACCAATTACTGTTAATCTGCACTCATGCCACTTTGTTTAGACACAGAGCACATATCAGATTATGGCTTCACAGTCAGAGTAAATGAGCTCTACTGAGGAGACACATGCTGACAGGAGAGGCTGTGGTGAAAATGGGCTTCATGGAGATCTGGAACAGTCTTTTCACACCACCTTGGAATTCTCCCGAGAACAACTTTCAACCAATCAATTATTGCAGTGTGGCGTTTCTGCATGTCTCTCCATTTGACAAGTAACAAACTGCTTGATTTGACATTGTCTGATATAACTGAGAGACATGTTGATAATAGGGTCATGAAAATTAAAAAGTGACATTAGGGAGCATGTGGGTAGTGATTTAATTACTTGTCTTAGTAGTGTGCAAATAAGTGAAGTCCCTTGTAATACTTTGGCTGCATCAAGATGAACCATTTGTCAGTATGAAAAGCACAGTTATCCCTGCCTCTTTCTTTGCCTTCTGTTACTTAGTCTAATTGAAACTGTGAACTGGTGCAGCCCTTAAAAGATATTAATGTTTCTCCCCAGCTAATTGGCATTGAGTTCAATAGAATTCTGCCTATCACCACCCTTGACTTGATAAATGATGGTCGATATAGAAAGCAGTGTATTAAATGCAGTGCTGACATGCGGAGTAGGTCCAGTTCTTTGTTTAGTAGCAGTTGGTGGAGACGGGACCTGTGCAACAGATGGAATCCATTAACGATAATGAGGGCCTGACAGCTATGACACTTTGATGATGCAGACATCCATATTCCAGAGCACAAAGGAGAGGAAATGAAGAAGCCTCTCACTCCTCCATCCGTCCCCGCTCCTCCACCCCCACAACTAACTACTTACCACAGGCCATGTCTACTCCTGCTTCCCAAATACACAACTCCAAAACCAACAAATAAGCAAATAAAAAGTAGAGTAAACACAGTTTCTGTGGCCGACAAATGCATGAATAAATGAGGGCAGAGATGGTATACAAATTGAGCCCTAACTGAACAGTGCATTAAAAGATACTTTCATGAATCCAAGACATACACACACTATAATTGGCTAGAAAAACCTATATAAGATTAAGGTGAAGGCTCGCACTCTCTTGTCTGATTTGTCAAGTCGCTCGGAGAGCTGACGCACCACCAAACAAACCAAGAAAACCAAATGTCTTTCTAGCCCTGAAAAACCTGCCAAGCAACATCAAGTATGTTGGTGAACAAGTGGAGATCAATGGCGCAGCCGGCGGTAACACACAGGTTTGTGGCAGAACATACCTAAATCAGCCTCAGTACTTTTCTTCATGTCCTTGTGAAGCTTTTTCGTCTGATCCTCCAGCCTGTGAGACAAGACGAAGAATGATTATCAACCAGATTCTGGTCTAGTAACAATCGAGCATCAGTTACGCTGAAAACAATGGGAAATATGGGCTGAAATGTAGTATTAGTCAGAAAGAGGAAAAATGACAAAAGTAACAAAAAACAATCCCATCCCATCACTTGCATCGTAATTAATTTACATCGATTTCAAAACATTTTCCGACCAATAAAATGTTGATACGGACAAAATAATATCCAAACCAAAAACCTACAAAAAGGAAATGAGCATATAAAAAGATGGTTTAAGAAGGAATTACACATTTCATTGATTCCACATTCCAAAATGTTATTATAACATCCGTTAGCTAATTAATAATACCGGGAATCCTTCTTCTTACTGTCAACTACATTTGCACTCAAAAGCATTAACATCTTCCATCATTCCACTGCACATATTCCATTGATGGGTGTTAAAAATGGCAATTACCAGACTATGGAGGCTGAAAACACATGCCATTCATTATATCAATTAAGCCAAACGAGGGGTTTAGAATCTCCCCCGAGACTGCTGTCATATCACTTCTCCTGGTTTGATGAAAAAGGGAACGTGGTGGGGTTTCATTTCCATTTTTGCTTTGAGGGTTTATATTAACAAGGAAGACAATAGCTGTGTAATCCCATAGGATTTATGGTGGGGGCACTATGGCCACTGGCCACAAGAATTAAAAGGACTGGTATCACATGTGTGGCTATACAAACCAAAAATGTCAGTCAGTTGCCTTCAAATACAGGGTTCAGAGGCTGAGAAACAAACAAATGGTGGGTTGCTCTAACAAACCCACAGGTGCATGAATCAAACAGGAATGTTACCGGCTCTCTGACGCTTTACTAGCTGTTTAAACTGTTCAACTAAAGGAGTAGGACTTTAAAGAAATAATGAACCTCAAATTTATTATTATTTTTTATTATGATTTGCTGATCAGTGAAAATTTTAGTATGTCAGAAGGACACACACAGCTCCATTTCATAAATCAAAACACTAGTGAAACAATAGGAAAGGAAATCTTCAACTCCAAAAAGAGCAACATACTGCGTTAGAATAATTCAACCCAACAGCTAGTGTAATATAATCCCAAGAGTTTTGACTACATTACTTCTTAGTTAAATAAAGTCATAAAAATTCATAGTCTAAATTCACATACAGGTATGGCTGTATGGAACAGTTCAAAGTTTTGAAGCTTCATTCTTAAAGTTGAAATGCAAATTCGTAAAGTTGAAATTCAAAAAGCAGCGCGTATCTGTTCTTTCGCATTATAGTTAATTCTGTTTAAACCCTGCACAGTTGCTGATAAAGATGAGGCTACATTATTATTATTTGTATTATCAATTTCTAAAATTAAAACTTCAGTGATGGCTAGGCAGGATTGTTAATGACTCATGTGATCCATACACTTCAATTACTAAGTCCAAAAGTCTAAATCTTTTGACAAAAGGTGAGTTAACAACATTTTTTTGTCAAACAAAAATTCTGCTTCAATGCATATTTGTTGGTGTTTAGTCTTTAAAAACAACATTTTCATTATGCTCACAAAAACACATGCAGACGGTGGCAATCATTTGTATTGACCTGGGGTCTAGCAGCAAACTGACAGCAACATACATTACATTATATAACCACAATATCAAAAACTCTATTTCAGTTTTAATCCGACAAAGTACTACTAGTAATTTAAGATTTTGTTTGAGGATTAATTTTTTAGGGTCATAAAAAATGACGACAAACATTTGAAGCTTTATCTGAAACCTGAAGAGAAGCTTCAAATGTAAAAAGAGGACATTCTGTACAGCCCTACATAAAGTACAATCACAGTAGAGGCATTTGGTACATTTTATCACAAAATTCACAGCTGTCAGCAAAACCCTAACAGTTCGTGGTTATAGCCAATGTCAGATTGCATTTGTATCAAAACAGCTTTGATTTTAGACTGCGGTCTGTTATTGCAATTTAATAATTTAGCCCTGCGTTTGTTGCCCTGACAAAGGGCTACTACATTTTGGGGATGCAGTGTGTAAGGCTAACTAAACAACATTAATTATTTTCTATCATAACTTGTCCTCTACGTGCTTTTGTTTGTCTTGACGTGCTTTTAAGATTTTGCACTCAATCACCACGGACCAGATGGAGGTTGTTCCAAAAATGTCATTTGCAGTAAATGATGCAACTTCATCTTGTATTGTTCACACCACGGGAAAAAAAACATTCTGTCAGAACAATCTCCACAGTAACTTTGTGTATTCTCTCACCAATTAGATGTAACTGGGTCTTGTAAGCCATATAAGCCTTGGTCTAAAGTCATTAAAATATACTCTTACATTCCAGATATTTACTTCTAATTACACCAACTGCTACTCACATTCCAATCAATATTATTAGCAATTATTCAGGCAGGATCTAGTCAATGTCTAAGAGGAATACCTCTTCCTCTTTCCATTACATAGATTGCCTAGTAAATACATTTTCAGCATGCACGTAAACCAAGAAAATGAATGTTCTATGAAGAGTTCAGCTCACTATGTATGTATCATATTACAATCCTGTCTTGAGTCATACCTGCAACTAGTGAAATGCTTCTGACATTGTTAAAAACATCTGGGAATACTCACATGTGATCAGTTTTATCATTTCTGTCTATGCAGCGAGTGGAAGCAGTTGAGAATTCAGACACCACAACAAGACTTGAATGCAATTCTGAAAGCCAGTGGAGTCAATGAAGGGCAACGCGTAAAACAAACTAAAACTAAAATAGTCTTGTAAATTGGCTGACACAGTTAACACTTGAGAGTAATGAAAGGAGACAAATATGAGATGAGGAAATTAACAGTATAACAGTAAAACTCTGCCAATCATGGAGATTGCAGTACAGGATAGTGGGTGAAAGCATCTCACTATGTAAACAAACTAGCATTCTCTGAGACCAGTGCCTGTTTGTGCATGTGAAACTTATGTTCCAGATAGTACCTCCTACTTTAAAATGTGTTGCACAATGTTGTTGCATCTTCTCTGCTCTGTCAGCACTGACAGTGAGAGAGCCATTCTGGATGAGTGCCAGGTGAGCCTGGAGTCGCTTTCGAAAAGGTGCTAATAGAGCGGCCTAGTAGAACAGCTGCTGCTCCTTGCTCCAGTGACCAAACGTTGGGCCTGCACAGCCACAATCATCAAGCCACATTGTCTATTGAAAACTGGATGGACAGCATTGTATGTCCATCTCACATAACCCCTTTGTATGACACTTGAAAAAGGAACAGGCATTAAACCATGTTTGACCATTCAAACCTTTTGGGTGAATAGCTGGTCACTGCATTCACACAAGAACCAGGTCAGGCACTGTAGTTCCATATAAATCACTGCCAAAATTAAATCTTCCAACCAGATATGAGAATAAATCTATCATCTAGAGATGTCTAGTTTGAGTAGGTTAAGTCTGACTACTGCAGTATCTGCACTAGGAATCTAACCTGCATTGAGCAGAATAATTTATGCCAAATGTCATGTGCTTACAACATGCTGGTCTTAAAAAGTTGAGACCCCCAAAAAAGGTTCATGTTAGCCCATAATGCCACAAATAATAAAGATAGAAAAATACAAAAATAAATGGCCCTTAGAATAAATAAGGTAAAATTCTTTTAATGAATTAAATGAAAAAGGCACTGCTTTTAAAGCATCTGTGCAAATGTTGCTACAAAAAAGGTAAATAAAGTGATGGTCATTAAGCCAATTAGGATTCAAGCAACTAAATAAAGGGAGCCTGTCATGTGTTAATTGCATATTTTTTTGTTATGTGCTTGCTTCCTTGCTTGTGTGTGTGTGTGTGTGTGTGTGTGTGTGCGTGTGCGTCCAACTTTAGAGCTAGACAGACACAGACATCCGTATGTGGTTTTGTTGTACAGTAGGGATGCCGTTTTCTGGGCCAAAACTGAAAAAAAAAAAAAAAAAATGCAGACAGCCGATGGTGATACATTTGTCATTGTTGTTCATTATGAAACAACAACTCACTTCAATGTTGTGGACTGCTTAGGAGAACTCCAACAGAAACAGGTTGGAAATAAATCTGGAAATTGTATAAGGATGTGTATCAATTATCTCTGAAAGAGCACAAATTTGATCATACAAATGCATGAAACAACCTCAAATATCAAATTATTTCACATGAAAAATACTCTTTATAAAACAACTTTTTGAAAAGCCTTTTCACTGTCATACAACTATCTTCTGAACGATAACAACTTTTCAGTACTTACAAGCCCTACAAACTGATGGCAGGGATATCACGAGCCAGTACCTCAAGAACGTGCCAGTGCAATTAATGTGAATCATCAGATAAACATCGGCTGCTGCCATTGGTAAATGTCATGTTATTTGCTTAGGGCCAATGGCAGTTAACAAGGTGAATATTGGCAGATATTTCTTCCATATCTTCTATCCATATTTTGCATCCTCAGTGTACAGTATGTGTATGTATACGTGACATCTTTATTACGTTCATTTTCCAAATGTTCCAAGTCAAGCTCACTACATATTTTGGTTGTATTTATTTTAATAACAAACTTGGGACCCCCTAACAAAAGCGTGTTACGTGTTTATGTAAAGACACATTCTTGTAACTCGCAAACATTGATATATATTGGCACAAAATGATAAATAAAAAATGATCTTTTGTCAGGCAACAGGGGGCAAAAACAGTAACCACGGTGAAGCCTACCAAGTATATGTAGGTCACAGATGCACCACGATGTGTTGATATGGATCTCTAGGGTGGAGAACCTGAATGTCTGTACATGCCTGCTGCTCTGACTCATCTATAAGGTCTATTGGCACCACACCTTCCTGATAATGGGCCCTCCTACTCAACAAAACCTGAGAGGAAAATGGTGCTCCCACTCGTTCTGTGGGGCCCTCGGGGAGTTTCTCTAACCTCAACCTCACAGTAAGGGAAGGCCCGGATGTACTGAGATCTCAGGTCTTGTGTGCTCTAAACTCCCCTCTACTTTGTTTCATAGAAACACTGGTATCATGTTTGACAATTCAAAGTAGGCTGCTTAAATAATATCTATGAATAGGTTATAGTTTTACTTTTATGTTTATGCTTTTTTAGTTTATTTAAAAACTTGCATACAACTGGATTTAACACTGAACCCTAATAATGCAATTACAGGAAACTGCCTGAGATTATTACTCATATGTTGAATGTAGGATTATCAAAGGTTGAGAGGAACTCTAAAAAAGTAAACTCTCTAACAATTTGTAATTTCAGACTCCACCATAGCTCAAACATGGGTCCTTTCACAGTTCAGTGTTGAGAAATAAAGTGACCAAACACAGCAGGGATTGGCAGATTGTGAAGAACAAGAGACTGTATGTACAAGAGTTTTTAGTGCTGTATCTTAATATTGTTTTGTTGTGTTTCAACATTGTTATTTTATTCCTGTTGTGTTGTATTGTGTTTTAAGAGTGTGAAACCATGTTATTGTTGTTGTTTGAAAGGCTGTTTGTGTGATGAGTTTTTTTTTTTGTTTTTGTTTTTTTATGTGCTTGTCTGTGTTAGATTTATGTTAATTGTTCTTGCCCAGGGACTAAAGATGAAATTTAGCGAGGAGCTAATTCTGGTACGGCTGAGAGCCGTGCATTGTCCCTGTTAAATAAACTAAATAAATAAAAAAAATAAAAATAAGTGTTCACAGAGTGCTTGGTAAACACTTAAATTCAAAGTACCTACATGTTCTGTAATATTACACAAAAGGTATATGACACAAAGTCATCATTGCATTGTGGATGATACATACTAGTTCTATCAACAGCACAGCTTCAGTTCTTACTAAATTAATGCATGGGGGAAATCCCTCATACATACACAGTGGGTGTTACATTGCAGAAGGTGGTAGATCATTATAGCAAAAGCTATAGAAAGCTACAATGCTGTAACTTGTTAGTTGTAAATTGAAAATTAAATTTTGATGTCACTTTACAACATGCCTTTTTTGACCAAGATAATCAGACAGTTTTTTTTTTTTTTAATATTTAAACAAGGACATCTCTGACAGATGACTGGGTTTAAGAACTTGAATAGCACTGTGAGAAAAATAAAATATGTTATTTGGGTACAGAAAAAGAAGGTACCAAAAGACTACAATTTTACAAAATTGACCTCTAACACACTGCAATACACGGAATGTAGGTTTTGAGTTCATTATAACCCTTTATAAGAATCAAACTCTCCAAAAGGGTGTGAACACCACATAGAAATAAAAAAAAAAACTTTGTTTGTTTGAGCCTTAAGGTCATAATGCTAAATTGAGCACCACTAGAGATCACAGTTCACGACTACCATGTTGGACCAAAACAAACTGGCATGTTGGCCACACGCCCCCCTCTTCCTTCGCCCCCCCATGCGCCCCGCCCTCTCTAACTTCGCCGAAGAGAGTTACACTTTTGTGGACCATGTCAAGTGACGATGTAAGGGCTTTAGGCTAGCAAGAGGATGTACATATTGGCTATTATTTGCTTCAGTAACTAGCAGAGTTGGGAACAAGAGGCAGGCAGAGAGTCAAGTGTATGTGAATGTGTGTTCTGACTTATGCCACTTTTGGGGACAAACACCAGAGTCAAGACTGCATTTGAATGAAAATACTTAGTAGCCCAAGTCTGCGGTTTTCCCATGGAAGTCCACGGTTTTCCTGTGAACTTGGGCTACTCTTGAAATGTTCATGGTTAGGTAGACCTATTTTCATGCAAATGCGGTCTTGACTGTGGTGTTTGTCCCAAAAAGTGGCATAAGTCAGAATACACACAAACCCTCCCCCTTGTGTCTATAAATGGGGCGGTCCAAGTTTTCCGAAGGGAGGTGGTTGCATATGCACTAACATGCATGTACAGCCAGACTGGAGTGAGCTGTGACGTCACTCTCTGCTCAGGCTGTCTTAACTCCACTATATCTTTAAATAGCAAATAGTTCTTTCCTGACATCTAGTCAGACTGAATGTCGTATATTGGACCCTATATACAGACTTTCAAAATGTTCTACTTACTTTTGGAGCTTGTCATATTCTCGCTCGAAGTCTCTTTCAACCTATAAAAGAACACATTTCACATCAAATTCAGTGATTCCATTGTTCACAGACTACATTCTTAGTTTCTATAACTCCAATTGGTTTCAGTGGAAATGCAGGTAAAATACTTTAAAATGCATCAAGTTCCCAGGGTCATCAGGAGCCAAAACAGTTTGTCCAACCATGTCTCTAAAATATGCCAGGCAGGTTACAGAGGCAGCATGTGTTCCTATCTTGTGGTTCTGTGGGCTCCTGGATTTAAACACAGTGGTCAAAACAACGAGGAAGGCAGCTGACACTTAGTCGCTAGCGGATCATCTAACTGGGCTGCCTCTAACCCACTACATCCTGGTTTTTGCCCAGGATGGCACAGGAAGCTAGAAAACGCAGTCTGACAGTGCCTGCTGGGCCACAGACCCATTACACTGGAAGTGGTTTTGTCCAGCAAGAAGAACACCCACTGACTGTCACTTCAAGGTAACCACTTCTGCCCCCTTACATGTCTCAGACAAATTGGCATCCAATCAGTCTTTCGGGTGAGGCACTCTGATGACATTATTTAGACTACTTGTCATGTTGTATATACAGTACCATTTGTAAAGGTTTTTATTTTTCACAAATACTACCCTAAAACAGGTTTCAATTTATTCATCTATATATATTTGAGGTTTTTATCTCAACATCATGAAATCTCCTCAATAGCACTTATTACTAAATATCACAATATTTTGATCATATACCTCGATATCGATTTAGCAACAACATTTGACTATTGGCACTCACAAAATATTAACATAATGAGAGTTTTGATAAATAATCATCAGTAAAGTTGATGTAATGACTAAGTGGGTAAAGGCCAGTATTGGAGCAATTAGAACAGTCTGATGATTTCACAAAATTAAAGTACATTACTGTGATGCAGCCTGGAAAAGACATCACTACACATACATAATGTCAACATTACCCACAATGCAATTTTGCCAGCAAGTGACATCACTGCAGGCAATTTGTCAGATTACATACAGCTTCCTCTGGAGCCAAAAAGGCTTTTAAATACTTTTTCCTCAAATGCAAAATACAAGTTTTGTCTAAAATTGGTGGACTATTTGCATTAAGTCAACTTTTGTTTGATCGATTTACTTACGGTTTTAGAGACAATCTGCTTCTTTGGTTGTCCAATCTTAAAGGGAATCCTGCAATCACACAAAAACAAATTATATGTGATGGACAAAAGCACCTGGAAAATGAAAACGACAAGTGAATTGTCATCAGTTGCATGATGTGTGACTAGAGGCTGGTACAGGTCTATACAAGGTCAACAAACGCCTATTTCAAACGCCTGACATGGACAATCTGAAGCTGTTAATCCCTGCATCTCTGGAGTGTGCAGTCAAAGCCATGGACTTTAACTTCATGTCATCACTAAACACATCTGGCTCCCATTGCAGGCGGATATCACTAAACAGAAGTGGTTGTCCCCTCTTCTCAGAGGCAATCAAACACAGATGCACATGCTCTATTGTATATCAGAAAAATAGTATGCCTATTTGGGAAGAGTAGGCAGATACACTAAAAGGGGTACAGCCAGGGCAATGACTTGATTTTAAAAGAAAACTTGAGATGGGTGCGAAAAATCAATCAAATAACAAAACATGTCATGGTTTAGTGCAACTGCAGCAGTTGCACCCAATTTTCAGAATGAAATACAAACTTTTCTTCACTCTTGAAACACACCGACACCCTAGACTATAGTTTTGGCAAAAGGAAAAAGAAACCTGCTCCTTCTTAGTTAAAACAATATCTTTTATCCACATTTCAAAACCCTGCCTTTGCGGTAATAAGTTTCTGCTGAGCATCAGAGTGCTTTTGGGATCCACGAGACAGAATACACTGCCTTTCTAATGTGCATTGCTGTAGGTAGTCATTGATGTGCCACTAATAGCCTGAAATCTAAGCGATATGATGGACAGTTGCTGCTGACAGGCAGGGTGAGGCAGCAGCTGCGTCAAAAGAAAGGTGTGTAGACTAATGAGATGGAAAAGAAAGGGTGTGATGTAGGGCCTCATTGCGCAACCAGGGAATGCTACTGATGTGTGGGGAAGATCCTTTTGATGACAGCTCAATCACAAAACTCAACATGGTCAAATAACAGCAGGATTAATAAAAAACAGGTTTCACTAGTGGCTCAAGTATCAGGTTGGTCTGTGATTTGCTGGCTATGTGTTGATGCTGTACTTTAAGTTATATCAGGTACCAACTGACCTCCTGGCCTTGTCTTAATTCAAGTTTTGAAGAATCTTTTATTCTTTACAATCTGAACAGATTACTAATGCCCAAACATATGTTGTTGCTTTTGGCCCAAGAAAGTGGTTTCACCCATTGTTGCATCATTTGGGTGAGTCGACACGGAAAATAACTACAGAAATTACTCATCGCCTTCTAATGTGACTCACCATTCTCTGATTACCTGATTAGTAAACTATAACGTCACACTACGTAAGCATGTGGCTGTCTTTTTGTACGGGGTTCCTTTTCCAAAACAAATGGCAGTTTAACGAAACTTAGCCTACCTGACATAAATCCGTGCCCAATAGGAAAAAAACAGCCTCACACAATCAGACCATATCTTGCAACATCAATTTTCACAATGAGTGAGTACGTTTGGAAACGACAACTAGTGAATCAATTCAGCCTGGTCAGACACAACAATTAATCGATAAATCAATAAGTAATTTAAAAGAAAAAAAGAAAAAGAAATTGCAAACGGTGGAATTAATTGTTTCTGTGATTTTTCAAGCTAAAATATAAAACCACTGTTGGCTTGAGCAGCTTCAATGTAAGGTTTGTGGATTTTCTTCTATATTTATGATAGTAAATGAAGAGTCTTTGGGTTTTGAGGTCACTCTGGACTCCTTTTTCACTTTTTTTGTCATTTTTTAGACTACACAAGTAATTGTTATATCAATCCGCAGTTGATTTGATACAAAACTAATTTAAGTTGTGGCAGCCGTCCGACTAAAACTTTTTCACTTGCATCCCTTTACACTAGTTTCTGGTTAGGCAGCGACTTGGGACGTGGGCTGTAAAAAATCCTTTTTGCTGTACTTACGCAGATCAGGACTTATCAAAGCAGGCACGTTACTTTAGTCTGAACGTATCTGAGGAGAATTATCATTTATTTTTTCATTTGTATTATTGCACGCCTTCTTCCCAACATCATCAGTGCATATCATGCAAGGCAGACAAAGCAATGTGAATCGACATAAAAGACGTAACAAGACTGAAACAGACAGAGAGGGAGACTCAAATGGGGAGCTAAGGCTCAAGTGTCCTAGATTTAATCATTTTCTCAAATCTTTGTTGCGCTCGGGACACTTTTCCAGCGCAAAATGTCGATATTTGACATCCTGGCAGTAAGATCCAACAATCAACAACTTTCTGGTGTGTCTACAAACAGCTTTGAATTATATCAATATGACATGAGGTTCAGTTAGCTTTACACAGAAAAGGACAGTAGAAATGTCCTTACGAGGGATACTTTTTCCAATGGGGACATTTCAGCAACTGTACTTTCTTACTTTTACTTGAGAAAAGACATTCAATCAGTAGGTCTTCTTGTAAGAGAGACTTTTTTTTACACAAGTATCTGTGCTCTAACTTGAGGACAGGATTGTGTACTTTTGC
Organism: Sparus aurata; assembly: GCF_900880675.1. Classification (NCBI taxonomy): domain Eukaryota; kingdom Metazoa; phylum Chordata; class Actinopteri; order Spariformes; family Sparidae; genus Sparus; species Sparus aurata. The sequence goes on from NC_044191.1 coordinate 10,585,807, forward strand.
CACATCTGACCTGCTTCCTGTGATCACTATTCCTCTTGCTAATGCAGTATTCTTCTGTATATTCACTCATGATTCATAAGACCTTTACATACATAACTGTACAGTCTTTATGAATGATAAATCCACACTCAGCAACACAAGTGACTCACACAGTATACACAAATAGGTTTTTTATATTAGAAGGTACTGTACACCTTGCTCCCGGAATGAACTGCAAAAACATGTTAAAATCACTAATTCCTCGGAGGGACAGTTAGTTTTCTCGCTAATAATATAGTGATTGTTGTAATGAGCATGTCTATTTGTGTGTGGTAACTGCTTTGTGTGACTGAGTTGTAGTATTGGGATGTAATTTGTTTCAGTTCTGTCTTGTAAAAGATCTTGATGTCAGGACACAGTGGTTACACCTGGCTGTATTCAAAGTAAATTGACAAGTACAATATTGATTTTGGTGTTTTACACTTGCTTTTAAATGGAGAAAACTAGCAGCAGCACAGTCATTCGGTAATTTTGCATTAGTTTGTCTTCTTCTGGTTGGAGATCGATTTTCTACCAACATTGCTCAATGTTTGGCAACAGCTTTTGATGTTTGCTCCCATGTTTGGTGGGTGTGTCGGGGAGAAAATCATGACAAAAACCAAATGGAAGACTTAAGTACAAACATTACAGTGATGCAAACAGCCATCAATGTACCATGAAACATATATTTAAATATTTGCTTTAAATGTTCTCTTGTGCTATGTTTTGGCAAGGCAGACCATGACATGATTTGTTTCTACGTGACATCAAGAGGGTCCCTCTAAGTCTAACTGTAGTAAAGGACATATTTGCTTGGATAAAGTCCTTAATTTATAGATTCAGAGTATATCCACTTCTACAAGGAGCCAAAGGAAAGTGGTCACTCTCTTTAGCTGCTCATGAGAACTGGCAAACGCACAGAGTGAAGTGTGCTTCGGGGAGGGAGAGGGAAAATGTAGCAGGCAACCAGAGGGAGAGAATGAGACAGAGGGAGGATGGTAGTCACTGTGAGAATCATTTCTAATGTTTCTTCACACAGCAATATTTCTGTAGGGGCTGTCACATTTAGAAACACTGGTAAGTCGGGTCCTGTGAACCCAGAACTAGTGTCTGACATGGCAGAGGCCCAGCCACAAGACAGCTGAAGAGAGAAAACTTATGTCTTACACCAACTGAACATCCAATTTTTTTCTGAAAACAAGTCTAAGCCTTGTGATGGCATACATGGGTGGTTCAGCTGAATATTGCCTTGGTGTTTAGTGCCAATGACAATTTGACACATATAATCTCCAGTTATTATAGTATTAGTGCATGTTCCAGTACTACTATCCAACAAACGACAAGCCAATAACTCAACCCGATACAGATAACCAACAAGATAACTGTCCATTTCACATTTTCCTGTGTTGCAGTTCTTAAATTGTAGTTTAAGCAAACCTCAAGGTAAGAAAGGCTAAGATGTATTGTGCAAAAAATTATGATGTATTTCCCCACAGCTCTAATTAGATTGGTTGTGTCCTTTCAGAACCCTTGAAGAACCTGTATTGCAAATTGCAAGTGTGTTGTTGTTGTCGTCGTCTGACACCGCAGGAAATGTCCAGATCGACAAAAACATTTATTTTATTATCCTTCATTTACTGGTGGATCACTAACTTTCAGGGTGCAAACAGCTACTACTGTATCACAGTTTGTAAATGCTGCTCTTGTTGAGTCAATGAAAGCAATTTGGCTTAATATTATTGGCTCCATTTATTGGCTAGAAAGTCAACGATACTGGTTAATAGCTGATAATCTATCAATCTGATTTCAAACACGTAACCCTCGTAAATATGTTTTTGGTAAAATAATTTTTAGAGAATCACAGTAACTTTAGGAGGTTACTGCTCATATTTGGTCATTTCCCATTTTCAGGCCTAGATGCATAATAGAAAACCTGATCCTTTATACACTAGGGCAAGTTGGTCAACTTGCATTTACAAAGCTATCTGATCTTTGCTGTAATTGGCTACACGTCACTACCATCCAGTAAGCACGTAGGCACAAACAAAGACATAACAGTCTTCCCTATCCGGGACAGATTATGCACCCACTGGAAGAACCAATGGCTGTTCACTAAAACTGCAAATGTGTATGCCATTAGAGGAATAGTACATCATTCGACCTTGGATATTCCATAGAGCACAGAGGGCTAGTTGAAGATGTTGGGAAGTGGAATTGTTTGGATGATGACCCCAAAGTCAAACCCCTCACGTCATAGAAGCAAGTGTGCAGGGCCTACTGGAATGCACCAGTCAGCAGAGCCTATAAAGGACTCTTTTCATTGGCCGAGCACCCCACTCTTGACCTTGTGTTTGGCCGTGCGTGCTGGTAGAAGTGTCACTTGCCAGCTATTGACTATCTGACTGAACTGAATGACGCCGTCATTCTTACTTGATTATGGACTTCTCTGAAAACGACAGTTACAATGTGTAACGTATTCTAAAGTGAGTTCATATCCGCACGCGTCACATATGACCAGAAAGAGTTTGTTATAATGTGTGTTATTTCTCCCCATTTCCGCTTGAAATGCATTCATGGACTAAGAGAATTAAGCACTGAATATATTCTTTATAAATGGCAGACTTCAAATGAGGACTGGTATGGAAAACCTTAACATAGTTATATTATAAATAAATATCAATTACAGTCATAGTTGAGTTGTCAAATGACATGTTGTCAGAATTCCACCATTGTGGATGTGAATGGTCGCAAACTTCCAAGAAAGTGATGAATGAATCCAACCTTCACTGCCTACATAACCCAAAACGCCTCAATACCTAAGCAATCCATTGGTACCACAAACAGTATGCTAAGAATGATAATGAACAATGCCATCCCCTATGTCAATCATAAGATGCACAGAGTGATGGACACAGTCTTTACAACAGAGATATATATATATATATATATATATATATATATATATAGATATAGATATAGATATATATATGTATATATATATAGATATATATAGATATATATAGATATATAGATATATAGATAGATGGATAGATAGATAGAACGCATGCCACGAACGCAGTGGACCCCGGTTCGAATCTGGCCGGAGGACCTGTACTGCATGTCACACCCCCCCATCTCTCCCCTTTCCGATCTATCCACTGTCAAATAAAGGTGTCTATGCCTCAAAAAAATCTTAGAGATAGATTGATAGATAGAAACAAAGAAATCAAAACACACATCCTCCCAAAAACGCTGCTTCTGTGATTTGGATATTGTGCTTATGCGCTGCAATATTGCAATTTCCATTATATATTGATAAAAAATGTAGCTCTACTATAAAGACATTATATAAATAAACTTGTTTGGGAGAAGAGTCGAGATTCAGAAATGCACAAAACATATTTTGTTGCGGACAAATACTTTTTTCTTGTTGCTATTTGGCTGAAATTGATAGCACAGCCTTGTTTGCCGTTGTTTACTTTCTCAGGGAGATCACCAGCTGGATGGAGGCTCTCTGATTACGAGACTTGCAGATTCAGCTAATATCTGGGCAGATCATCCATGCAGACTATGTCATGAATCCAACTGCTCACGCCACCGCACTTCAGTCAATGAACTTGATTCCATAATCAGTCAATCTGTAGAAAACTACAAAGAACTACAAACACTATGAAATTTAAAATCTTCAAAACTGACACAATTTGGTTTAAAAAGCGTGTATTTATGTATTATAAATAGCAACAATAACATTGTAATCATTATCATTTATTAGGGTTGAAACAAAATTATTTGATTCAATTGATCTTCATGGAAAATGGTGCCCATCACAACAAGGTGACGTCTTGAAATTGATAGCTTTCACCAACAAACAGTCCCAAACCGAAAGATATTCATTATGCTTACTACTTTGCAGATTAGGGAAAGACCAATTATCAGCCTGGAACATTAACTGGGCACCTCTCTGTGGTATCTGTCTTTTATTGTTACTGATCGGTGATAAAATAAATTAACTGAACAGTGTGCTACTTTGGCTGTGTAACTGAATTCTTTCTCTGTCACCACTCATTGTCCTGCCCACAACAATATCTGACTGAGTACACTTAACAACCAACAGCCTATCAACACTGAATAATCTGAGTCTAAGAAGTAACTACTAACTTTACTTATTAAGTAAGTAAAATACCTCTTAACTGTACTTCAGTACAGTTCTTGAGTAAATTGCACTGAGTTACTTTCCATCACTGGTTATTCTAAATTTTACATAGACAGTTGCGTTTTTACTGCGCAAGAATATTGGTTCGATATATCAGTTATTGGTCTCCTCCATTACTAACTAAAGCTAACTAGCTAACTAAAGGATTTATTCTCTATTTGTGTCAGCTATATTACTTGTCAAAGTGAGGGCAGTGGCTCAGTAGAGCGGCTGTCCACCAATTGGAGGTTTGGTGGTTTAATTCCCAGCCCCTGCAGCCTACATGTTGAAGTGTCCTCGGGCAAGATACTGAACCCCATTTCCCTCTCGGCGGCTCTTCCGTCAATGTGTGAGTGCGTATGAATGGTAATCGCTCCTGATGAGCAGGTGGCACCTTGCACGATAACATCTGCCACCAGTGTATCAATGTTTGTGAATGGGTGAATGCTGTCTTGTGTTGTGAAGTGCTTGGAGACGAGAAATACATAAATTTTATCGAGTCCATTTACCATCTCTTTAGTTTTATATATCAGATGAATACAATGACAAATGAACAGATGCTCAAGTTAAACGACCAGATAAGAGACATAACTGTGTCATCCATGGCACTTAAAACGTGATATTAAACCTTGCTTAGCTTTCAGAAGTTTATCTGGTTTCCAGTAGGTAACTACAGATTTGTGGATTAGTAGCCTAAACTTTGAGTTAATGGTTCCCTAAAAGCCCACTCTCGACAAATATCAAATCTGCGTTAACCAACTGAAACAAAATTGGAACATATGGGTGTACTACACCGCATGAAACCGCAGCTTTGTTAGTACCAGTAAACAGGTTAGGGGTATCACCACACTGACCCACCCACCTACTTTCTAGGATATACTCTAAGCAGCATACACAGATGGTAAACTACAGAACATCAGGATGTCATTAATCTAACGTTACACAGCAGTAGAAAGAAGTACTGTCAGAATGCTAACATTAACGTTAGCTCGTAAGAGTAGCCCGCTGTGACAGGATGATCGAATCCCTTTAAATGGCTCAGTGTTGACCCTGTTGACCCAACAATTAGCTACATTGAGTTTCAATGTTATGCTAAAAGCACGGCGTACGTCCATTTAAGCAGTATAAAGAAGCAGCTGTTTCTTTAGATTGCAGCGTTTGATTGTGTTTTTGAACATTAGCTAGCTAAATCTGTTTAAACGACTAAACTAGCGTGAACTGAACAAGTTAGCTAAACACTCGACTTTATCAAACACCCTTCGGTCCGAGCTAACCGCCCACAACTATCGCTTTGTTGGACACAGTTTACCAGGGAAGATACGCTTATGTGAATATTAACTGTTAGAAAAGTCTCTAGGGATGATTTAATTTGTTAACCGGGAGTTTAACAAGCTAACGCTAACTCCGGTTCCAGTGTTTGTATAGCGCTACCAGGAAATAGCCGGAGCCCGGTCGAGCAGCCATCTGTCCGTCCTAGTTCACAACTAACGTATCCTTTCCAAAATATAGTGTTAGTCTAATACGCTTAATTAATATTGTAGCCGACATACATACCAGCTCATTTTGAGTGAACTTTTATTCCGTTTTCATTGGGTAGTTTTATTATCTTCCGTGGACCTCATCCCTTTTCTACCAGTCAACAGCCGAGCATGAAACAGGAAGTGCGGGGCTAAGCCGCTCGTGCTTCCTCTAAGGAAGTTTTTTTTTTTTTTGACAGAAGCAAGCAAAGCGAAAACAAAACGCAACTGTGTTGTTAAAATTGTATACGCTCATGCTTAAATGTGTTTTTATAGAATGGTCATATGTAATGCAGGCGTGTTGATGTCAATTCATGTTAAATGCCCTGCGCGTGTACGTGTGTGTTGTGCGCGGTCGTCTGCGCGTGCTCGTAGACACCCCAGTGAACTGAAGGCAAGTGATATTTTTCTTTATTCAAGTACTTACATAGAAATAACAAAACAATTGCATTACAACAAACTGAAGTGCCAAGTAAACAGGGGAGCACATCTCCCCATCACAAGGATATAGTAAAATTCATTTCAATATTCAGCTCATCATAAAAGGACCTTATTATAAGGTAATAAAAACATGAAATAGGCTAAAGACATCCACAACATTTTTAAACAAGACCCCTTGTTTTCTTTAAAAAAAAGAAACAAAAGCCAACAGAACAGTTATCCCAGTGTGTGTTTTTTCAATTGTCTGTCTTGAATTGTTGTTGGGGTTTATCCCATTTCACCCAATGTGACTTTTATTTTCATGCATAATAAAGAAATGAGCACCGCCCACAGCATCTGACTGCAGGCAGCACTTTGGAACATTTCCGTGCACATGCAAACATGAGGATATACTGTAATGAAAAGGAAAACACAACACAACAGAAAACAGTGAGTATTGACTCCATCTGAACACCATAGTGTCACTGTTGAAGACCACAAAATCCCTGAAGCCACCCTGTAGCCCATAAGATGACATGAGTAGCCTATAATATCTACACATTATTGAAATCTCTTCAGACATGAGTTTATTGTTTTGTTTTGTTTTTTAAAGAAATCCTGTTTTTATTAATTGTCAAGAGTGAACCCAAGCCTGTTGCCCTGCCCAAGTCCAACCTCACGGAGACTAACAGTTAAACACAAACATTAGCACAAGTCTGCCTTCAACCGCAAGCGGACTGAGGTCACATTTATGATTTCTTGCTCCTGTGGAGTTCTCATCACATATTGTTTTTGATCAGCCAACCCTGCAACCCAGTTTGGCACAAAGATGGCTGCTGATGCTGGCTCAGAGCCAACGTGGAGCAGAGAACAAGGATGAGGCAAATTCCAATTTCAGAGCGGTCAGCCGCCCACTTTTGGACAACAGAACATAAAAATACATAAAATAAATTAATCTTGGAGAAGCACTATCAAGATGGGGTTGATTCTGAGTTGACATATATCTATAACATTCACACATTACACACAAGGATTATTGTTCAGCCTGTATTGTTGTTCAACCACCAAACTATATTGCGGGAGTAGGATGGAGGGGATCATATAAATTTTACAAAATCTATTTGTCCATTACAAAAGTGTCACAGAACAAAAGTGACAAACACAGTGAGATGATAACTCTGATGAAATATTGAGTTTGCAAAGTTGTAATTACATGGCTTCATTTAGATGTGGAAATAGTTTGGTGTTGTCTCCGCCTCACACTGCATCATTCGTCAACAGAAAGCAACATAGACACAGTTTTCTCATAGAGGAAGCCACAACCTATATATCATAATTGAAAACATCCATTCTGACTCGGCAAAGTGTTAAATCAAGAGCACACAAGAGCATACTTTTTTAGTCAAATAAATTCAAAATGAGTCTATAATGATCAGTGTCCAACATTAAATTATTCTAGGTAAACATTAAAGATAAACATTTTGTATTTCCTATCAGCTCATGTTCTACATAAATTATATTCTTTTGTGCTGACTCCATGAGGCTGTCTGCTACATGATGTTTACATCAGGGTCCACTACTCATTGCAATACCAATCGAATGTTTGAATATTAGTTATTGGCATCAGAAATAAAGAAATATGTGTAATCTAATGTATATAGAATTACATTTTAAGATAAAAAAAAAAGTTTAAAGTTTTCATTTCATTTGAATAATCTCAGAAAAATTCCGTTGACCATCCATGCAATAAAATAACATTTTTGTGTGATACAACTATTGATTTACAGTTAGATGTTAATGGGTGTGTAGACTTTTAAACTATCTGAAAAAGTGCAAGGAGGTCTGCTCATTTAACCGAGTTGGTTAGTTGAGTTGAGAAAGGCTCTCTGAGGCCAAATTAATTGGAAAATAAATGGACACTTGCCAGGAAGCTCAGCAGTGAAAACTGGTTGTTACAGGAAAGGGAAAGCATGGCCTTGGAAGCTCATTTCTGTATGCACTGTGTTCTCTGTGGCACTGCTTCTCTGAACATTTCTTTTGACCTTTGCATTTATCAGTCAGTATCCTCTTCAAGTCTCATTCCCGCCTGTAACTGACCAGAACAATATATTTTTTCCAGTAGATAACAATGTTTACATTAATCCTCTGCTGTGCATACACCCCGCACACCTTATAGTCTGAGACGGCCAATAACCAGATTTACTGTCAGTCGATGAGATACATGTTTCTTTTGTCTGTTGTTTGATCAATAAACTTAAAATCAGATTCCATCTCAGCATGTTGACAAGGTCCTCAAACAATATATACAGTAAAGGGAGAAAACGTGAATGATTTGTTTGAGAATCTGTTACCAATATTTTTGACATATGGATTTTATACTAGTCTTGACAGAAGTAGGTACCTCATTATTTAAAATACAATGACTTATTCACGCTTCATTTTCAAAATTTTCTGTTTTCTATTCATTTTTTTTTTTTTTTTTTAACAAAAGTATAATAAATGTGAAGTGATTGATGAAAAATGCAATATTGGAATCTCAGTTATGACTTTTTTGATTTTGCTCCAGAGAGCCATAATGCATTCTTGGAGAAAAAGAAACAACCCTCACATAGATCAAATATTTCTTAAGAACAGCAACTATGCAATCATCAGTAGTATACAGATCGTATACTACTATTATCAGTAGTATCAGCATCAGTATCAGTAATAGTGGTCTTTGATGTACATTTGTCAGTATGGTTATTATTCACTTTTAAGATCCTATAGAAGCCATTTACCTTAACAAAATGCTTCACTGACTGATCAGAGAACTAATAGGAAAAAAATTATTAAGGATCCACATGTGAAAAATATTGGCCGGAATTTAGTTTCAGAAAGGATCTAATCACTTAGTCTCAGACAACAAGAGTGTTTTCTATACAATAGGGGCTATGTGTTAATTGAAATAACTGCTTGCGACTATAATGGAGATACACAAAATGTAAAAAAAAAAAAAATCTTGTTGTTTATTCAGAGACCACATTAGTGCTTCCTTAAACCAGTTACCACTTTAAAGCGTACAGATGGTGCAAATGTTATTATTCTTTTTTTTTCTTTTATGGAAGATAATACACCATACTTGGCACTATTGTAGCGCTCCAAAAAAATGTTTGCAATGACCTATGACAACAAAATATTCTGTATTATAACTACATTACTAAAAAGCTTTAAGACACATTCCGCACAAGCATTCAGTCAATTGAAAGTTCTTGTTTATGCAGACATTTGTATTTACATCGTGTGCATGAAGGCATGCACATATATGCACAATTTAATACTGAGTTATGGTGCATTTGACATTTGAGTACAAAAGTGAAACTTCTACTGTAGCTACCTGCATACATGTTTGTATACTGTACAAAAACAACAACTCCTTAATTTACAACTCAGTCTCAGTCTCGCTGTATTAGAAAAGATGTAAACATGGATTTGGACACTTTTTTTTTCATTTTCCATATGCTGCTCATCTTTTGGTGACTTAGTCTTTTTACACTGCGAATCCCTATTCATCTTTGCTTTCATGTACTGCTGGTTTTTGCAACCCAGTGTCATTTATTTAAGTAGTTCAGTCTGTCTAACTGTGCTCTTAGTTCATTTGATTTACCGGTTGGTGGTGTAGGAATATATTGCATATAATTGCAGAACTCAAGAAAACTGAAAAAATGAACAGTATTGGTGAGCTTTTTAAAAATAGCAACAGAAATTACAACACCACATAAAGCCACCATATAAAAAGGCAACAAAAAAATACACAGTGTCTCTCAGTGACTACAAATAAATAAAGTATTGGCAAAGGCATTGATTGCTGCAGGCATGTTTGTTTTATAAGTTACAGGACAAGACATTGTTTGCTCTGTGTAACCAAGTTCAGTCATTATCTAGATTTAACCAAATTGTGCAGATAAATCTAAATCCGAAATACATGTTTGAATCACGTGTGCTAAGCTGATATCACTTCTATGTTTGGCAAATGTCAGGCACAATAATAAGAACAAGGTTGGCTGTATCACCACAATACATTTGGCACATTCTTTTGAGAAAACAACATTCAAATAGAAAATAAAAACACGACACCTTAACAAAAAATAAACAACAAAAAGACAGTCAAGTGCCACTAATAAGGTATCCATGACAGTACACAAATATAACCAATTGCACTTTTTAAACAGCCTAATAAAATTAATGCATACCTCCCAGACAACTCACCCTTTAACAAAGCTCCATTATAATTTTGTCTGTTTTGACGCCTATAGATTCTGGCTGCCTTCCAATTTAGAAATTCTCAGTAAAATTTACAAATGTGTATCCACCCCAAAGACCTATAGATACACGGTGGCCTTATGGACAGAATGTGCCATGGTGCCCGTCTTTGTGCTGGCACTGTGTTACAGTAGCTGAGGCTCTGAGTTACTTTCCCCTCTCACTTAAACTAAAGGCATCCATCTCAAAATAGAAGGAACTGAAAAGAGCAGTGGGATGTAAAAGAGAGGAAAAGAGTCACCTATTTATCTCATAGTGGATGTGATCCCTTCTTCCTAAGTCTCTTTATTGGGCATGGTGAGGGTCCAGTCCAAGTGCACATAGTGACGGTCATGACGTTCCCACTGTCGGCCCCCCACAGGAGCTGGGTGGCGAGCTGTGGCTCCCAGCTGCCCCACTGCTCTTGTCAGCCGGCTTCTTGTCCTTCTGTTTCAGGTGAACCTTTGCGTGTCTCTTTCGCTCATCACTTCTGGCGAACTTGCGTCCACAGAACTCACAGGAGAAGGGTTTCTCGCCTGTGTGTGTGCGGATGTGTGTGGTCAGGTGGTCACTCCGGCTGAAGGAGCGCATGCATATTCGGCACTGGAAGGGTTTGTGACCTGTGTGGATGCGAAGGTGACGTGTGAGCTCGTCTGAGCGTGAGAAGCGTCTGTCACAGTTCTCTGCCGGACAGGCGTGCGGCCGTTCGTGGACGGGGGTTTTGCTGGGACGGTTGGGGTACTTCCTCGGTCGGATGGGTTTGAGGGTGAGAGTCTGTGGCGGTGGGTGGTGCTGAGGAGGGTGCTGCTGCCCGCCGATGAAACCTGGGTGAATCTGCTGCTTATCTTTGAACGCTCTGATGGTCTCCAGAGGTGTGATGGGCGGAGGGTTGACTCGGATGGGGTCCATGGTCTGGAAGGGCTTGTGCTCCATCACCCCAACCTCCCCCTGATGGTGGAAAAGGTTGTAGTCAGGGATCATGGAGAAAAGGCTGCCATCCATGGAGGCTTTGGATGTGGAGTGATAGTCATTGCCAGGGTAGGCTAGAGCCGTGCTGGTGGCAGGGCTGTGGTGGAAGGAGACCTGGTCCTGGTACAGGTCACTGCAGGTGGAATAGGCAGGCAGTGGCGGACCATAGACCTGCTCCATATCTGACGTCTGTCCGCCCATGCTGGCTGCGGAGGATGATGTCTGTGTCGTTACCGTGCCGGGTGATGGAGAAACGCCCAGGATCCCCGCGCTGACGAGACTGATGATATTGTTATCAGAGCACCACCCGGAGCTGCCAATGCCACCTGACGGAGGAGTGTCAAAGGCAAACTTCCCCAGATAAGTGACAGTCTGCCCGCTGCGGTTGGACTGGAAGCTGGATCCATACTGAATCTCTGCGGCTGCTTTCTCGCTTCCCATGCCCAGATCCATGATATTATCTAGACGAAAGCAAATAAAGAACAGGATATCATGAACAAACCATCCAGAGGGTTTCTCAACATTTCAAACAAATGCAATCAGTTTTAAAAGTGATAATGTGGCACAAGTGGTAAAAATCAAAGTCTAGAAAATGTACTTTGTCAAGCTATATAAACTTGATGAGACAGTCCTTGTTTGTCCGAAATTCAGCTTCTCTGCATATCTCTGTACCAGTGTGCCAACAAGAGATCAAAAATAAAAGAAGTCCAATGCAGTTCATAAAGAAATGTGAGCGCTGTCAGACCTGTAAGTTAAGTGAGTGACTGCTGCATGTGAGACAGTGGTGTGTGTCTCTCTCTCTCAGATCCCACAAGCTCTCATAAATCAAGACCTAAACACCCCCTTTGATCCAGTCATTGTGTCCCTCAGGAGGACAGCCAAACTGAATGGCAAGATCTGATTTCTTTACAGCAGGGAGGATTATATGGCAGACGCCACATCTATCACGCTCAAGGATTCAAAACACATTTGCAGCAAAGAACATCTGCACATAATGGGGTTACATTTTTTAAGTGTTTCCTATCCGATATCTGCAATTGGTGAGCTGAGCGACATTTTTCACAAAAATTCCCCAGATATTTTAATTGTACAGAATCTTCACACTGAGGACGCACACTCGCGCACACACACATGCAACTTTTTTTCCAAAGATGCAATAAAAAACGCAGAATGCACATGTGCTTAACTGAGACACATTTACATGCCGATCATGCTCTGAAAGCTTATTGCGAGATGTTTGAAAATTATTCTTTCTTTAACAGAAAAAATAAGACGTCTCTTTTTGTTTGCAGGACGACACACAGGGGTGCTTATATACTCACTCCCAGTAATTACAGCCTGCTGGAATTTGGCTTAAGGCAAATCATAATGAAACAGAGCAAAATTACGTATATTGCACAGTGTCATTCAACACATGTGGTACATAGGAACAATAACACTTTTTTTTTTTTTTTTGGGAGTGGGTGGGGGGGTGTTATGACATTTAGCAAAGAAACCTGCTGTGGGATTTTTAAAACAGATTTAGGGGCATGAAATAAAGTCCCCACTCTTTTCTTATAGGTCAGTATGGAAGAGCAGAGCACACACCTGCTCCACCTGTAAAAAATCACAGCATGGACCTTTAAAAATGTATTTGTTATGTGCCCCAAAATAGCATACACACCAAAATGACATCTATAAATTCGAGAGTTTATAATGTATATTTCATGAAGATGAGACATAATTAAAACACCTGCCCTCTGCAGCATCACCACCTTTTTTCCCTGTTCAGTTTTATTCCGTTCTCTTTAAATATGTCCCGATTAAAAGGTCACCTATAATACATAAGACGAAAAATGTAATATTTTCTGTGTATGTCATGAACTTTAAGTCGCTTATATTCAATTCACCATATTTCAAAAAAAATAAAATAAAATACACAATCTGTACGACGTGGCGCTGGGATAATAAAATAACGCACACTTCTTCAGAAAATAAGGGGCACATATTTAGGGTCAAATTTAAACTGAGGGTTTGTTTTAATTTGTGAACAAAAGGGCTTGAAGATAATGATGGATTTTCGAACTAAGTTAGGCAAGGTAAATGTAAATCGTGGCATCACATGGCGATCTTCGGGAAGATTTCCTATATTTCGTGCGTCATTGACCCATCACCTCAGAAGGTGAGCTTGTACAATTAGTGATTGATTTAACGCCTGAGCCGCGCCGACAAGTCATCTATATGCACTTTACCAGATATATACGTCCATGTGGATGAAGCAGTAAATCAATCCATATCTCCGGCCTCGCAATTTATTGAATATAAGACGGTTCAGGGGCCCTGGCGTCTAAATGTGTTTCATATAGGGAAAAGCTGCCACACACGCCTACTAAAACCCAATCTGTGACATGTTAACAGAGTTGTGAATGAAAGTCATTGTCTAAAGTAGTTGACCCATCTTTGCGGTAGGATATTAGTTTATTAAATCAGTTCGACCGCACTCATTTGACACATTTTCTCATAACCCACGGATTTCAGTTTCAGTGAGGAGCCGACTGCGTTTTTAGTGGACTTTGCGTAAAACAGCCTTTCCCCCCCCACAGCCGTTCGTAACACATTTCCTCAAACACGCTTCAGCTTTGGAGAATTGAAAAAAAAGAAACACCATAAATACGTTAGATTTGCTCAAAATATATTTTTTTAATTGATTGTGTTTTTAAATAAAAGTTTTGATGTAAGTCCAGCTCTCTTTCTATCACGTTGCGTCTCAAATCCTGACATTTCGGCTACGGACGGGCAGAAAGGAAAAAGAATAAAAGGAAAAGCACACGGCTATCATCAAAGTAAGTCATTTTAAAAGGTGTATTATATTCACAGTGGGGAGTGTTTTACACCTGACCCCGAAAAAGTACTCAGTACGGGGATCTGCCTTTGTGCGCAACAGCCAGAGCGCAAACAGGTGCTCCAAGCCCCGAGACAACTGTTGCCTTTCCGCGCACATCGCACCTTGAACCACTTTAATGAAAACAAGAAAAAGTAAATGAAATTCTTACCTGTGTTCATCTGTGAATAGTGGTTAATAGATTCCGTATTGGTGAAAATATTCATAGACGTCGGGATGTCCTCTTCTGGGTAGAGACTGTCAGGGATCGTGTTTATTAAACTGCTCATGGTAAGAGGGAGCTTCTCCGCTAGTTTCCCTGTCATAGCAGTTATATTCAGTCCGACATTTATAAAGGACAACGCGCAGGTATCCACAAAAAATACAGCGGGTGTTCTCGAAGTGGAAAACACAGGTGTGGAGAAAAAAAAAACAGGAGACAGGAGGCGCACGGATGGATCCTGTTGCTGTAGCTATCCAAGTATCCCGCGGAGGACGAGCAGCGCTGGTTATCTCCTCCTGTGTGATCACAGGCTATTGTTGTTATTAATCTGATCACAGTGGAAGCTGATGGGCTGCTTGTGGGGGAATTTGAAGTCTGTGAATCAATGGAGGAGGTGGCGGTGGTGTTGGTTGCACAAGAGCGGCTCTACTTGCTCTATTGGAGCTGGATAGGGGACTCCAGTTTGCCTGTATTAAATAGGGGGATGGAACATTTGCGTGACGTAGATGACCATATATGGACAGAGCACCCAGCGCCAGGCTCTCCGCGCGTCAGTCTGTGGAAACTACAGTGGAGGCAAAAGGCTCCGACAGATAGATAGATAGATAGACAGATAGATAGATAGATAGATAAATAAATAGAAAGTTAACTAAACCCAGCCGTCCTTCTTCGGGATGAACCGTCGGTTCTCCTCTGTTCCCGTTCATGTGGACAACAAGTTAATCTATTATTGTCAGGCATGATATCCATCGTGGACCATCAGACACACTGGGGGCTTTATATGCAGCTGTGTGTGAGAGAAAGAGTGTGTATGTGTGTGTGTGTGTGTGTGTGTGTGTGTGTGTGTGCGTGCGTGTGTGTGTGTGTGTGTGAGGGAGAGGGAGAGAGAGAGACTGCTTTATGTCCATGTACAGTTTGTTAACATTCACCAGCACTGACTAATTCCTGAATGATGTTTTTATCGTCTTAACTCTGAAAATAACTTTTGCTCCCATTTAACTCAAATAGAGAACTCAGTCAGGGAGCACTTTTCTGAAAACAGGTTGTGCCGTGCTGTATTGCAGCACACGTGGTTCACAACCAGTTTACATGCAGCAACATTTACAAAGACAGTAATTGACGGAGTTAATCGCTTGTAAATATTGCATGCGCTCTGTAAATCCACGGACTTGCTTTGACTTGGAAGCCCTAGTGACCGCTCTAAGTGGAAACTCCAAATAAGGCAGTGTCCGGCCCCGCCCCCTTCGCGTCTGTATTTGGACATGCGAGTTCCGGGTGAAGTAGTAGTGGAAAAGTGATCGGAAGCCACAGACGTTCAGAGAGATGTCAGTGGACAAAGCGTCATGGCTCGGGTTTTCACCAGTTTGCCAACTTCAGAGAGAGAAAAAAAAAAAACTCACTCTGGTTGGCTCATGATGTTTGCAAAAATACACATTGATGATTCGGCTTGTTACAATGAAAAGCTAAGAGTTACTGTGAGGTAATTCACGGATCTCACGTGTATCGCGAGCACTGTAGCTGTCGCGTCCGGACAGAACAGTTTAGTGAGTTAGTTTTGGTTCGGGCTTCACAGATTCCACGCTGCAACCACATAAAACACACAGGCCTTTTCAAAAATACAGAAAATATTGAATGAAGTGTCAGTGTCTGAATATTCAGACCTGAGAAATTAATAGTACCTCAATGAACCAGAAGTGTAAACAGAGTGTGTGGGAGAATTAGTCTGAATCATGCTCTGTGTTTAGGGGGCTTACACAAACAGAGCAGCCAGTGATCTTGTGTTTCTCATTACCACAGGCAAGTCCTCCGTGTGTGTGTGTGTGTGTGTGTGTGTGTGTGTGTGTTTAATGAGCAGTCCTATGGTGGGCAGTGAGGAGTCCTCCCAGGGTGTCTCCCCTCCTCTTCTTCTACCTTCAATCAGCAGAATAGACAACAGTGATCCTGATTGACTGGATTCCAAATTCGACTCTATCATGTCCGGTCCGAAGATAGATTTTAAGAGTTGACTTCATCATTCTGCCTCATTCTGACTCACTCTGTAAACTGGTTCTGTTTCACTTATTGCACACTGATCCTGACATCACAAGTTAAAACAGTCATTTGTCATGTGTTTGTTAACAAGCCTGAAGGTGGAAGTTGTCGCCCAGGCAAATTGTTTAGTTTATATCTACTGTTGCACATTTTGTCCCTGTTTTAGCTTGTTGATGCAGTCACCGTCAAATCAGTTGTAGGCTTCTAACATTATGTTACGAATCTGTTTGTGACATACATTCACACAAAAAGACAAACATACTTTGAATGGGACACAACGGCTCAGAAGAGCATTGTAAAATTCTGAAATACCTTCCGAGCTGACTTAACCCCAAATACCACAGATCTCCGGAGAGTGAGTGTGTTAACATGTGAATTTATCCCTCAATTGTATAGCTATACATAAATAAACAAAGCCAGTAATATATGAGGTATACTTGGTTTGGATCATATAAAAAGGAAACCAGACAGCATATGGCCTTGTAAAACTGTTATTTATATTGTATTTATTGCGCATGTTTGGATGGGACACAACAGTTCTGGACAACTTATTAAATATGATATCTATCAAGCACTCTGCTTCAAGACTAATGAATATAACAGTGTTAAATGGTGAAATACCTTCTGAACTGCCCCAACAAAAAATACCACAGATCTCTGGGGAGAAAGATGTGTCAACATATGAATTTATCCCTCAATTGTATAGCTGTAAGCAAACAAACAAAGCGAGGAATGTGTCAGATATACTTGGTTGGACTAAGTGACTGGGTAGCCTGACAGTATCATGTAATGGATGATGATGGCATGACCTATGGCCTTATAAGACTATTATAAGCTTGGAAATGGTAATATTTATTAGTCATTAGAGTGTTAGAGTGGCTGAGACAGAGACACCATTCCCCCGATTACAGGACACTGTACCATCAAAATGATTTTGAAGCTGTTACTTTAAGGTTAAAAGGTTACATAATGTTGCTTTAACAACAAAATACCACAGATTTCCAGAGAGTGAATGTGTTAACATATGAATGTATCCCTTTTTTTTTTTTTTTTTTAAGATTTTTTTCGGCATAGACACCTTTATTAAGCAGTAGACAGAGAGGAAATACGGGAAAGAGAGGGGGATGTGACATGCAGCAAATGACCTCCGGCCGGAATCGAACCGGGGTCGGCTGCGTATATGGCATGCGCTTTAACCACTCACCATCTGCGCGCCATGAATTTATCCCTTGATTGTATACCATGACATAATCAAACAAAGCCAGGAATTTTTTATATATATACTTGGTTTGACAATGTAATGCAAAACAATGCTAGGACCTATGGCCTCATAAAAAATATTATAAGCTTATACAAGGTAGTATTTGTTACAGGATTATGGCCTCTGAGTGCCTGACATCGTCTGTTGTTCCTATTACTTCGTCCACTCTACAGTATGAAGTTGCACAGTTGATCAATGCAGTGGGAGAATCCATGGAAAAAGGGTGCCATAAGTACGTTGTTTATGGATGCAAAGCGATGAGAGGATCCCCTCAGGTGAGGCTGAGGTATTATGTTACTCTGGGGAGGCATTCATGTCGCTCTGTGGTTGGAAAGTTGGCCAGCTCAGCTGGAACACCTACCTGTTGTAGGCTTATTTCCTCGACTGTGAGCTGGGTCACATGGGGCATGTGGTGTCTGTCGACGGGTGGCGGCATTAGATCTCTTTGATTGCAGTGTCCGGGCTCCTTTGCATACGGGGATTCCATGGAAGCACAAGCTCCTCTTAAAGCACTGTGGAAAAGTAACCAGGCACTGTGGATATATAGTCAAATTAGTTTTGTTTTTCCAAGCTTCATGGGGAAGAATGAAATTGTTGTTCCTCGCTCTTAATTAAAGAAATCTTCACAGTTAATATGCAACTAGTAACTTCACATCCTTTATTATACATTAAATTTTTCATACCTTTTTTTTATTATGACCATGTATACTAAGGAATATTTTCTAATGAGGCTGACCAATCTGCCAATAATGATCCAAAAATAATATTAAAAAAGTGTTAAATTGTGAGCAAAAGTGCCTTTTAACATGACATAAAGGGAGTAATTGTTCCAAATAATCGTTTCCTATTAAGCTCAGTATATTATACACATGAACATCATGAAGCCTGTCCCCAGTCACTGCTAACTTCTACATATGTGCAGAGTTTAATTTTTACCATTAAGAGGAGAGATACTTTAGACACAAAGCCAGTGCAGGTACTTCAGCCAAATTGCACCTTTTAGAGGTCAAAAGGTTGTAGGCACTTGAGTCTAAAAACAAAGATTTTCATGTGAATTTCCTTCAGAGGCAGGATTCAAATCTCCAGGTGGGCAGAACTGTGCTTAATGTCTGCGGTCAGATTTGCAGAACAATTCCAGTCTGTTGGGGTCAAACACGCACTAAAAATGCTGCAAAGTGGTCAGCAGACAATACTGTTGACATGAGTTGAATACACTCTCAAATCCATTTCACCACAGCTCACAATAAGTGATAAACTGCAGAAATTCTCCAGTGAAATAAATCTTGTTCAGCAGCAGATTGGAAAGGAGAACGGAGACTCAAGTCATCATATGCATATTAGATCACTTAGTGCCGGTTAGGCAATTGAATTGATTATACAAATTCCTTTTAATTAATGTAAGTTTGAATAAATTAAGAAAATATTAAATGCCTTTCACATATCATCAGGGGATGTGAGTCGTTATATTTCTCAGAGAAGGCAATATACTGTGCACCGTTGAACTACAGCTGTCAGTTTTTCTTAATCAGAATATTTCAACTCTCCTGACATTTGGAGTAAAAATAAACACATTCAAGGAAGCTGAGTGGCAAAGCCCAGCTGTTTTGGCAGGATATCTCCGAGATATAAAGGAGAAAAAAAAAATGCACAGTGTATTTGGAAGTACAAATCTTGGCATTTCAGTGGTGTACTGATGGATTCAAGTAGGTGGTTTTTTTGGAAGAATGCTCTCCCACTTGGCATGCTTCACAATGAGTGTGGAATTATGCTCCACTTGCCAATTGTTAAAAATGTGATTTCATAAGTCAAATAAAATGGGTAAATCAAGGTCAAGAGCGATATTCCGACCGACGGATACTTAACATTTTGTTAAAAAGCAGTGGACTGTCTGTCTAACTGTGCGTTGTTTTGGCTGCTTTGTTTGTGGACGCGGCTGCTTTGACTGTTAAGTCGGGGAAGCAAACAAAGCAGAGGCAGGACAATCTGATCAATGATCTCCCAGAGTTCATTGAGAGGGCACATTGGGGTTTACCAAGGCTGGCTTAACCACCAAAGGAACAAAAACCTCCGTTACCTACTCCTGCCGAGCCCACTGATGAGACACCAAACTAGGGTCAATGAAACCACCAACTAAAGATTGATCATGAGAACATCAAAGTCCCTCATGTAAATCCAGCCCTTTTCAGACATCTGGGGTATTGATACAGCCCCCTCCCAGAGGAGAGTTGCTGGTTAGAAACCAATATTCCTCATGGAGGTACTCTGACCCACCCTCTACAAAGACCCGTGAAGTCTGAAAAATATCTCCTCGTGAAAGGGTTGAAAAGTTTATCCGCAGCATCCTCTGCAGACCTGCCAGGTGGGCCTCTAATGCAACTGTCCAAAGTTCAAAACGGGTTCATCGTCCCAAAGTTACATTCAAGGACACTTCAACACGTGTTAGAGCAGCTTTCACTTCAGAAAAAAAAAAAATCAATCAAGAACCTGAAAGTAACTCAATGTTTCCAATCGGGGTGAGAGTGGTCAATGGAAATATGATAAACATTACACAAACAGCAACTTCCCTTCACCGAATACACCACAGGCCCTGCAGCCCCTCCCCCCTGCCCTGTCACTCTGTAGAGTATTTTGGTTCAAGTTCCACTGCGGCATCCGGCTGTGTTGCGGTCTTGGTTTCACCTCCCACTTCCTTTTTTTGGCCCTGACGTATTTCCGCCCCTGAATTAGAATCAACTCTTTCCACACCAAGTTGTGATATCAGGCCGTCTTCCTTCTCTTGCCGAGAGTGTTCGGAAACTAATAAGAAATCCCCCGTGGGGTCAAAATCTATCTCCCAAATCCTTCGCTGCAGACCACATTACAGATTTACAGGGCAACATCAAAACCCGGCAGCTGTTGTAACACAAAGAGGAAATCTCTCTCGAACTCAGCGATAAGATAGAGGCAAAGAGGGCTGACCCGTTGCAAGCTTTGAAGCACTGATGCTTTTTAATACAGAGAAAAGTGGGGAAACATCTTGTTTACTATCATTGTACTGATATCTTTCAGGCATCTGAGCATCTTCAGTCTTTGTAGTTTTGGGTGAGAAACTGCAGGGTGGCCACAGGCTCTCCCAGATGAAACCTTGCGATGAAGGCCCGAAGATCCCATTTACCTGTGGGAGGATGACACATAAACAAATAAATGTATTAACGTCAAGAGATACTTGGAGGTGTATTTAACTCAAAACCCAGGTTTATTTTCAATCCGATACATGCAGGTTGATCAGAATAACTTGAAGCAGTTAAACCTCACAAGCTTATTAGACAGCATCCTAACAATATATCCTACATACATTTAGTACAGACTGACTGCAATCTCTGGTGCATGACAAGAGTATTTCTCATGACCGTTCGGCCCATGTTTCAGGGATCTGAGGCCTAACTGAGCAGCACATGGCTCTGGGATGTGAGTCACTGAGAACAGCACTGCTGAAAATAAAACATGTTGCTGTAATGATGGAGGTGGGAACGCAAGGACGTATTGGCAAGAAGATATGATTCAATCGCCTGGACTGTTTTTTTTTTTTCTTCCCTCCCCTTTTAAACAAACACCAGACGGCCATCCGGCTGGTATGACAATATCACTTCTTAGATTTTGACAACCGCTGATTCCCTGCAGCTTCCCCTCCCCTTAGAAAAAAAAAAAAGACAAATTCACAATTATCATTCCAAGGCAACAAAACCCTGCGTGCTTTAAACTTGCAAACTTCAACAGATTCCAAAGAGGATGAGTGTATGTTTGGATGTACATAAGACAATGCCTTGCTCCGTAATCCAGGGAATCGCTGACATTCTGGTATTTCCGTATGTGGAGTAATTACATGAACAGATGCTCAAGAAAAGGCTAGGAAAGTTAATCTTTTGAAAAGAAAGCCAAGTATTGAAAAGTCCAAATCTGTAGAGAGAATGGTCTCACAGTTAGGGATTCAAGTCTGACTGCCTGGATTGAAACATTACTGCTTTTCACCTCTGGCTGCAGCTGCTTTACAGGCCTTCGCCGTGGCTGTTTTCGCCATCAGGGAGTCACATTTTGTATCCTCGGTCATCATGGAGGAGATCTTGGAGAAGAAATACACATCGCTGCTGCCACGCACCATAAGTACACTCACCTCCCATCGATGCAGAAACACATCACAAGGATTATTTTTGTATTTCAGCGGCAATGCACCAAATGGGAAATTCTGGGCCGATAATGATGTGATGCATATGATGATATCTCTTAATATCCTTTTTCCTGTGGAGGCAGGTCCAAAATTGACAACCACCGAGCGCCAAATTTAGGCCACCACTGAAACAGTCATGTAATTAAAAACCATACTGAGACACACTTCTGTCCTCTGCTGTCTGTCTGTGTCAGAGTTTAAATCAATTCTTAATGTAAACTTTTGAATCAGAGAAATCGGTGGCAGTATCCAGCCCTATATTCTTGACAGAGAAACACAGAAATCTCCATGATATAAAAGTAATGTAACTGTAAAAAAAAAAAGTAATTCAGCCCTTCTTACACTGTCTTTATGAAAGTACAAATTCAATCACACAAATGTATAAAACATCCTTTACTATAACCTGTTTCCACATTAAAAATATAATTTTCAACAGCCTTTTAAGCCCTCTAAACAACTATCTACTTAATGAAAATATTTTTCATTACTTACATAGCCTTAAAGGGGCTCCTTGTAACTATTTACATATATTCTTATTTTTTCTATTGTCCTAATGTGAGCAGATTGTAACATGACCAAAATAACGAGACCCTCCTGTCTCTCCTGGTTGTCTATACAACCCTGTGGACGATTTATTTAATGCTACTGGACCCTGGATTTCATTTTAAAGGAATCAGGTCGGTTTTTCCTCAACACTCCAAAGGATGTGACTTGATGCAAATTCTCCAGTGCCTCTCTTCGCTCCGCTGACAGAGAGCAACAGTAGCTAACGTTAGTTTAGAAATGGAATGAGATGACTGGCTTCCAGCGCAACACAGAAGTTCCACTGAGCCCCTTTAGAAACTGATGGCAGGGATGTCATGAGCCAGTGGCTCATGAATGTGATAGCACAAAAACTATGTTATATAACAGATAAAAATCGGCCAATGCTATCGGTGATTGTCATCCTATTTCCCAATAGGCCAATAGCAGTCATCAAGGAAGAACACTGGCCAATGATCACTTTTGTACTTTTTCGCAGAATATATTTCTGTATGTAACTCAAATGGAGAAGTAGAATGTTTAACTTGAAATGACAGTATTAACAGATCATTATTCAACTGTTTTTGGGCTTGTGCCCCCTTTCTGGTCCTCCCTACATATTTAGCTTATGGGACTGACACCCTTTGTGTGTCTGGGGTTTGCCATGAGGTAAGGTCAGGTCCTGAGCTCAGCTGGGCAAGTTGATGAATAATAACTGGGAGATGAGCAGATGAGTACCTGTAATCTTGCCAGCTCTTTTCTGTGAATGAGGATTGCCTGCAGAAAGGTCTCCAATAATCAAGTGAGGGCAATGGAGTCAAGTGACCTGTCTGTATGTTGGGGCATGGCCCCAGTGGCCCCTCTGGCCTATGCTTCAGTGGGAGATAATGCACCGCCTCTGCAGATGCCTAAACTCCCCTGCATGTCCAGAACAAAGTCCCTCACCCCTTAGAGGAAGCACTTAGCTGAGGGGTGAGGCAGCTGGGGGACAACAAACTTTACACTGAATATAGGGATATAGTTCACGAGTCATGTGGCAGATTTCACTCTCATGATAGTCATGCATTAATAGTCAAACTTTCGCTTTCCGTTTTTATAGAGAGACTCTGCCTTACACTGGAATATGGTAACATTTCCTCTAACGAAGAATGTCACACTAAAGATCATCTTATTGTAGACTAACGATCAGACGGAGAGTCAAAACCAGACGCTGCTTGTAAGGCTTTACACACATAATCCTGTCTAAAGCTGTGCAATCATTGGGCGCAATCCAAAAGGAGGCAAATTCACAATATCTGGTGCTATCACGCTGGCTGGTACCCTGCAAATGCCTAGACTTACAAGTGACCTTAAAATAGGCTGGTGTCTGTTTGTAGTGCAGAGACGTGTTTCCACCTCTCCCATCTGCCGGCTCATGGAAAGGACAGATAGTGTGGGACCTGAGGGCGATGTTAAAGTCTTCCTGCCTCCCCTTTTGTTTCCACCTTGCGTCTCCGTCTGGGTATGGCAGGAAGATCAGGACCGCTGTGAGGTGACACAGAACTGCTACATTTAGTGGTGTGGGCGGTGTCCCTGTTAAACCTCTTATAGTCTCTCAAAAATACTCAAAACCAAGTGATCCTGTTCATCGCTGTAGAGTGAGAGGAGCCATATCAGGGTAAGAGCTTTACTGAGCTTTATCATACAAAATTCATAGTCATTATAACCCTAAAATCGCGAATGTCTTCGTGGATGATAGAGGTCAGGGGTCAGCCTCAGAGCAGTCGTAGCTCAATTAGAGATACTTCAGCAGGGCAGAGGAATGCTGTCGAGGGACCTTAGTTGAGGATCGGTGTCCCACCGAACTGTATCTCAGTTCACAGCCCGCAGTCAATATACAGTAGCGGTAACAAAATTCTGTCGCTTTGCGGGGACTCATAGATATTGATTCTAAAGGGGTTACTAAGCATTTTTCAACTGTCACATAGCCGGAAAATGTTAATGTTAAATGTTAATTCATCGTTCCCTTCACATTTTGCTTGATAAATGTCTCAAATGGTTTAATCAATTATCAGAATTGTTGTTGCTGTCAATCAGCTAATGGAATAAAGTAACCGTTTCAGTTCTCGCTGGAACTAGTTCAGGCTTTTGAAACGATCTGCTTTCTCTTAAATATAATGGAGGTAGACTGCGCTTGGCTTGTGATGCTCAAAGAACCAACAACAAAGAAACAAAGAAACAAACAAACAGAACATTTGAAAAACCTGACAGCAATCTCTCTTTCAAGAGATCTTGACCCGCTGATTGAAGGTAATCCACAGAACTTGTTGTGAGCAGTTTCATGTAGAAGTATTTCCTTCTATCAAATTACACCCGCCAACCGAGAAAGAAGCCTGCATCTACTCATGGAGATACTAGCTAACAAAGCTAGTAAATGTTACAGCCAAGCCAAGGAGGATACCATTATTGCTTCCACAAGAACAAGCCTCTAAAACATGTTCAATCAAGTTTGCTTTGAGCACCGCAAGATTGGCCATCCAGTTTCACTGAATTGGAGAGAAGGCAGACATTGCTAATGCAGATGTCTCCCAAATTAGCAACTTGCATCAAAACAATCTACAATGATAGAAAGCACTTTAGGTAAAGTGAGATTTTGATTTGAACTGTCCCTTTAATCTGTGATCATTTTCTTGATCATCCGATTAACCACTTGGTCTATAAAATTGTGAGGAAAACGCCACAAATGACAATCATTATTTCCCAAACATCATTAAATACCACGTTTTGACATTAAATTAATGGAAAGGAGTTGTAGCATCTTATTTTCAAGGTAGTTCTATGGACACAAATACAAAATAAAACACAAATATATAAACACAACGTACACTGCAAATGCAGAGATACAGACAGCTAACTCACCCTCTTCCATCATCTTTATATCTTTTCAACAAACCAAGTTAATTCAGCTTACTATCACATGTGAAAAAGAAGAGCAGAGAAATCTACTTCTCAAAGTATTTGGGAGCTAAGCTAGGAAACATGTGGCATTTTTGCTTAAAAAACAATAAAAGAATGATAAATCAGTTATTTGATTATTGTTTTAAAACTCTACTTTGACTATTTATACATTCAATAAGTCATTCTCATATATGTATAGATAAGGGAAGTTGAGGAAAAAATAAGAAACTTTTACCTCGAACCTGAAAAATAAAAAAATAAAAAAACAAGAAAAAAACAAGAACACACAACCAGCCAAAATTCGTAACGTCAAAGTGTTCCCTTTAAGGCAACCGACTCCTGGCTGAAACTCAGGCCTGCTGTAGCAACCAAATCCTGGCTCTCTTGACTCCACGCAGCTCTGATTAATGGTAGAGGCTGTGGGTGGGTGGTAGACATGGATCTGCCCATTACCACACTGCAACATTGCAAATGGCTTCAATTACTGTGGAGTGTGCTGAGCTGGCAGTAGGGGCTCTAGGAGGCAAGATGAGCAACGTGCACCATCCAGCAGCTAACTCCACTGTGATCCATTCATTCACACAACATGATCGTCACGTACATCCTCTCCCTTGTAATTTACCGTGAAAAAATTGAGGCAAAGGGACAGAAGGGAGAAGTGATCAATTTCTAATCTAAGACTTTTCCTTTATTTTTTTGTTTCTTATCAATCCAAAGTATCTGCTGTGGTCCCTTTCAGAAACAGGGCTGGATGTGTGAACAGTGTATGTGGGCTGAAACAACACCAGATAGCCTCTCTCAAGGCCTCGGCGTTTCCCCTTCCCGGCCTCGTAACACTGTTTCCCTTGACAAACTGACTTGGCGGCACTAGACAGTAGCAGGACATATTGAGGGCTTGCCAAGTGGCTAACAAGTATCACGAGGGCCTGTGTGCCCACGCCTGCCCCCCACCCTGGCACAGGGGCAGCCTCCAGTCAGGGACAGCCTTCCTGAGCCACAGTGAAGGGGATTCCCTTCGATCACGCCCCTGTGCCCAGTGCCAGGAGCGCAGCCCCCCTGTGGTTCCTTGTGTAACAAACCAGCTGTCTCCATCAGATCACTGACCCACATTCATAACCTTAACACAGGAGGCACAGCAGACTCCCACGGTTTCCAACAACAGTCCTGCTCTACCTCTCATTGTTCACCCCCGTTCACTACTCAAGTGATGGTCAGAGATGAAAAGAAAAAAGACGACAAATTTGCGACAAAATTGAGTCAATGACTGCGCTACTGGAAGTGGAAAACGATCATTAGGAGTCTCCCACCCACGACTAAATGCTCTCCCTTTGCAAATCACATCAATTAATGTCATGGGCTATGAAAAATGCTCTCTGTGTCATACCACATGGAGGGAGGACAGACGCTAATAAGTGAACATACTTAACGGAGGAGGTGGGGAGACATGGGATTCCCTCCGTTCCTCTTGTCTGTGCGGGAATACCGTCCTCATCGTGGCCAAGCGGAGGGCGAGAATAATACAGCAGGTACAGCATTGAATTCAGCCAAACCAATCAAACTGTGAAAATTGAATATTTTTCTATTCATAAACCATGACTGGTCTTTCATTCTTAATATGACACGCGGAGTCTATTTCCATTAGCCTCTTTACAAGGGCAGTTATCCTCTCCAGAATTGACCCATCAAATGAAACATTTGATTAGCCAAGAGTGAATTTCTTAATTTCATTTCCCTTGAATAGAGAGAACAGTTTGCAGGAGAGAGGAAGTACAACAGCGGGAGTTAAACTCATCCAGCAGATTAAGGATGGGTGGATCCACTCAGTTCAATCGCTTCATAATGTGGGGGCAACTACTGTATCAGAGCTGGCAGCAGAAAATGAGTGTGCTCCAGTTTATTTTGCACCAAATAAAAATACATTAAAATATTCTAAATAGCAGGCTATTATTCATGCTATTATTTTTCTTCATCTTAACCACTTCTGACACAGTGAAAACCCAAACAATGTGATATGAGTTCATCTCAACCTCCCCAAATGTAAGTTTGAATACATAAAATAC